>NC_051083.1:69981603-70306135 GCF_004664715.2 Peromyscus leucopus
TGAAATGGACAAGGACAAAAGCTATTTTCCTGCCAAAACATCCAAAACACAGGACAAAATGTATGAAATGATATTTCTTAAGACACTGGACATCTAACAACAAAAGACAGTGAGTACTGAGCTATATACAAATGTGGTATGCCCTATAATTTTCCTAGCTTACTACCTGGAAAGTTTCCAAGTGGTAGTGTAGAGAGGTCTAACTCAAGTAGAGCTCAGAGATTTTCTGAAGTAATTAGTTAGAGCCAAGAGTCTTAAAGAAGAAAATAATTCACAGAGGACTGAAGCAAAGGAAATTACACAACAACCTCTCAAGATATGTAATCATTCCCAAGTAATCAGCTGCGGATGCATAGTATTTAAGCATGAGGACACTATGCTGAACCAGAACCAAGGGCTATACAAAACAATCTATGCCACTCACATTGGGCAAGTGACAGTTCCTCTTGTATTTAGGTAGAGCAGGAAAGATCACACACACAGAATCAGAATAACCAGAAGGACTTTGTTTCAATAATAGATCAAAATTAATCCTGAATAAATGATGTTCATGTCCATTCTAACAAATTTTAAATTTAAAGGAGATATGAAACTAGTTCTAAAAGCATCAGTGTATTTCTAGAAGCACAAAAATACTCATCATCTAATACCTTAACTTTCACAAAGACTGCCAAGAAACAAGAAATTTCCAATCATGGATCAAAGGGATCTACCTGCCATCAAGGGAAAAATATAGTCTTGAGGGATTAAAAGAACTCACTAAGCTCAAAGAGATGAAAGCTATGCCTCATTTGGAAAGCAAGATAATATATCATTGTAAGTCAAGGATGTTGGTTAGAGTAATTAAGAAAGGTCACTGTTTGACTAGTGAGGAAAATTAACTCCATATTAAATGCTGTCTTAGTCTTAAATGAAACAAACTTAAATGCAAGACCTAGAGTTGGGGGTACAGCTGAAGTGTAGAGTGCATCCCTACCATGAGAAGCTCAATGTTGATTCTCCAGCACTAAAGATAAAAAAGTAAGATCCTAAATGATAAAAATGACAAAATATTTAGCATGTAAGAAAGTTAAATTCACAGTATCTGCCACCTAATACAAATAGTCATAACTATGTGTTGGTGCACACCTGTAATTCCAACACATTGAAAGCTAAAGAGGAAAGATTTGGATTCACATCCAGTTTGGGCTACACAATTATACCTACCATACCTTAATAAATGAAGGGAGGGATGGAGGGAAAAGAAAGAATGAGAGAGAGAGAAACAGAGAAAAGAAAAAATTTTGCAAGTATGTTGTCACTGAACTATGAAAGAAGTCATAGAAAATACTTAAATGTTTGTAGCTTTGCTTCTATAAAACTTTAACTTATAAAGAAATGGTCTGAAGATAATATATCCTTGATCCCAAGTCAAAAATTCATATTATAAAACCTAATAGAACTATACAATAACAAAGCAATGTTAGTTAATATTGCCAAGCTAGCAGAACTAAAAATGTAATTGTAACAGAATAACTGATTATAATGCATACTTGAAAGAGTTAGAAACACCAATAATAAATTATACTTACAATCTAATAAGTAAGATGGAAGATTTAAATACTACTATATCAAGATATAAAATTACATGTTAAATATAGGAAGTCTAATACCGTACTTTAAAAAATCACACATTTTCAGACTGGATAAAAATCAAGGATGTCATATTTACTTAACTGCTACATGGAAAAGTACAAGTAGTTTCAAGTGAAGACAGAAAAGAAGGTATACTGAGCTCATACAGCTATTTTAAGAGAGTCATAAGCTAATATTAATGCATTAAAGTAAATTATTTAATAATGATACCATTTCCTTATCAAGAAAGAATACCACCCATAAAAAGGTCCTTTAAAATTTTGGTAGAAATTAAAGAAATACACAAATCTGTAATTATAATAGAAGATTTCAGGTGTTTCTCAAATATAAAAACATGAATAGACATGTATCAAATGCTCAATTAACAAACCTGATCTAACAGACATTTAATGAACCTTTCACCACCCAACAGAAGATTTACAAACATATATCATGTTCGAAGGAATACAGTAAGTATAAACAGATTTAGGATTCAGGTCATGAAAAGGTATCCTTTATGATTACAGTTATATTGGGTTATGAAACAATATTAGAAATATATCTGGAAAATAACCACATATGGATAAATTAGATAACATGTTTTCAAATACCCAATGAGTCAAATAAAGGAAATTAGAAAGTATATTAAACAAAGCAAAAGTGCCCCATTACAATACATCAGGAACAAAATGAAAACAGTACTTCAAAAATTTGTAACATTAAATAGTTACAGAATAAAAGAAAGGCTTCAAATCAGTAACCTGTTTCCATCTAGGAACTAGAAAAAGAAAAAGCTAGTAACTACAAAATAGTAATAAAGATTAAATAAATGTAAATATAACAAAAATCAATAAGGCCAAAAGCTCATATAATAATAAGAAAAAATAAAACTGATAAACCTCAAGCAATGCCAAGCAGAACTATAGAAGAAAAAGACAAACTACCACCATCAGGAGTGAGAGCCATCCATAAATAAGGATTCTACAGCTATGAAAAAAGATAATAATGGAATATAATGAACAGTTGTGGCTAGAGTGAGAACTGTCTCATAGAGGCTCATGTTGTTGTCACTTAGTCCCCAGTTGTTTGCATTATTTGAAGAGGTTATGAACCACTTAGGACAAGAAATATTGCTGGAGAAAGTCTACCACTGAGGGCAGGCTTTGAGCATTTAAAGCCATGCCCCACTTCCAAACCATTCTGCCTGCTTCTTAAGTGTTAGTGACATGAAATCTTTCAGCTTCTTACCCTGCTGCCATGCCCTTCCCCCTGCCCCATCATTATGGGCTCTCCATCTGGAACTGCAAGCTAAAATAAACTCTATTAGAAGTTCCTCTTGGTCATGGCATTTTAATACAGCAAAAGCAACAACAAAATAATATAAAACCTATAGCTATAAATTTGATGAAACTAATAAATTCCTTGAAAGATACAAGCTAGCAGACAAACTCAATCAAAAAGGAACGATAGTCTTAAGTTTATTATATAAATTGACTTTTTGGTTAAGCATCTTGCCAAAAAGAACTTCTTTTAGCCAAACACCTTACCAGACCAAACTGCTTTCACACATGAATTCTATCAATCATTATTAACAATTAATACTTAATCTAAATAAGTTCTACTGGAAAGTTGAAGAAAAAGAAACTATCCAACTTAGGAAGCAAGAATTACTCTTTATAGAACAAACTAATAAATGAAGAAAACATGAAGCAAGAAAATAAATATTCCTTCTGAAAGTAATTGCAAATATGGAGAGATGGTTCAGCAGTTAAGAGCACTGGCTGTTCTTTCAAAGGAGCCACGTTCAATTCCCAGCAACCCCATGACTGGTCACAACTATCTGTAACTACAGTTCAGGGGAATCTAATATCCTCTTCCAGCCTCCACCGGCACTACCTGAGTGCGATGCCTAAACATACATTCATGCCAAAACGCCCATAAAAACTGAAGGAAAAAAGTTAAAAAGAAAACAAATTCGCACAGATCATCCAATAATATTTTAAAATAATTATTCTGGATGTCTATGGGGGATTCCTTCATAAATGCAAGATTGGGTTACCATTTCACTTTCATTTAATTCACTTTCTTTTAATTTCAAATTAATATGCTTCATTTAATTGACCATATCAGAAATTAATCAGGAAAAAAGTCTCAATTAAATGGATGTGACGGTTTGTAACATCTATTAAAACATCTTTCCACAACTTAATAAGAGATGGTAACTCAACCCAATAAAGTACACATAAATATACAGCTTTAAGTTTTAGAATGAAATTAAGCTTCCCTCTGTTTTGAATCACTAACAAGACAAAAATGTCTGCTTCCCATCAAATTTATTCAACATCAGAATGAAAATTCAAGCTAGTGTTAACAAGGTTATGAATAAAAATAAATAAATACATGATATCCAAAGTGGAAAGAAGTAAAGCACTTTGTTAAGAGTAATTAATATAAAAGCTTTTGAATCTACACAAGAATCAGCCAAAATATGTAATTCTACTAGATTAATTGATACAAGCTCAATATAGAAAAATTCTATTGTTTTTCCTACTGAAACTGAAATTAAAAGAACAATTTCACTTACATCATTAAAACAGGAAGCACTAAAAGATAAATCTGACAATAGTTGTACAAGACCTATATGCTGAAAATAACCATTGCTAAACTTAGGCAACTTCTAATGGAGTGGAAAGAGAAGCTACGAAGTCAATATTTTTAAATATCTATCTTGTGCAAACTGACCTACAGGTTGGATGAAATGCCAGTCAAAATCCAAGTAGGCTTTTTTTAGAAAGAAAAAGTTGACTTTAAAATTAATAAAGAAACACAAATGACCTATAAGAACCTAAACAATTTTCACAAGAAAAGCAAAGCTCATGGATTAGAATCACTGACTTCAAGATATATTCTAAAGATTCAGTATCAAGACAAAGGGCACTAACATGAAGATAGACAAATGAGTCAGTGAACAGAACAGAGGATCCAGAGATAGGCAGGCCTTCACATATATGAAATCTGATGTTAAATGAAATTACAAGAGAATTCAGTGAAGAAAAGATCATTCTTCACAACCGTGATGTTAGAAGTGAATACCTCTATGAATTTTAAAATGATTTCAGCACATACCTAAGTAGCCACATATTAAAATAACCCAAAATGAATTAAGAATACAAATGCAAATATAAACTACAGACTCCTCTAAAATACACAGGAAAAATCATCACCTAGAATTAGGTAAACATTTCTTAAATAGAATTATTAAAAACCATTAATTTAATGGGTAAATTATAAAGCATACTTCATCAAAATTAAGAAATTCTGCTTTCAAGAGATATGAAATTAAGAACAACCTACAAACCAGAAGAAAATATTTAAAAACAACATGTATGATAAGAAACTTCCATCTAAACTATATGAGAAACTCTGGAACCTCTATAAGAAAACAAATAATTCACTTCAAAATGGGCAAATGTTTAAACATTTTATCAAAGAAGACAGCAAATAAATGCAGGAAAAGATGCCCGATATAATTAGTCTTTAATGTGATGAAATTCAGAACCACAATTAAGTAACATCATATACTTAACAGATGTTCAAATTTTTTTTAAAAAGAAAAATAAAGACTGATCATACCAAGTGTTGGCAAGGATGTGAAGCAACTGAAATTCTTATTTGCTGCTGTTGAGAGTGTAAAAATTATACAAGCACTTTGGAAAACAGTTTGGCAATGTCTTTAAATTTAAAACATACACCTACCATGTGACCCAGCCATTAAACTCCTATATATTTATTCATGAGAAATGAAAACATATGTCAATACAACCATTTGTACATGAATGTTTACAGCAGCTTAATTGGTAATATCCAAAAACTGCAATAACTCAAACATTCATCAAGTATATAAACAAAACATGGCACATCCAAATAATGGGTACTACTCACCGATAAAAGTGAATGAACTGATACACACAACATGGATAAAGCAAAATAATTAAAATGATTTAAACCAGACAAAAAGAATGTGTATATATGTATATGTACATATATACATACACATATATGTACATATACATATATATATAAATAACGGTTTTACTTTTATAATCTCTTAGAAAACACAAACAGTGGCAGACAGCAGATTCAGTAGAGGTAGAGTGGGAAGAATACATTATAAACTTTTGGCAATAATGTTATTTTACTTTAATAATGATTGCACAGTTACATGAAAAGGCAAAAGGTATCAAATAGTGTTAATCGTACCATTTATTGTATGTCAATTATAACTTAATATATCCACTCCAATTAATTAAACAATCCACCAAGAAGCAGTTAGATAGCTTGAGGAGCCAAAGTCCTAGGGCTTGCTGCTATATATTTCATTCAGTTATTCATAATGCCCTTTTGTCTCAGAGAAAAGTAAAAAGAACACTACAATTATCTAAAAGACACACAGACAAACTAAATACTATATACAGTGATTTCAAATTTCTACAGAAAATTATATGACTTTTTAGCTTTGTTGGAATAAAAAATACTAACAATTTTATAAGGAAATTCTCACCTCTTTGGATAATCTTGTGAAGACATCTCCCCCCCTGAGGAAATCCAAGATTAAATACAGCTTTCCTTCAGTCTGAAAGGCTAATTAGAAAGCACAATGTTATAGCAGACTAACCCTAAAGACTGAAAAATTTACCATGCTTTTATATTAACATGTTTACAAATTTATTATCAAACATTATAAAACAATTACATATTAACATGGACCATTGGTAGATAAAGTATCAAAATTAAACCCACTGTTTAATCAAGTGTTAAAATAGCTATAAACTTCTTTCCAGAATATATTCAATGATGCATGTGACTTTACAAAATCTCCTACCACTAAAATTTTCCCGTTAAGGAAGATTTTTGTTCTAGTGCAGTTGCTTAAAATTTGTCTCCCAATCCCATCTATTGTACTCTACAAAGCTCAAAAAGAAGGTCACCTCTTCTAATAAGCCTCCCAACTTTCCACATTTCCCTGTAGCATCTTTAATCTCCCTCAAAATTATCTACTAATACTGTTGATGTTTAATTGTACTTCACGCCTCTTTTGTGGTATTTATTTCACTTTCATTTGCACAATTTCACTCTTTTTACATTACTAGAAATTAGAGATTATTTCACTTCAGTATCCCACTTCATTTAATATGGTATTTTGCCACAATAGGAGTTTTCTATTAATCTCATGGCATGTGAAAGACTCAAAAACATTCCATAATACTGCTATTTTTATTCCATTACATTAAAAAGGAGTTAAAGGGGTCAGAATTTCTTGCACTGTTTGAATAAATTGGGTAAATATTTAAAATAATTTTTTGTCAAAACTTGCAGTAAGAATAGAATCAATATGCCGGGCGGTGGTGGCGCACGCCTTTAATCCCAGCACTTGGGAGGCAGAGCCAGGCGGATCTCTGTGAGTTCGAGGCCAACCTGGGCTACCAAGTGAGTTCCAGGAAAGGCGCAAAGCTACACAGAGAAATCCTGTCTCAAAAAACCAAAAAAAAAAAAAAAAAAGAATAAAATCAATATGTGCTACATTTTAAATGCACAGAATGAAATGGTATCATAAACGGCATTAATGCTTTATTTTGGTCTATATATTCCTCAATAAAATCATATCTACAATCTCCTTCCTATATTAACAATGGAGACATGATTCAAATTCATAAATGTCTGACTCCAAAACTCATCCCCCCATTATTTCTGCCGCTTATCGATCTTGCCTCCTACCTAATATTACAAAACAGTTCAAACTAACATAACCACACAGCATTCTTGATTAGAACTGGAAAATAAAAATAGTATTACCCTTATAAATAAACATCTGAATGCTTTACATAATTTATCATAGTAGCCTATAATCACTGGAGGTACTATCTCATCTCATCTAGAAATACTACTCGTCAAACAAGTTGAAGACATTTTCATTTTTCATTGCTTGGGAATTTCATATATACATATAATGTGTTTTCATATATACAAAACTTACCCCCATTTCCTTCTCTCCAACTGTTCCCATAGCCTCCCAACACTATTACCTCCCAATTTCATTTGCTCATTTTAAATTGATAGTCCACATAGAGTTACTAGTATGTGCATGGGTGCAGGTCCATCTACTGAAACATGGGCAGTCTCTAAGATACTGCATAGCTGAAGAAAACTGACTCTACCATGCCGGGCGGTGGTGGCGCATGCCTTTAACCCCAGCACTCCTGAGGCAGAGCCAGGCGGATCTCTGTGAGTTCAAGGCCAGCCTGGTCTCCAAAGAGAGTTCCAGGAAAGGCACAAAGCTACACAGAGAAACCATGTCTTGAAAAACCAAAAGAAAAAAATAAAAACAAAAACAAAAAACTGACTCTACCAGTAGTCATCAACTGCCAATAGTTGCTCAACTTGGGGTGACCCCCCTCCTTGATACTTGATGGGGTTTTGGAAGAAATTATCATGTTACCTTAAATGAGCAAATAAACTTAAGACAATGAAATTCAACTAAAAGGTAGATATTGATACATTAAATAACTTTGAAGTGTTTATTTGTTGTTGTAGTATCTGAAAAAAAATGCAGTTCTTTAATTTAATAATGAAAGAAGGGTTACATACCATAGTGTAATTTGACGATAAATGGATGGTTTACTTCCACCAGAATATCCCTCTCCATCTTTGTGCGAACTCGGTCTCGAACTAAAATCACAAAGATTGAAATGTTATACTCATTTATATTCTCACTAAAGACCTGTCATTTACTAATCAAAATATAAATACATAAATAATTTCATAAGTAACCAATGTAATTAAATCCGTGTGGTCCTAGATAATAATAACGATTTTCAGAAACCAGCAGATTTTGTTTAGATCTACAGAGAGGCTGAAGTAGCATATTTGGCTAATATGTATTTCTTGAATTTTTCATGGGAAATAAAACTGAAATTAGTTATAAACTTTGTCCTCTCTCTTTCCCCCCTGCCTCCCTCCTTCTCTCTATCACTGGGTTTCAGAAAGTCCATGCTGGTCTTGAATATGTTATACAGCAGAGGATGACTTTGAATCGACCTCTCTGAAGCTAGGATTACAGGTACTTATCATCATATCGGGGTCAGTATTAGTTTTCTAAGACTAGAAGACAGTGCATATAAATGTATGGAGTAGTCGCGCTTTCCAAACATGTAACACCCAGACAAAACAGTAAAAAATAAAAATGTTGAAAGAAAAGAGTAAAGATTTAAAAAAATGTTGAAGTTCAGACTGAACTGAAGGAAATATGTCATATTTCCTGGTTTTAAACTTTTATTCAAGTACACATTCAGCAAATTAAGTTATATGACAATAGAAGACCCCAGAAGTATAAATTTATACTAGAAATCTGTAATAATTAACAATGGTAAAAGCAACTCCAACTATTCTCCTTAAAAGCAATACACAGTGTATTTCTTAAAACAAGTTTTGCCAAATTATATTCTAATACTCTTTTTAATTTGATACCTTTTAAACAAGCTT
Organism: Peromyscus leucopus; assembly: GCF_004664715.2. Taxonomy (NCBI): domain Eukaryota; kingdom Metazoa; phylum Chordata; class Mammalia; order Rodentia; family Cricetidae; genus Peromyscus; species Peromyscus leucopus. The sequence continues at coordinate 69,990,757 of NC_051083.1, forward strand.
TTCTTAACACCTTCATTGCATAAAGCTGCCCAGCATCAGGACCAGTCTTCTTTCTAACAAGGAAAACCTAATAGAGAAAATATTTTTAAGTGAAATTTCAGTTGAAGCCCCTTTATCACTTTAAATATATTTTCTTATATATTCATATCAATTTCAAACAATGCATTCTAATTACATCCACCCACTATGCTCCCCAATTTGTCCCACACCCATATCTTTCCCAATGTTATGTTCTCTTTTTATATTGAACTTAATCCAAATAGTGCTTCTAGCATGTGCACAGGTTTAGAGCCAACTATAAGAATATGAGCAACTTACTAAACAAAACTGACCCTCCCAACCACATCCCTGTGGAATTTTGACTGGCTTGATACTGGACTTAGAGAAGTTTGTGGCTCAAGAAATTAATAACAAAATGAAACAGAGATTTGAGGCACAGATTTCCTTTTAAGACTGCATTGCCTTAATAAAGACTGACCAAATGTTATCATCATGAATATTCATTTGCTTTAGAAGTTCCTAGATATTTTCTTTTATAACAAACAATAATCAAAGGCAATGCTTACCTGCCAGGTAAAATAATCATAGCGGTAAAATAGCTCAAGAAAAAATATGAACAATAAATCCTAATTTTACCAAATGAGCTTAAATAATATTTTTTCAAACTGAAACTATGATTCATAAAATCTAGAATTTTACAATGCTTTAATGATAAAGATAGAAATAGATACAATTTTGTAGGAAGTGAGGTGAGGTGAATGAGCAGGTAACAGTGCTTGGTATCAACATCTGAGTTTGGTCCTTGGGACCCACATGGTGGAAGAGAGAACTAACTATTGCAAATTGTCCTCTGCTGACCCTGACTCTTGCACATGCATATTCCTAAAGAGAGGGGACACACATTAGGGATGGACTGTTTTCTTTTTAAATTAACAGATAGCACTTCTTTTCTCTGCCTAAGCCTGACATCACCAGCAGCACACTTCATACACTGTAATCAAGTAGTGTCACTAAAATTGGAAACATACCTAAATAAATAAGTAAGCTTACAGAAAATGCAAATGGAAGAGCTGTTAAATAATTGGCATGCCTCCTCTTTGACAAGTATATCTGGAAGCCTTTTATTCTATATCAGCTATGTAACAATTACATAGCAACAAAATCCATGACATACTATATATACCTTTCACTCATCCACTATGGTTGAGCACACAGCTACCTATGTTTTTGTATCTTAAGGGAACTCTGCTTTTTTCTCTTTGTACCTGAAGGATCACTTCAAGGTACAGTTTTACACTTACCCAGGGTGGTACTTTTCACATATTCTGAGTACAAGAACCAGTCTTTTGGTTCCTTTCCCCCAATCCATTGCAGATCATACTTTTACAAAATATAATCAAATGAATTTAGAATAATGAAATGTAAAGCTATATAAAATACAATCATTACTACCCTACAGATCAAAAATTACTCTTTTTTGTTTTTGTTTTTATTTTTGTTTTTTGAGACAGGGTTTCTCTGCGTAGCTTTGCGCCTTTCCTGGAGCTCACTTGGTAGCCCAGGCTGGCCTTGAACTCACAAAGATCCGCCTGGCTCTGCCTCCCGAGTGCTGGGATTAAAGGCATGCGCCACAACCGCCCGGCTCAAAAAATACTCTTAAGGAAGTTTTTAAATGCTTACTCTCTCTTTTTAATCATCTGCAATAATGAACTACTAACTAAGGGATGGTAACCACACTTGGAGTAGACTAATGAAGAGTCCACACATTAACAAATGGAACAAATATTGGTGAACAGAGAAGCTTCAACCTTAAACCCAATTGCTGTGGGATGGTCTGTATGTCAAATTGCTCTGATTGGTCAATAAATAAAACACTGATTGGCCAGTGGCCAGGCAGGACGTAGGTGGGACAAGGAGAGAGGAGAATTCTGGGAAGCAGAAGGCTGAGGCAGAGAGACACTGCCAGCCGCCGCCATGACAAGCCGCATGTGAAGATGCGGGTAAGCCACCAGCCACGTGGCAAGGTATAGATTTATGGAAATGGATTAATTTAAGCTATAAGAACAGTTAACAAGAAGCCTACCACGGCCATACAGTTTGTAAGCAATATAAGTCTCTGTGTTTACTTGGTTGGGTCTGAGCGGCTGTGGGACCGGCGGGTGACAAAGATTTGTCCTGAATGTGGGCCAGGCAGGAAAACTCTAGCTACACCCAATCACATTTTGCAGATCAATATTTGTTGTGTATTAAATGAACAGATTAAAACTACTATACTATGTCACTTTTTTATTTCAAAACTAATCTGAATGAATCCAAGCAAATTTTCCCAAATAATGTACAACTTAAAAAAATGTGGCTAGCACCACAGATATTTCAAAATGACTGTTCTATTTGTTTCTTTTTCTTTTAAAACAATAAGTGTTTGAAAAAATAGTGTCAAAATCAGCACACCCATCACCTACCATCAGGACCATTTATAATGGAAGCATTAAAAAACAAAATTAAAGTCTTATAATCTATTAGAGCTGAGTCAGTACTTTTAATCCCAGAAATGTATTTTTAAAGCTGGTATACAGAATAGACCAAAGAACTTGTTCAGTTATGAAGACAAGATGTCATATAAACCCTATATTGTTTAAGGTAAATAGTTACAACTCCAGAAGTATATTTACTCATCTAAGTTTTGGCCAAGATTTGTCTGTCAGTGAACAGATGGGTATGTGTTTATACAACTGATTAAAGAGATACTCTTTACCACCTTTAAAGAAGTAGGTAAAATGGATTTTCATAACTAAAAAAATAAACTGCAAAGCAAAGCAAATGTCATTAACCCTAAGTACCAACATCAAAGGTTTCAGAGTTTTACTAAGTATAGGAAAAGTTTCCTGTTATATAATCAAAATCGTATGATGAGGAAATTCCAAACAAAGAAGCCAACTCATCTGGCAGGTTTTGATTCCACCAAATATGAAATTATGTTTCATTTTTATAGAAAAGCAGTTTTCTCAATCTTTGGAGCTTAAAAACATCTTTAAAAAAATTTTAAATTACTGAAGACTCCAAAGACTTTGACTGTGTGGGTTACATCTATTTATATTTACCATATTAAAATTAGAAAAGAATAATATTGACTATGTATTTATTAATGGAATAACACTAAACATGTTATATGTAATCATATATGATTTTTGTTTTGTTTTGTTTTTTTGAGACACGGTTTCTCTGTGTAACAGCTCTGGCTGTCCTGGAACTTGCTTTGTATACCAGGCTGGTCTCAAACACACAGAGATCCACCTGCCTCTGCCTCCGGAGAGCTGGGATTAAAGGCAAGCGCCACCACCGCCCGTGTTCATCAATGTTTTTAAAGGTAATTGTATTTTCCAAAATAAGAAAGTAAATGAGAAGTGTGACACTGCATTTTGGCTAATACCTATTATCTAGCTTAAAATAAGACAATTGGATTCATATATCTGCCTCTATATTCAACATGTTGAAATCAAGTTGTTTTGCAGGAAATACAGTTTTGTTTTGTTTTGTTTTGTTTAAATCAGTGTTCATGAGTATGATTTGGGAAAGAGACAATTTTAATTTTTTCTTATAATTGTGACTTCTGATAAAACATCAGAAATTGGCAACTAGCAGTTTCTTTAAATGTTTCCTTGTGAACAAGAATCTGAAACCATATTTATTTTATCTAGCTATATCCTGTTACACAAAAATATACTGGTCCTTCTTGCATTTTCAATGTATTTGGTACCCATACTTGATTTGATGCACAGGTCAACTGAAAAACACTGATTCACTGAGTTACAAATACCTTCCAAATACTGACATAGCTATCTCATCAGAAAATTATATAAGCTATTGAAATATTATGGTTCTGTGGAAGAAAAAAACACCCCACTCTCAAGAGTAATTGGACAACATGGGTTAGATTCCATGGGTTTATAAACAAAGCAAGAAAAACTCAGAAGTTGAGTGGGTAAGAAAATGAGGGTGGATCTGGGAGGAGTTGGGGTAGAGTAGTTATTATGAGCAAAATAAATTCTTATGCAATTTTTTAAAAAAATAATACAAATATATAAAATAGTGATCCATGAAAAAAAATGGCTAGTTTACCTCATAATTCAAAAATTTACACTTGTATTCTGCTTTGAAAAAAACTTGTTATGTGATCTGCAACTAAAATGATTTATTGTATTTTCTGTTCAATATAGAAAATGAAAAAGATGTGAATTCAATGGTTGAGATATAATAAAGGAAATAACTGATTATATCTCATCAAGGACATTCTTAAGTGTGAGGCAGTAAAGAATCCGATGACAAATGTACTATTGGGAGTGTCTTCCTTTATTGTGCCAGGGTACAGCAGTTCTAAAAATATTGGGATTATTATGAAATCATTTTGACCTAAGGAATCCATGAAAGGGTTTGGAGGTGTGCCTAGCGACACACAGACTGGAGAACTACTCGTGTAGAACACAGTCATTAACAGTATTGCAAAGAACAGCATATAAAGGAAGAGGCAGTTAAGGAAGAGTAAAAGAGGCCCTGATTCAAGAAAGAAAATGTTGTACAAAGTAGTCATTTCTCATAGCTCTTCAAGCGTTCCCTGATATTCCTAAATGTCAAATAAAAGATATCACCATTCATAATCTGAAAAAGTGACTGTTTCCTAATTCCATAGTATGCCATTTTCAACAAGAAAAAACCTAGCTCTATCTTCTCACAATCAACTACAAATATAGCTACTGTATCTATCATGATCTTTCTAGGTACATTAGACTGTGGGAACCCGTCCAGAAGGGAAATGAGTGAGTTACCTCAAAGTATTTTTTTTCAAACACACGGACTTTTATATTTTCCATTAAGAAGTGCCTAATAAACACTTGGAGATGAATTAGATCACATATACTTAAAAGTTGATTGTGGAGAAAAGACCAACTATAGACTATTTCAAGACACAACCATGTATTTTTTAAAAAACTATCACTTGATAATTGATCAGTTATATAAAAATAAAACAGTTCAATGTTCAAAATTCATTAAGTCTTATATTTAAAGGCTTATCATAAAAAGAAATATCATTTGATAATCCATGAGTATATGTATTTATTGTATAATTGATTTGGCCCATTCTATACAATCTAGTCTGACAATGCCAGATTTTTATGTTTGTTTATATTTTAAAATAATGTAACATTCAGGTATACTACCTTTCATTAGTGCTCATAAGTAATATATTTCACATGATCACTACAGAATTCCCCATACATTCTTCATGGGGATACTGCTCTTTCTATATTTTACTCATAAAAACAGGTTTCATTATGACATAGTCATATATACATAGCATGATGTCTTGCTCTTATTCACTTCCACTCTGACTCTTCCCATCCCTACTGCCTCTTGCTGGACCTCAGTCTCCACTCAAGCAGTTCTCTTCATTTGATTTAATGGCACATATCTTTTATTGCTCACTCTTTTTCAACACCCTCTCCACTCTCTTTGAACTTCATCCCTCTTTACCCTCCCTATTCCACTCCATATAGACAAGCACATACATGTTCTGCGTATGAGAGAATACATAAGGAGTCCATCTGGTACTGGACGTTTTTATTTAACTTGGTAATTACTGCTTCTCATTCTTGGTATAGGTATATTTGCATTGTTTGTGTGCTTTTGGTTTAATTCTGGCAAGTTATATGTCAATCAATTCATCCATCCATTTCTTCTGGATTTTTCAATTTATGAGTATAAAGCACGACCCTAAAGATTCTGTGAATTTCAGTAGTTTGTTGTCCCCTTTTCATTTTTACTTTTATCAATTTGGGTCTTCTCTATATTTCTATTAGTTAGTTTGGCTAAAGATGTGTCCACTTTGTTTACATTCTCAATGAATCAGTTCTACTTTATAACATTTTTTGAATTGTTCTTTTAATCTCGTCCCCTTTTCATTTCTACTTTTATCAATTTGGGTCTTCTCTATATTTCTATGTTACTTTGGATTTGTCCATTTTGTTTACATTCTCAATGAATCAATTCTGCTTTATAACATTTTTTGAATTGTTCTTTTAATATCTATTTAATTAAACTTGTTTCATTAATGTGCAGTTTTTCTATGACTTTGGCATTAGTAGGATTTTGGTCCCATTAAATAGACTAAAACATTTAATGTCATAAAACTTTATACGATCTAAAACTCTCCTTGCTTGGATGTTAACATTAAAACTTTTGCTGAAAAACTTAAGATTGTACAGCCCCAGGTTTCTTGGAACATGGCCTACACGAAACTGATTCACAGCATTGGCCAAATTCTTGAATATGTTCAGCATATTCACACACAAGTCACACCCACACAACGCCTACTCAAATGATGCAATATTGACAAGCAAGTATGTTCATATTGTAAGAAGCAAAACAAAAGCTACCTTCTTAATAGTTTTGGTTGATGAACTGCATAAATCTCACTATTCTGCATCTTATTACTATACATTTAAAAGGGGTTTCAACAATGTCTTTGTTAAAGAAACCTTTTTACACAAAGTATTCCCTAAATTAAGGACTACACTGACAATTTGTTAGCATGTTGTTAAATTTAACATGAAGATAATATGAGAAAAACTCATTTTGTTATACATTATTTTTTACAAAGAGCAATAAAATTTTTTTTCTGGTCTGTTTAATGTGTTTCTACCTTAAAGATATTGTTAATACTAATGCATTTGAATATGTAAGCTTTTTTATGATGGCTGCCAATCTTATTTCTGGCCTGCTTAAGAAAGGCTTCCAGGCCTTATCTTATACATTTGTAAACAACAGTGTACAGATCAGACTTTATCTAATCTTTCCTGCTCTGATTTTTCTTTTTCAATCTACATTGCCACTTGTTTTTAGCCTTGTTTGTGTTTGTTTTTGTTCTCCTGTCTTTGACTTTTGGATTTGTTTGAGAATGGCTCTCATTATGTACCCAAGCCATCCTCAAACTACTTGGTAGCGCCCCCAGGCTGGCTTTAACCCCAGAAGCAGCCTATTTACTCAGCCGCCTGAGTGCTAGGGTTATAGGCAAACAATACCATATCCAACTTGTGCTACTTGCTTTCAAATTTGATTGTTGTTTATCTATGGAATTCTTAAATCTTTTATGAAACAAAGCAAGAAATAAATGCACAGATGAATATATACATATATTATACATATATATTATATATTGAGTAACAAAACTTCTAATAACTTGAAATGTTTCTGTGGTATAATTTTGTCAAATAATTAAGCATTTGGACTTTGAGATATAAAAAAATTATCTTCTAAATTAATATATCTCAGAGACATTAAAAATAAAATTATATAGCATACACACACATATATATATACATACACACACACACACACATATATATATATATATATATATATATATATATATATATACACCTAATTTACAAGTTAGTATTATAATATGTCTTTAGATGTGGTGGGATGAAAGGGTAGATTAATGAACCTACTTTTAGAGAATAACAACTTGTTTAGAAATTTTTACATTGCTATGGATTTTAGTTTATTGGTACAAGTTTAAACTTAATTTTGTTATACTGAATATATTTTTCTACTCTCATTTGAGGTATTATGTCTATGTAACTCATTTAGATTGTAATGAATAATTAAGAAATACAGAATAATAATTAGTCTTCTATGATAGTCAAACTTGTAGCATGTTAGTTAAGTTTTCTAGGTATACATAGCTATGTCAGATAGGTAATCTTCAAACACTTCAAAGTCTACAGAATATGGTATTTAAAATGTTTTAAAAATTTAGACTTTCTGGACAGTGAGACATGTCTGTTCCTCGCAGCACCATTTACTTCAAAGAGAAAAATGGGCATCGAAGACACTCCATATGGAGTTTATCTTCTTCTTGGCGAAAATAGCCATTTGGGCAAGAAATTGTCCTTGCCTGGACTACTTAAAAAAATGTATCAATTAGACATGTAGGACCCATAGGAAGGTGACCACTGAACTTGGCAAAATGGTCCTTCAGGTTCCTGCTTCACAGAGAAAACTGACAGACATTCTAAAAGACACAGAGAAAAGTGACTGAGAGACTCTAGGCCTGTGGACTGAAGACAGATGCCCCAACTATACAGAAAAACTTTGGATGATTGTCCAGGCTGCCAGCTGTCTCTGTCTACTCTGGCTAGATTCCAGAAAGTTGCTTGCATCCTTCTCCCATTCCTCAGGTAATATTATATCCTTTTGAGGTCTTTGATGCAGTTGAAGACTAGATAGTTAAAATTTCCTTAGTTATGATAAAAGATAAGTTAGATATGAAACCTTAGACTCACAAATATAGGATAGATGGGATATCTTCTTTAATTTTGCCAAATACAAATAGACTAGATATTATAAATTATTACTAGATATTGTAATTGTAATTCTTGCTTGATAATTGTTTTGTTATATGTAATTTTACTATGTTAAAGTTAAAACCTTCCTTTTTGAAAAAAAAATAAAGAAAAGGGGGAAGTTCTGTGGATGATTGATTTATAAATAAATGCTGCTTGGCCAGTAGCCAGGCAGGAAGTATAGGTGGGACAAAGATGGAGGACAATTCTGGGGAGTGGAAGGCTGGGGGAGGGAGATGCTGCCAGCCACCATGATGAGTAGCAAGATGTAAGTTACTGGTAAGCCACAAGCCACATTGCAAGGTATAGATTAATATAAATGGGCAGAGTTTATGTGTAAGAGCTAGACAGTGGTAGGCCTGAGCTAATGGTCGAGCAGTTTAAGTAATATAAGCATCTGATTGATTATTTTATAAGTGGGCTGTGGGACTGCAAGGGCTTGGCAGAACCCGGAGAGAAACTCTCCATCTACATACCTCCTATACCAATACCAGCAACCTATTAATAGGCCCTTCTAGTTTTCTTTCCAGGCTACTCTTTACGTTTTTATCCCTGTCTGACTTTATTTTCTGCTATGATAGGCACCATAACAAAAAAAAAAAATTGAGGGTCAAAGGGTTTATTTAGCTTACACATTACAGTCCATCATAGAGAGAAGCCAGGGAAGGCTCTCAAGGCAGGAACTGAAGCAGAGATCATAGAGGAATGTTGCTCACTGCCATGCTTCCTCTGCCTTGCTCAACTATTTTCCTTATACAGAACAAACAACTATCCAGGGATGGTACCACCCATAGTGTGCAGGGCCTTCCTATACCAACCATAAATTAAGATAATACCTGACAAACATGCCCATTGGCCAACCTGATGGATGCAGTGTTTCAACTGAGGTTCCCTCTTTCCAGGTGTGTCAAGTTGATAACCAAGATCATTCATCACAATCACTTTGTCATCCATTGAAAAACCATAAGCCATCTCAGTTTGTCTTTTGTATCCTAAAAATATTTCTATGTATTTCATATATTCTATACCATATATATTTTTTTAAATATCATATTTTTTGTTAAATATATATACACCAGACTACATTCAAATAATTAATGTCTAGTTTGTAGTCACAAATATATTTCATAAAACTACTGTGCACACACTTAAGTACTCAGTAAATAATTTTCTTAAAAATGTCTTAATCACTGTATTCACGACCAATTGCTTTAATTTTCCTCCTTTTAATGAACTCTCAGCTATTGTGATATTTTGTTTCTCCCATCTTTCTCCCAACAAATAGTGATTGCAGCTGTTTCCTAAAGGCTATTACTTACTGTATGCATTCAGTAATTTTCATGTCTAAGATTTTAGGTATACAAGCTACAGGATCCATATCCGCATACTTCCTTTCTGAGAACATATTACCAAATACTTACTAAACAAATACAATGAGTATATGAATTAATTTTTCTCAAAGATTCTTCAAAGCAAGAATCTCATATCATTTCCAAATCATCTATGCTAGTTCTACTTTACTGTAAGAAATGGTGAGTTAGCTCCTGATTCCATACATAAATTATAGCATAAACTCTAAATTCTCGTACAGAGCTAAGAAAAGAGATAATATTACCAGGAGATAGCCATCTATCTTAGTGAACACAAAAAAATGGCATACAAAATATCTTCATAAAAATCAAGTATGTGATTTAGACAACCAGCAATGAACATGCCATGTTTTTTACCTAGAGAAATATAAGCTCAGGTGATTAGAAAACATTGACTGCTATAGAAGAGTATAAAAAAAATCTGAATAAAAAACAGAAATGAAACATATAAAACTAAACAATCATTTTTGCATCCTTTGAGAGCCATAGAAATGATTTCTATGGATGCATACACATTTTTTTTTGTTAAATATCAAGAAGAAAAGCAAATGTAGGAAAAAAGTATTTATTACCTTTCCAAAAGATCCCTGACCAAGAACCTTAAGCAAGTCAAACTGTGCAGGATCTGCTTTCTCATATCCTTCTTTCACATGCTGTGTAATAGGGATTTCTTTAAGATCTTCATTCTGAAAAAAAAATAATAATTCAAATAATACTAATGTACAGTTCCAACATCTTGTGATTAGTTCCATTTCAAAAAAAATCACACAATAAATTATACAATAATAAACCCTATCAGACTAGCAATTCCCATCTCCTGATATAACATAGAGATAGAATTTCATTTCTTTTGTTGGTGGGTTTTGTTGTTGGTGTTATTCATTTGAGGCAGTCTTTCTATGCATGCCTAGCTAGACTGTAACTTGCTATGGATATCAGATGGGCCTCAAACTTTTGACAATTCTCTTGCCTCTGCCTTCTACACCAAGCCCAGCTCCTACTACATAATTTCATGTAAATGAAAGCATCTGAAATGAATTTATGCAACAGCTTTACAAGGAGATAACAATAAGAAAATAATAGTAAGAACTAAGACTTATTTATGTTAATTTTTTTTTTTTTTTTTTTTTTTTTTTTTTTTTTTTGGTTTTTCAAGACAGGGTTTCTCTGTGTAGTTTTGCACCTTTCCTGGGACTCACTTGGTAGACCAGGCTGGCCTCGAACTCACAGAGATCTGCCTGGCTCTGCCTCCCGAGTGCTGGGATTAAAGGCGTGTGCCACCACCACCCGGCTTTATTTGTGATTTTTAGATGACTACTGTATTTACATAATTCCCTCATCCTTCCTCCAACTCCTATGTACTCCCTACCATGCTCCCTCTCAAATTTATGCTGCTGTGGGATGTCCTGTATGTTGTGAATATATGTTGCTATGATTGATTGATAAATAAAAAACCGATTGGCCAGTAGCCAGGCAGGAAGTATTGGATAGGCAGGAGAAAACAGAGAAGAGAGGCTGGGAGGTGGAAGCTGGGAGAGATGCCAGCCTGCCATCCAGGGAGTAGCACGTAAAGGCAGCAGGTAAAGCCACGAACACATGGCAGCATATAGATTAACAGAAATGGGCTGAGTATAAGTGTAAGAACTAGTCAATGGTAGGCCTGAGCTAATGGCCGAGCAGTTTAAATAATATAAGCGTCTGTATGTTTATTTTATAAGTGGGCTATGGGACTACAGGGGCTTGACGGGACCCGACGAAAAAACTCGAGCTATATTATACCCTGTTTTATTATTATTATTATTATTATTATTATTATTATTATTATTCATATATCCATATAAATATATAAATAAACCTGCTGAGTCCATCTGGTGTTGCTCATATGTATATGTTGTTAGAGTTGGTGTCTTGGCACTGGATAATCAACTAGTGAACTCATCTGGGAGAGGGAAACTTATTCTCTCTCAGCAGTCATTCATTGCCTGCAGCACTTCATCTAGAGGTGGGACCTTGTGAGATTTCTACCATCTATGATGGCATGTCAACTAGTGTTATCATTGTTTAGGTCTTGTTTATGCAACCTTACTGTTGAGATTCATGGGTGTAGCTTCCCTGTCCTATATAGAGAACACTATCTTGCATCAGACAATATCCCCTAAGATGTTTAAGCTCCTCACTCAAGTGAAACTTATGAGACAAAGACAGAGGAAGTAAAGATAAAAACTTGCAAATCGTGAGAAAGCAAACATAAAAATCTCAAAAGTCCTTTTGAATAGTAATTTACTATATTCTTAAGTATTTTAATACCCAGATCAATGCAAAGGAAACTCAAAAAAATATAATTTACAGAACTCAAAATATTCCCATGCCAAGAAGTTTTATTAACAATGTGAATATAAATGATATACAAGTTTCCTACCATCTATGTTAGAAAGAAAGAAATCCTCTCAGGAAATATTTCTGCCCCATAATAGAAGACTCCTCTCAGGTGTTACAACTATACTCAAATGAGTTGTAATACTAGTCCCTATGGAAAGCATAGCAACTAACAATTTTTTTAATCTGCATGAATTCCCTATCACAAAATATCAAAATATAACCTCTGATCCAACCCCATCACGTCTAGAAACCAAAATTAACACACTCAAAGCTTGAGTTCTACAATGTCAAGTCAAATGTTCCTTTTCTATTGGCCCTTTGATTATCTGACTAATTAATGGTGGCTGTGGCTAAAGTGGACAAGAGAATAGTCCCAGAGAGCTAGTCTTGACAGCTAAAATCACATCAATGTCACAGAAAGTCAGATATACACACTCAAGAGTGTTATGTAGAACTGAGTATTACTGTATTAGGGACATTTAAGAAGATAATTAAGGAAAAAAAAATATGCTGTAATCAAAAGTCTACAATCACACACAAAAACTGCAACAAGCATGCCCGCTCCCACACACACACACACACACACACACACACACACACACGGGGTATAGGGGGTGTGAAGCCATAGACCATCTACAAACTCAGGAGAAAGTCCTCAGAAAAATCAATTTTGCCAACACCTTGATGTCAGACTTAATAGAATTCAGAATTGTGAGAAAATTAATTTCTCCTGCTTAGGACACTCAGTCTGTGGTCCTTTGTTAGGTCAGTCCTAGAAAATATATACAGTGCCTAATCTTAGTTGATCTGTGAAAATGAAGTTGTTACTGTCAAATAAACATTTAATAACTTCCAAACAGTGTTCACTACTTTTTTCACATTAAATGACAAATCTGAGGAACAAGTGTCTACAGGGCTAAGTACTTTTCCAAAACTCTAAAGTATATTTAATATTAAGAAAAAATTAAGAAGGCTGAAAAACAACTTCTATATTCTGATCATTTTTGTTTTACATAAAAGAAGCCAAGAATGCTGTTAACACTAGAAAAATGCACTAATAAGCACAAAACAGTTAATCAAATACACTACTGCTTCATTCATTTGACAACCGATTTGCTTATGGGGAAGAGCTCAACTGTTAGAGGATAAAAAGGAGAGGAAGAGAATCTAGTAGCAGTCTATTATACCTCAAATACAGAAGGCTCACAAGACTATAAGACTAGCCTCCAGAACAAAAGGCTAAACAAAAAAAAAAATGGAGGGATATTTAAAGACTAAATACATTGGGGTTTATATAATAATGCAACATCAATCTGTTCAAGCATTTGTTTTATTTCAAGGCAGAAAAGATATTTTAGTTAAAAAAAAAAACCTGAAATTCAAAAAGAAGCCATTTTGTTGTGGACTTGTGAAAGCACATGCAGAGACACAAAAGAACATGCAGAGAATACTGCAGTGTCATTAAAAGCCATGCCAGTATCAATGCTCTCTGAACAAAGGCTAACAATAGTGATAATAATGTAAATAATGCAAATAACAAAGTGCTACTAGCTTGAACTAATCACATCAAAATAATGAACACGTTGGAAAATAATCACAGAATACTTATACTGCAAAATTTTATACCGATGACTGTAGACCAAAGGATGACAGCAAACTAATTCTTACTTAGGTTTGTTTATTCTAATTACATCAGTCTTGGTTCCCTCATCTGTAAAATGAAAATAAATCCTCTATTTCGGATCTCAGTCACATAGGATCTTTACAAAAAAACAAAATATCTATAAAAATAAGTTACTGAAGATACAAAGATGTATCATCTTTGTATACTTTATTATGAAGCATAAATTCCACCTAATAGTAACTGTCCAACAGTATTGAATTGTGATTATTCATGAGAGACTTTTGCACGTTTGTAGTAGAAGAGTTTTTAAGATTTTGAAAGAAAGGATGTTGAATAGAAAGAAAACTGATTACCACCACTGTAAGAGAACAAAATACTGAAGCACAGTAAGGCTTAATATCCATCAAAAAAGAAAGGCAACCAAGCCCAGTGGCATAAGTCTATAATCCCATCTACACAGTAGGCTAAACCAAGATAACCATAAACAAATCAAAGCCACCCAGGGCTACAGAGTGACTTCAAATCTAACCTGAACAATTTAGTGAGCTCCTATCTGAAAATAAAAAGCGAAAGTATAGCTAGGTCTATAGCCCAGTGGTAGAACACTAACAGCTACCTAGAAGGTATGAGGCCCTAGATTCAATATCCAGTATTACCCAAAAGGAACAGAAATGAAAACAGACAAGCAAAATCTACTACATGTGAAGCATCTATTACAGGCTTGAAATACTCTGTATCTAATGTTTTGTGGGTTTTTTTTTTGTTTTTTGTTTTTTTTTTTTGGTTTTTCAAGACAGGGTTTCTCTGTGTAGCTTTGCGCCTTAACTGGAACTCGCTTGGTAGCCCAGGCTGGCCTCGAACTCACAGAGATCCGCCTGGTTCTGCCTCCTGAGTGCTGGGATTAAAGGCGTGCGCCACCACCGCCTGGCTACTTTTGTGTGAATTTCAGTAAAACATACTTAAGAAAGATTATTTCTGAAAGAAATATGTCTGAGAGACATATTTCAAGCATGGTATTTAATTTTTGAAATTTGGAGCTAAATATGGAGAAATTTACTGGGGGTTTTCAAGTACATTTTTAGTTAAATATGATATTTATATTTCTGATTAATAAAAAATAAATACATGATCTTACAGGAGTGGCATCAACAAGATATCTAAAAGTAAATGTTCTTTAAACTCCCTAAGGTATTGGCAGCACTAAATAAGAAATATTTTATGAAGCTGTAAAAAGTAAACATAAGCCACATAAATTGGGCTAGAGAGATGGGTTGGTGGTTAAGAATACTTGCTCTCGCATAGGACCTGGGTTCAATGTCTAGCACCTACATGGTGGCTAACAGCCATCTGTAACTACAGATCCAAGGGAACCAACACTCTCTTTTGACTTCCAAGGGTATGCACACAGTCCACACACATGCGTGCAGACAAAACACTCATATAAAATAAATATGATATCATATTTTAAAAAATAAACATAAATGAATCACAAACTACCAAATGCATAACTATGCTTATTTCAACAACATGTATGAACTTAATTCATGTCAGCCACCTAGTAATGAAGAACAAAATACTTATACTTTTAGCCTTGATAATGTTAGAAGCAGAGGACTAGGTGGTAAAATGTTGTATCAGATAGCTTTTATATGTACTAGATATTTAGAGAATCTAAGAAACACTTTAATTTTCCTTGTTTTAACTGAATAAAAGATATCAAGTGAATGTGAAAGTCTAAGGTACCAATAAATGAGATAGAGTAAATTAATCTCTAAATGACTCAAACACAAAATAGCTTTAGACCACATAGGCAATACTAGCAATTTAATTTTGTGTGTGAGTGTATGCATGCCTATGGTATGTGTGTAATACTGGGGATGAAATACAATGCTTTAGAATGAAAGCATATATTTTACCACTGAGTTATATTCTCAGCCCCTCAGGTTCATATTTAAAGAACAACCTTTAAAAGGAATCAATATATTGCACAGCAGCCTCTACTCTCCCACGCTATTTTAAAATGACAAAAAGTCAACAACAAAAAAATAGCTATGAACTTTCCACTGACATCCACAATCATAACTCTTAAATTCTACATTAAAAACACTCTAGTGATAAATTTATATGGCCTTATTACCACCTATGTAGTTTTAATGATACAAACTTTTATCAATCAAATACCAAAGTACATGGTTTTAAGTTTGGTTCACAAACTAATCTAAATCTCTATACATTCTACTATTAAGATTGACAGTATGCAGCAAATCATATTTGTATCTAGTACTGTATATATTAAATGTCTTCCTACTAAAAAGAATACTTTCATATTGTAATTAGAAAGGCAAATATCAGCCGGGCAGTGGTGACACATGCCTTTAATCCCAGCACTTGGGAGGCTTGGGCAGGCAGATTTCTGTGAGTTCAAGGCCAGCCTGGTCTACAAAGTAAGTTCCAAGACAATCTTGGAAAGAAAAAGAAAGAAATAAAAAAGAAGAAAGGCAAATATCTGACACCTATAGGCCTATGATTTGAATTTTATGTTAACTATATATATACACACATACACCTACATACATACACACTTTTTCCTGTCCTATGGTGTGGAGTTTGGTGTCCTTGCTGATCAGTGCTAAAATATGAGCCATTCTTTTCCAATGCCTTTGTAGATACTTATAATTCTTATCTTTAAGAAAATAGCAAGATAAATATCACTATAGCCTTTAATGTTCATATGATCTGTACATTTTTAGATGTTCTTGATAGGAGTTTAAATTGTATTATCCTCAAAATTAAAATGTAACTGATATTAACTAAGTTGTAAATGCCAAAGTGACATCATACTTTTCATCTTGTCAACCCTAACTGAAAAGGGATGTCTCAAAGTCACTGTCTACTGAGTTAGCAGCAAAGAAGATTTCAAAGGGCAGTCTTCAATTCAATTTAAATACCTCTGCTGGTTTCTATGAAATCAATTTACCGCTGGTCACGTTTTTCTAAGGGATTTCTTGACTATCTGCAACACTACGTAAGAAAAGAATGGTATTCTTATCTATACACTACAGTCACTGAATAAGACAGATTCTTACCTCTCTAAACCTCAATAAACAAATCTATACTGTGAAGAGAAAATAACAGAATAACTTATTTGAAGTTCCTTCTAAATAAAAAAGGCTATGAAAATACCTAAAAAGATGATAACTATAAAAGCGTAACATTAATGGAAATGCCTATTTTTTTTTTTTTTTTTTTTTTTTTTTTTTTTTTTTTTTTTTTTTTAACAGTGTCAATAAGAGATGTCTTGCTGATGCTATTAAGCTGCCCACCCCCCAAATGCTATATTAATCTGACCGTCCTGAACATCTTAGGAATACTTTTCACAAAAACTAGATCTTATAGATTATCTCTTTTATACAGGTCTTAAATACAATAACCTAATGGGTAAACAATATTTAAAACTACTTAGAGACTTCTGAACTACTTTAAATACAATCCTTTTGAAATCTAGAAAATGGATTTTAAATATTTCAAGCTATCTATAGTCCAATTGTGTTAAAGATAGAACTTTCTATTCTGAAGTTGACGATAATCTCTTTTAATTTAATGCAGGGGATACTGCATTTAAATACCCACTTTTCTTATATACTAATAAGTAAAAATGCCATTTGTAGCCGGGCGGTGGTGGCGCACGCCTTTAATCCCAGCACTCGGGAGGCAGAGCCAGGAGGATCTCTGTGAGTTCGAGGCCAGCCTGGGCTACCAAGTGAGCTCCAGGAAAGGCGCAAAGCTACGCAGAGAAACCCTGTCTCGAAAAACCAAAAAAAAAAAAAAAAGCCATTTGTTATACTTAAAATTGGTGATTCTTATGGCCTGTATATTTTCAACAAAGCTGCTTTTTGAAAAGCCACACATGGGGCAGGCTGAATCCAGAGGTGTGTTACAGAGTGAGATTCCATATCATCCAAAAAAAAATCACAGGCAAGGGATGGAGCTCTGTAGTAGAATATTTACCTAGTGCATGCATAAAAAGAAAATTTTTTAACTTAAAATATGAAGTATGGTGGCACATGCCTATAATCACAGAAATCAGAAGGCAGAGGTTAGAGCATCAGGAATTCAAGGTATTCTCAGCTATAGGAGAATATTTTAAGGTGTGTTGCTTTTGTTTATATTGTATTTGTTTAACTCTGTGAAGCTGTGTTATTGTGCCTGTGTAAAACATCTGATAGTTTAATAAAGAATTGAACAGCTAAGAGCAAGGCAGGAGAAAGGATAGGCAGGGCTGGCAGGCAGAGAGGATATATAAAGGAGAAAACTGGGAGGAGAGATCTAAGAGCTAGGGGCCAGAAAAGGACTCCAGGGGCTAGCCACCCAGCTATACAGAGAGCCACAGAGTAAGAGTAAGATTTACAGAAGTAAGAGAATGGGAAAAGCCCAGAGGCAAAGGGTAGACGGGATAAGTTAAGAAAAGCTGGCTAGAAATAAGCCAAGCTAAGGCCAGGTATGTATAATTAATAAGTCTCTGTGTGTGATTTATTTGGGAGCTGGGTGGTGGGCCCCCCAAAAAGACCAAAGGCCAACCAACAACACTCAGCTACATTAAGTTTGAGGACAACTGGAAGCACATAAAACCGTCTCAAAAAATTGACATTTCCTACCAACTTCCTTAAATACATTCCTGTAATTCATTTTCTTTCTTTATATGCTACAAATGATGTTCACTAAATTAACCTGAGTACTTACCTGGCCAGGTGCCGGTTCTCCCTCTTCCATTGGCTCCTCAACCATTCTAGGATCATTTACCTGAAGAACAGTTTTCAAAAAGTGAAGTTCAGTGCTATCAAAACTAGAATAATAACAAAGAAAAAATACAACTCTAGGCATTTCTCTTCACAATCTACTTACCAAAAAACAAAAGGTCAAGGCTACAAAGAAATTATTTAGAAAAGGAAATTTATACATATAGTTCACACATTGTCCTTAAAGCCTTAATTTTTCAGAGCTTTGTTTCACTACATGTTTCTTAAGGCTATGCTATATGACCAATGACCTTACACATACAAATAAATCTCACAAACATCTACCTTAGATACATTCAAAGAACGTTAGAATAGGAACAATTTCATATGATTGCACAATGGAAAATCTCATATGGTTCAATTTTAAATTCATAAGATACCATACAGAACAAAGCTTAAATTACAGGAGATTTGAGCAGCTATGGAAACATTTTCACGTGCAAAGCTTTAACAAAAAAGTAAATATAGAAGGCTTTGATCAAGGATCTATAACTATGACCCATAGGCCAATCAGGTTAGCTACCTGGTCCTGAATAAATGCTATGGAAATACAGTCACACTCATTTATTTCCATATTATCTATGATGGCTTTCACATTACAAGAGCAAAGTTAAGTAGTTGTAACAAAGATACTATAACTACAAGGTGTTAAATATTTATTGTTTGGCCTTTTACAGAAAATGTATAAAAAGATCTCACTGATCTAAGGAGTTTCCAAATTAAATAAGAGTAAGTCGGTCTAAATAAAAAGGAATTTAACCAATGCCCATTTGTAAGATATCACAGAAAAGTAAAACTAGATGGATGGACAGAAAGAATGATGAATTAAATAAAGCTACCAGTGACACCAAAAATAGAATAAGCTCAATAAGTCTACCTCTCCCCTGATTATCAACTAAAAATCCTATTTAGAATACTAAAGAAACGATCTTGGGACTCTAGGAAGTAAACACTAACAATAGGAAAAGATACCAAAATTTGAAAAACAACTCAAGAGTTTATTTTCTACCTGTATCTCCTGACTTTGGCCTGTGGGGAGACTGAGTCATAGAACCCCTCTACTATAGGCCTAAACAAAATTTCCCAAGGATATAGTTCTGAGGTAGTTAGCATAAGGAGAATACTAACTTTCTAAATTTATCCATACTTTTCCCTTTTCAATATCCAACCACATTAAGGCATGTACCAATCAAAAGGAAAAAACCTCTCTTATTAGAGGAAGCAAGAAAATAGGTTCCTGTGCTAAGAAATGTATAGGTGTAATTCCTTTCTATTCACTGTCTTTGTTACTAAAGGAACAATTCCAACAGTACAAAGCTACGTGAACTAGGGCTTTGAAAGAAACTCCTATTTCTGGCCAGAGGAACAGATTAGAGCCCCTGGAAAATGGATAATTTAGAAGAAATTACAACAGAGCTATTTCTTGATTCTAGGGTTGAACTAATGCAATTATTGGCTCCAACAACAAACTGTATGTGTAGGGACTACAACATCAAAATACAAGAACATCTTTGAAAACTGAACTACAATATTAACTAATACTCAAAACTCAGACTAACGATGAGTGAGAAATTAGATTCCAGTAAACAGTAGAAGAACATTTATCTAAGACTCAAGTTAGCAAATGTGTATGCAAATCACAGAGCAGCTTTATTAGTAAATGCCATAAATTGTACACAATCTGTGTATCCTTCAAGCAGTCCTGGACAAACACTAAAAGATCACATGTCAACAAAAAGGAACAACTACTGAAACTTCTGACAGATCACATGATTCCTTGGACACATTTGGCCAATTCAAAGAAGCCAATTCCCAAGTGTTCATTATTGAATGGATGGCTCTAAGAATGCAATGCTGAAAAACAAGCAAACTGTAGGGGATCAATAAAAAATAACTGATATAAAAATTAATCAGGGAGCCATTCTGTATCAGTTCTTTACCCAGGGTTCCCAATTTCCGTATAGGACACCACTGTCTTATACCTTGCCTCAACAGATTGGGAAATGTGGTATTAAAAACACAAGCTATAAATTTATCATTAACAATCAACTTTCAACAAACAATACAAAACCCAGGCA
The DNA here is from genome assembly GCF_004664715.2 of Peromyscus leucopus. Taxonomy (NCBI): domain Eukaryota; kingdom Metazoa; phylum Chordata; class Mammalia; order Rodentia; family Cricetidae; genus Peromyscus; species Peromyscus leucopus. The sequence goes on from NC_051083.1 coordinate 70,011,406, forward strand.
GATAGTATCCTGATAGTCAAAATTTTACCATAAAGTGATTCTCATATTTATCTATACATAAACAGTTATGTATACAAAAAGGATTATCTATACAAAAAGGAAACTACGACTATGACTTTCCTCTGTTATCTAGCTAATGGTTACATCCTAGTCATATCTTATGACTAATTTATCATGAAGCTGTTAGTCTGGAGGAACTAGAAAGAAAATGAATCGGGATGAGTCAAAAAATGTCACTGCATCCTGGCAATCATCCCAGTCACAAACAGAACACCTAACTTTTCCTACTTCATTGACCTTCCAAGAGCAGGTTTTCAATATAAGAATATTCATCTACAGAATACCACAGAAGTCACTAGTGCTTACTAAAACCCAAATCATTTTCACTCATGGGAAAATATTTTGCCCCCAATAAGTATGAAATGTAATCCCAGCCTGGACCTGTAATCAAAGCACTTGAGAGACTGAGAGGAGAATTGTGAGATCAAGTCCACTCTGGTTTACATAACAAGATCTTCTCTCAAAACAACAAAAGTATTAAATGGCCAAAAACCTAAGTGAACAGCTCTCATCAGTCTAATAAGGAATATTTTTAAATTATCTTAATTTTCTCAGAAAAGAATGTTATCATTTTCTAATAGTCTGAAAACACCATAAAAATAAAGATATACAAATAAGAAAGAGGCTAATGATAAGGTAAGAAATAATAGATGATGTAAATTAATAATTTCATTAACAAAACATATATAAGTCATCAGCTTTCACAACAAATATTATAGTATTATTAACTTGCTAATAGTCTCCAGGATCTCCCAAAATACACCTACCAAGGAAAATGACTGTATGCATATAGTATACAATATTAATACACTAAGAATGTGATAGCCTAAAGAAATTATGTTCTCAAATAACCTTCATGACTACATGTTAGGTACTGACGGCTTCTGGAAAATGTCAATTATTATTATTGGCTTCTGGAAAATGTCAATTATTATTATTATTATTGTTGTTGTTGTTCCTTCTCCTCTTCTTCCTCTACCTCCTCTTCCTTCTTCACTTAAAACAACTGGAGCAAATTAGCTCTAAATTTAGAGGTACATTCACAATACCTAGAATAATAATAATCTATGTCTGCATATTGAGTCAAAACCTTGACAAAACTGACAAACTTCCAAGTTATTCAATACAGCAAGCACAATACTCCCCATGATCCTCACCTCAACATGCTCATATTCATGCATGGCCTCCGTTGTTCTTGGAACAAACACAACCTGTGGCTGGATTCCAAAGAGAAAGAATAATTACAAAGTTGATGGGATTTCATCTCTACGGTTACATTATGCCAAAAAAAAAGTCTAGAGACTCTCCTTATTGTCTTGATTGAACTAAGTGGTCATGTTGAAACCCATATGACAAAGAACTATAACCATCTTGTTGCAGTACTAAGTAAATTGAGGAAGCCTCCAGCCAATACTCATCAAATTGGCCAGGCTTTTGACCTTAGAGGCACATAGAAAAGAACTGTGCCAAAAACCTTTGAGAGTTTAAACGTAGACCATCCCCAATGAAGCCTCCAGATAAGAATGCAGAAGAGCCAAAACATTGATTACAGGTTTGTATGACTAAGCAGAAGACTTAATTGAGTCATGCCCATATTCCCAACCCATACAAATGAGGTGATAATAAATATATCTTTGTTTAATCTGTAAATTGGCCGTAGAGTCTTATGTAGCAAGAGATATTTACTATAACCAATATTACTGTTCAAAAGTGCCTAGGATTAAAAGTTCTCTTCTTAAAGATTTTCTAGGGAAAATTTTTACAGCTTTAATATTTTAGAAATATCTTTATTAAACTCATATCTTTGTTCTCATTTTATAGACAAATTGTAAATTACATCTTACTATCTTACTAAGTAACCTAGAAAAAAACAGCTCAAATTTCAAAACATTTGCATGACAGTTAAGACTAAGAAGTTATGTTGTCCTTTAATGCTGCTTTCTTAAAAATAAGTTACTAAGTTAGTAAGCACAGTATAGCACACATGTCATACTTCTTTCATACTCACAGATGCTTGAGAAGTTGAGGCAGGAGGACTGCTATGGCTGTGAGGACAGCCTGTGCTGCACAGCAAATGCCAGGTTAGAATGGTCTACAAAGTGAGATCATTCTCACTATATCGTTCTTTCTGATATATTATTCATTGATAGATAAATTATAAAAATCACAAAAATACAAGTTCAATTAACAGCAGACCTCAGAACACATCCTAGAATTTGCTTTTTAAAAAGATAATTCTACCAGAGCTACAGATGTAAATAAACTGGAACATTTGTAGAGTGCTGTTAACTATGTCAATCAGCATAGCTGCCATAAAAATATAGCTGTTCCTCAAAAAAATAAAGCAGAATTAGCGTAATATACACAACTGTACTTCTGGTTGTGAAACCAAAGGAACTCAAAGCAAAGTCTCAAAGACATTTTTTGTACTGCATGATCAGAGCAGCAGCATCCACAATGGGAAGAGGACGGAAGCAACCTAAGCATGTCAGTATTTACATGAACAGCAGTGGAGTATATGTATACAATGGAAAACTATTCACCTTTAAAAAACAAACAATCCCGACACATAATACAAAATGGATAAACCCTAAAGAGATTATTTTAAGTGAAATAAAAGACTAACAAAAAGACAAATACTTTTTAATTTTACTTATTTGAAGTGTCAAAACAAGCCAAATTCATACAGACAGAAGATAAAATATCAGCAGAGGCAGGTGGCCCTCTATTATTTCAAAGCCAACCTAGTCCACATAGAAAGACCCAGGCCAGACAGGGATACACAGTGAGACACAGTCTCAAAACCAAACAAGCAAAAAAGAATGAATTCAGTCATATGTAGAGGTTTTAAAAAGCTGATCCTACAAAAATAGAAAACTTGTCTTAGGACAACTTATAAGAAGTTCTCTCCTTCTACTATATGAGTCTCAAGGATAGAACTCAGGTCATCAGGCCTGCTGCACTATATGGCTGGCCCACACTTATGTCTTTAATCTTTTAGACTGAATTCCATAGTCAAGACTATTGTAGGAAGCTAGATAGTACCTAAAATACTCATTTAAATAACTTGCCTATATTCTTTCCATATGTCTAATGATACTATACTCCTATATGGTTTCTATCCCAAATTCTTGGTCCTTTGATACACACAGCCCATCTAGCCATGGCCATTGCTTTGGGATGAGCTTTAAAAGGAGCTATTTTGTTTCAAATAGATCTGAAAAACTTATCTGAAAATAGAATCTAAGGACACAAAACAAATACATACAACCTCCAAGCTATTTCCTTAGTCAGGTATTTAAAAGCAGTTACAAGGCTTTGCTGTGAGATGAATTAGCTGATAAAATATACTCAAGGCACAAAAACAAAATTAAAGATGTATATGGTCTTTAAAATGTTTACTACTTTAGTTACCTACCCTTAGCGTGACAGCTCATTTGTATCAAGTCACACCTTCTCCTTTTCCCTCTACACAGACTAAAATCAGTCTCATAGTAACTACCATGCTTTCTATCAAGAAACACTAATTAAGCAGGTATGGTGGCCCATACTAGTAAGCTTAGCATACTTGATGTTGAGACTAGTTTACTGTGAATTCAGTGCCAGCCTGGGCTACACAGTAAGTTCCAACTGCCCTGGGCTAGTATGAAACCTTGTCTGGAAAAAAATAAAGGAAAGAAACAGTATCTTGTTAAATACCTCATTTCATAAGTTCTAGAGCAAAGATATCACATCTTATTACCCTATTACTCCACAATGTAGAACATTACCTGGAAATAGGCCCTGGATAAATATTTGCGAAAAGGAATGACTATATTTGGAATCTGAATGAATTCAGCTTATAAACTCAGTCCCATAATAACTGCCATTATTTTCTGACTTGAAACATCTAAAAGTTTCTCTAGCAACTAATTACATTAATTTCCAGCAAGTCATTTTGCTATCATTTATGACTTAATCTTAGAATGATTTATTTATTTATTTATTTATTTATTTATTATTTAATCTTAGAAAGATTAACATATGGGGATATATGTACAAGTCTGACTTTAGGTGTCCAGAGTCCAGAAGAGACTGTCCAATCAGATCTCCTGGAGCTAGAGTTACAGGCATTTATGAGTCACCCGACATAGGTGCTGAGTATCAAACCCCTGTCTTCTACAAGAATAGAACAGTTTCTTAGTCAAAATCACCTGTATGAACCCTAATTTTCAATTTTAAAAGCCAAGAAAATCCAGCTCATTCAAAATATTTTTTTAAATATAGCTTAGGTTAGCCATCACATAATTCTTACAAATCATTCTTTGAATGGCAGTTATTTCAACATGTGATAATTTTTTAATTTATTTCTTTTGTTTGTTTATTTGTTTGTTTTTGTTGTTGTTTGTTTTTTTGTTGTTTTTTGTTTGTTTGTTTGTTTTTTGAGACAGGGTTTCTCTGTGTAGCTTTGTGCCTTTCCTGGAACTCGCTTTGGAGACCAGGCTGGCCTCGAACTCACAGAGATCCTCCTGCCTCTGCCTCCTGAGTGCTGGGATTAAAGGCATGCGCAGCCTTCATTTGTTTCTTAACTAATTTTTATTAGCAAAATTAGTATAAATGTTAGGGAGCACATAATATAGCCCTTCATCTAAACTATGGTCCATGTGTCAAATTTTGCCCATTTTCATCGGTTAACAAGACTTGTATAATTTTACATTCACAACTCTCCCTAAAGGTATAGAATATGTGGCATCTATTATGTGTGGCCTAGAGTTATCTGATCCCCTGTAGAAAAAGTTATCAATATCCAGTCAATATAATTTGTAAATTATAAGCATAAATTTAAGGATGTATAAGAACAGTAAAGTATCTTCCCAATAAAAGAATAAAAATTATCTACTATATGTGATTATAAATTGCACAGTATACACAGGATATTGTTTACTCATAATACACCTAATTTCATAAAAATAAACCTGCATTTTCTTTGTGTGTTGGAGGTGGTGATGGTGCTACAGGCCCTTGTTACATAATATAAATGGCCTGGTACTCCGTATGTATCCCAGACTGGTCTCAAACTCAAAGAAATCCTTCTGCCTCTGCTCTCAGATACCAATATTACATGTGTGCCACCACAAAGCATATCCAATTAATTTTCTTTCTTTTTTTTTTAAGATAGCATTTCACTATGTAATTCAGGTCAGTGTAGAATTTTCTATGTACTCCATGTTGGCATTGAATTCATGATGCTCCTGCCTCTGCTTCTCAAGAGCTGGGATCATAGGCTTGTACTTGTCTGAACTTGTAATTTGAACTTACTTTTCTGTAGTGTTTCTTAAATAAAAAATATACAATAGACAAATATTGTGGTACACACTTGTAATTCCAGCACCTAAAAGACTAAGACAAGAGCATCACAAATTCCAGACCTTAAAAAAAAGACCACCAAAATGGATTAAGTTTCAATGCATTTTAAATGCTAGCTAATCATAACTTTAACTGCAGAAAACTGCAAATGTATCTCCCTGAATGTAGGAAAACCATTGCATTAGATTTCTGAAGCTGTTAATCCCATTAAGAGACTAATGGGTTAAGAATATTTAGTTTAATTGTTGGAACCAGCATTAATTCAGCCAAATCACTTTCAATATTTTAGTTGTGGCATAAATTTCAAAAGGATTTAACACCAAAAAAAATATCAAACATACTGCTTTCAAATAATGCAGAGCTTAAAAATATAAAAGCTAAAAATATGATTATACTTAACTTTCTATCATATGTCATCAAGTTGCAACATTCATCTGATTTGGATATCTTGCCAAAACACTACAGCAATTCAAACTACTACCTTCAGAGACAGAGATGCTATAATTTATAGAAAAGAAATGGCTACTGTGGTCTTAATCTTCCTGAATCATAGCACCAAATAGTTTAAAGAAAATGGCTGAAATAAAATTTCATCTCTGTGTTATCTAACCAAGGTCATATCTAAATCTACCAAGGACTGCTTACACATATCTCTCAAGGCCTTGAGTTCAATACCTAGGGTTTCTGAATATAAAAATAAATAAACAAACAAATGAATAAATGCAGCAAAAAATATGACAAGCTGTCACACAACATTATTTCAGCTATTTAGGAGGATCACTTGAGACAAGGATAATGAGATCACTCTGGCAATATAGTTAAACCCTTCCTTTAAAGTCATTGTTCATTTTAGAAACTTCATTATAAACTTATGAGAATCATCATAAATGTTGAAATCTACTGCTATTCCTACAATAGCTATTTATGTCTTCTGCCATAATTTCTGCATATACTTCTCCAATTTGACATGGTATGTATAAAATCAAACATGACTAAATTAAAGAGTTAGCATTAGTTCCAGAATAGCTTGTTAACTTAGAAAACAAACCTCTAGAATTCTTATTGTTTTCATATCCAATACAGGAAGTCTAGTGTACCTATGAGAGCTGTGGCAGTCAATCTCCATTGTTAGCCTGACTAGACTTAGAATCACATAGGCGATTGGTGAGGCATATCTGTAAGTGTACCTGTGAGGGTGTTTCCAGGCAGGATTAACTGAAAAGTGGGTGGCACCATAGAATAGGGCCCAGGTGAATAAAAAAAAGGAAAAGGAGAACACCAGATTTATGACACCTACCATCCTCTGCTCCTGGCCCATGTGACTTAAACTTAATTGACTCTCCCATATCCATAATGGACCAACCGCCTGAAACCTTAAGCAAAATAGGTCTTTCTACCCTTTATATTATTTGTTATTTTTGTCACAATAACAAAAAAGTAACTAATATAAGATCCAAATTCACAAGCAACTCAAATATTTTAAAGAAATTCATTAGTAAAAATAACTTTTCTTGTCGGCGGTGGTGGCACACGCCTTTAATCCCAGCATTGGGGAAGCAGAGGCAGGCAGATCTCTGTGAGTTCAAGGCCAGCCTGGCTACAAGTGAGTTCCAGGAAAGGCACAAAGCTACACAGAGAAACCCTGTCTGGAAAAAACAAAACAAAACAAAAAAACTTTTCTTTCATATATGGCAGTAATAATTTTAGAACACTGAAAAACAAATCAAGATGGGCATGTTTCTAAGCCCTCTCAAGAATAATGGAAATAATGTAAGGTAATAAGGCACAAAATGAATTGAAAGATGTACACTGAAGCTGCATTTTCTGCTTTTAAAGCTCTATTTCCTTGACAGCTTATTTAAGTAGGAAGAAATCTACTACTACTACTTTTTAAAGCAAAAGAGTAAAATGCATCACTTAGTCTATGAGTAATGGCATAGAAACTAAAACATTAACACCTCAGAAAAATACTTTAAAGCTTTCTGTAGGCCAAAATTTGTTGGTATTTATAACATAATATACTGTCTATTTAGACATTTCCTTGTGATTATAAATGAATGAACACACATACACAAACATGTCACTCATCTTCAGTTATAAAGGCAGGAATATGGAACAATACCCAATGAAGCCTATAGAGCAACTATCATTACGTTATGCCTCATAAATAGATACCACTCATTTGATAAATAAATGAATATCAAATAACATTTAGAATTAATTAAAACAAATCCAAAAATCATTATGCTTTCAAAAATACTACTACTTATAGCAGTACTAGGTGGCTGTTGAATAATACTAAGCATATCCATACAATATACATTCAAATGTATTTGGAGACCTTCTGGGTTTTCTAATTCATTTAATCACACAATTAAAAAAATATCTGCTTCCTATATGGGCAGGAATTTGTTTACGCTGCTTAGCTGACATCAGCACTAATAAACTGAACACATTTGAACAGGTTCAATGTATTACAAAGCCAAGGCATATGCCATCATGCCAGTCTCAGGGGCTATGGCGTACACTTTTGGAAAGTTTACTTGCAAAGAACACAGTATGATATGTGGCATAAATGAGTACATATATACATAAAACCTGTCTATATCCCTGGTATTCTTTGTAGAAAGAAAATTCTCACTGTAATAAGCTCTTAGAGATATAATGTCCAAATAATTATAATGTCTTGAGAATATGTAATGAGTATAAATTGTCCATTGTTTTTTTTTCTCAAGGTTAAAGAATTTTGCTATGACAGACATTTTTATTTTGTTCAAAAACTCTATATTGTTCTTATCAAACATATATAAAGTACAACTGCTCTATTTCTTTTTTTTTTTTTTTTTTTTTTTTTTTGGTTTTTCGAGAAAGGGTTTCTCTGTGTAGCTTTGCGCCTTTCCTGGAACTCACTTGGTAGCCCAGGCTGGCCTCGAACTCACAGAGATCTGCCATCATTTATAAAATTTACCCCTCATTTATAAAAATTAATCACAAGTAGATCAAAAGTCCAAGAAAAGCATAAACTTCAAACATAACATCAATGAAACAGGGAAATTTAATGACCTTGGATTCAGGCAAATTTTTCTTATATATAATACGCAAAGTAAGATTCACAAAAGAACAAATTCATAAATTAAACTTCATTAAAATAAAAAAAACCTCTATTCTTCATTAAAAAAAATAAATGCAGGCCACATAATGGAAGGAAAAGGTCACAAGTCAAAGTCTGATAAAGGACCTATTTCCAAAATTCTTAAAACTCGTAAGGAAGAAAACAAGTCAATTTAAAAATAACAAAAATTTTAAAAAGACAATTCACTGGGAAAAACATGTGCATGACAAATAAGTGTTTCAAAAAATCCCCAACAATATTTTTAATAACAGAAATGGAAGCTCAAAAAGTAATGTGATGCCACTATATACCCATCAGAGTGAATAAATATTTTAATTTTAACTGGCAATATCAAGTACTTACACAAATTCAAAGAAGCTGGAACTTTCACATGGTAACTTCATTCATAAGTATTTGCCCAAGGTAAATGAAGTTCCATTCAAATCAGTCTTTCCACACAAATTTATATGACTTTAGTCATAATTACTACAAACTAGTAACAATCCAAATGTTTTAAACTGAATAATGGATAAGCCAAACTTATTAAGACCACATAACTGAACACTGAACAAGAGTGAAAAGAAAGATTTGGACACATACAGCATCACACACAAAGGAACAAATAAAATCAAATTAATACTGTTTAAAGATCTGATCGACTAAGTGATCCTATCTTTTCTGAATATCTATGTCTCCTCTAAAAGGTTCTCTAAGCATTCATTTATTCTTGCAGTCTTGATTTGCACACTCTCAAAGCAATGAACTGAGCTGCTCTAGCATGTATTCCCTGCCATGACAGACTGAAATCCTGACAGTGTGAGTCAAAACAAGTGATTACTCTACTTGTTTAGCTAGCTAATACAAATGAGATATGTGTTAATCAAATTGGCCGCTATTTCCTTACTTAACTAATATTCTGGACTTTGGATCTGAAATAATCCCCTAAAGCCATATGCTAAAGACTTGGTTGCCACGTGAGAATGTGGTATGAAGGTGGCAGAAGCTTTAGGATGTGACATCTAGTAGGGGGAAGAAGGTGGCTGAATGTGCACCTGACAGTCTTACTTTCTCATTCCCTTTTCTTTCCTTCTCCCTCTCTTTCTTTGCTTCCTGGCAGCCACACAGAAAGTAGCCTTCATCTACCATGGCCTCCCACCACAATGTTTTACCTGGACACAAGCCCACAACAATGAGACCAAATGATTGTGAACTGAACTCATGGAAACTGTGAAGCAAAATATCTTTCCTCTTTTTAAGTTATTTTCCCAGATATTTTATTAAGTGACAGAAGAATGACTAATACAACTTTCTAATTACATGGCCACACTATATCTAAATAAGCTAGAACTCTACAATTTTGTTTTTCATGCAATGGAAAAGTAAACCACTTTAAACTAAACAGCACTAGCCTATAAAACAGCTCAAACATCTCCTTCGGTCCCAGTCACATCTTTAAAACAACAGAACAAAAACACTCAGAAGCAAATCATAGTTCACAGAAAATTTATTTCTCTAATTGCTATCTTAGGAACTGACTTTTTTATCTTATTGCTTAACAAGAACTACAGGACCATTTTTCTTTTTACTTTGGCCTAGAGTTTTCTTTACAATGTCTGGATATCATAATCATCTGGAAAATGATGCTGAGGTCCTTTCTAAAGCAATTAACTATCAACATATTTAAGAGTACAGCACTGGCATGGGCAACTTAAAAAAAAATCCCATTGTTAATCTGAAATACAACCAGAATTGAGAAAGAAACTGAAGGCCAAATTTTATAATTCAATTCTATTAAAATGTAGAGCACCCTAAAGTTTGCTTACCTGTGTTCTATTTCACCTTCTACTTCCATCCTCTCTCTACCCTTTTCATATATTTGCTATTTCCATTTTAGTAGCTAGCAAAAGTTTATTAATTATATTTCCTATAAACCATCTCAAATACCCTGTGAAATAAACCTTAAGCCGCAAGCTTGCTTTCTGTCTCACACACAAAGGGGGTCGGTGGGGGCAGATGACTTCAAATGTTCAGGTTAAAACACACAAGTAAAATCAGTTATACAAGATACCTGCAGGAAAACTCAGAACATACCTCTATGATAAGCAAAAGCTAGATTAAGGAGTTTATCTCTTAGATCTTTTTCCTGTGTAACTCTTTTCCCATCTAAAGAAAAAATTTAAATGCATATATAAAATAACTATCAACAAGAACAGCAAATAATCCTTAGAAATAACATAAGGAAGCATATGTCAAATGCTGACAAAGTACTGAACTTTGTGTGCTTACTAAGTCATTAGAACTATCACTAAATACAATGATAGCACCAACTAAGAAAATAACCTCAGGAAGAAAACCATTTTCATTGCCTTCTCTAAAGTAGAAATGAGAAGACTATGAGTGGGTAGTTCTAAATAATGTGGCCCAAGAAAGCAGCTATACCATTGGTAGGTCCCATTATGGAACATCAAGGTAGTGATTACTTCTCATGATGAATTAATCAAGGTAGGGAAATGTAGAGGCCCTGCCCTAGAATGAACTGACCTGAATATTTCGAGACCAGACTGCCTTAAAGATAAACTTGGTAGAACTGGGAAGGGACCTGCATGAGAGAGAGGTGTATTTGATATAAACTTGGCAAAAAGTATATAAAAAATGCAGGTGTTCCTCTTTTTCCTAGATTCTAGAAAAGCATTCTGCATACATGACTATTCACCACTTCAAACAAATATTGGTGAAACAAGAATAATGTACACAAGGATCATTTTAAAAGCATGAATAAATTTGGCTAATAATAAGTACATCAGTACAAAATATTTTAAACCATAACAAAGATGGCCAAATAGGAGCAGTCTGCTATTATTCAAGCCAATACTAGAGAGGAAGGATGTCCACCTTACTTTTCTTTTCTTTCTCTTGCTACTTGAAAGATGTATTTATCTCTAGTAGTCTGCTGGCTAGCATAGATTTACATTAGCAAGCACACATTAACTACCTGTTAAACTGAATTAATTCCTACTATCAGGCTTCTAATGCCAGCTGTTCTGTCTACTCTCTTTTTTACCAACATCTAATCAGTGACTATGCTCTACCTATTCTTCTTCTGCAAGATCTCTCTGATCAGTTTTCTTGCTACCCTGTAATTTCTCCTCCAAAAATTCTCACTCTCTTTCTATGAGTACATCAGTCTCCTAACTGATATCCGCACCTTCAGTGCTTCACCTGTTCCAATCTATCCCCCACATTGCCACTGGTCATTTTTCAAAGCATAAATGTGATGTTATGTAATGTCCTAAAAATAGTTTACATTTATAAAATAAAATTTTAGCCATAAACTTGCTTTAAAAGACCCATACATTCTGGACACATGCAATTTCACAAACTAGCCCCATTCCTAGAACACAGACTCATATTCCAGGGATACCAAATCTCTCCTTTCCAAAGTGAGTACAGTTTTGCTTATAAATGTCTCCATCCATTTCAATTGTTTCTTTCCCCACTATGGAAATATTAGCACTCTAAAAAACCTTGATGAAATCCGACCTCCTTCACAAGGCCTTAGCAGATCTATCCCTAAACCACCATTGCCATCACTGCACTCCTTTAATGGTCCTGGGTCATTTACAATAACAATTTCTCAAATTCCTGTCTTGTTCACCTAAATTAAATAAATGAGGGAAGACTATAATTCAGGAATGCATCCTCAGGCATTTCACATGATTGCACTATGTGTTGTCTATACTCAATACACACTATAAGAATTCCAAACACAACAACCACCACCACCACCTAACAAAACAGAATGTCAATGAAATACCTCATTAGCCACTTACAGGAATAAAATTTGTCTCTTTGTATCCCTCTAAGTATTCCTAAGTATGAGCTCCTATTTATTTCTGTATCATCTTATCTGTGATTACAAAGATGCACAGTGAGTACGTCAATACCTTTGAAAGAAATGATCAGATTTAGGGAGGTCTTTAAAAAAACATCATTGTAGAAAGGCTGGGGCTATGGTTATAGCTATCTAAACCCCAGGTTTTTTATACAAATGATAATAAAAATTTAATGGGAAAATAAAGGGAACTATTATATATTAGACACATTCTATATGAAAGTCAACTTGCTAAGTGTATTAAACCCAGCACTGAATTTCTTTTACATAAAACTTTTGAAAATATTTTTTCTTCCCATTTATAAAGGTAACATGTAATATTACATATCTATTTGGGGGATGGAATACAGATTCATCTGCTTTCAATGCTCATGTTCTTTCTTTTATTACTACAGAGTATCATAAAAATTAATCAAAACTTGCAAGTTTTCTCAATCTACCCTGGTTAAAATTTTAATGATTATAGCTTTAAGCTCAAACTGCTTTCATCAATGAATTAAATTACTCCCCAAACTAACTTCTTTAAACAAAAACATTGGTAACATATAAATACCAGAATTCTACTACAATATTTATTATATGATATGCAAGTTCAAAACACTATAACCAATTCTTCCATAAGGAACCAAATACTCCCTCACCTAAAAAAAAAAAAAACCACCAACAACAAAAAAACAAAAAACAAAAATCAAAAAACAAACCCCACAAACTACTATACAAACTGTAATGTTCATGGAACTAATTCATGAAGAATTCATGGTACTCAAGCTGTTCTTTATGACCCTTGCCCAGGAACAACCAATACCATCTCAAGTAACACCTCTTCCCAGATCCTGACAGAATCCAGGCAAGAGCTAAAATTGCAGTTGCCTGAGGGGTGATGCCCTTTGAAGTTGTTATTCTCAGCAGACGTAATTGAGACAGTCCCTGCAAGGGCTCTCACAACCAGAGCTTCTTGCTTATCTCATGTCCCTGTTTCTAAGAATTTTTCCCCAGGAGCCAATGGAGCCCATTTTTCCTTTCTGCAGGCCCATTTTCTACTTACTATTCACTGGAATCAAACTAGTTTTTGATTGAAACCTTGACACATTTTCCCATAGGAAAAATTTTCAAACAGTAATTAGGCTCTTCATCTGTATGGCTTGCTCTTGTGCATTGATCTAAAACTGTTACTGCCCATGGTTTTCTGGTGGGAAAACATGTTAAGATTCTGAAACAATCAATTTACACACTGCTGAAAGATAATTCTAAAGTTGTCAACTGCTCATATAAGCAAGAAAGGTAAAAGACACTGAAAAACACTCTGAAATATATGTGTGGCTATAATTTAATAATTCTTATTTAATCTTACCAGTATTCAACACACAGAAATTATTTCTTTTGACATCAGAATTAACCCTACATTTCCTTTAAGGATTCCAGCACATTTTATATATCCCATTATATATAATAAATATATAACACAATGAAAATACCTTTGTTCTAAAAACTATCACAGTTGAGGAATGTAAAGTTCAAACTTAAAAGCTTCAATTTCTAAAGTTGCCAATATCAAAAGGTGTGATAAAAATAAATATCAATTCTATAAAGGAAAACTGTTTTTTTCTTATGAACAGAGCATCTGTACAAGAAACAAAAACAAAATGAGGTTGCCAACATGTAGCACTAAAATTTCACCCCAAATATTTTTAATAAAGTTCTTTGCTGGGTTCAATCTAACCAATCCTAATGGTTTTAGATGAAGAAAGCAGCACATTGCCTTCACCTTTTGTATTACCTCATAGGTTTACCAATCTCTACTGGAGCAGTTCTCCAAACAGCAGAGGTAGAGAGACCTATTGTTAAATATCTACAACACCTAAAACATACTGCAAATTTAAAAAATATGTGTGCTAATTACAATTTGCAAGGTAGTACATTCAAAGTTAACCAAAAATAAAAATAAAATAGCAGACATTTGAAAGATCCCGACCTCCTATATAAATTAAATACTTGTGAGTCATGAATGAAACAAAATCCCCCCACCCCCATAGTCTGGCTGGACATTTTCTACATGCAGTTAGAATTTCCACATTTTAAGAAAAATTAACATTTTTCATTCATCTCACTTTTAACCAATGCTTAAGAGATATAGAATATTAAAACATTTGGGATCAATTAGTTTAAAAATATATATCTGTATAAATGGTTCCACTCCACAGTACTTCTCAATTTATTTCCATAAAATCTCTTGTTGCAAGTTATTCTCACAATGTAATCTAACTCTAGTTTAAATTAAAATCATGTAAAGGGCAAAAGGACAAACAACCATAAAATAATCCAAAGTATGTCTTTCTAAAGCTGGAACAATATTTGAAGACAAAGGCTCATCCTTGAGATTTCGAGGATTCTGACTCTTACCTCAAAACACTCTGTTGTGAATCAAACTGGTATTCAACAACTATTTTAGGAGGTGTATGGTGGCCTCTACTGGAATACTATGCTTATGATTAAGCAACTAGGAAAGGATCCAACTTTCTGTCACAATAGGTAGGTTTTTGTGTTTAAACGTGGCTCGTTTTTTGTAAGAAAACAATAAAATACCTGTGCACATCTAAGTTCTCACGGCCCAAGTGCAAAACACAGCCAGTACAGTTTCAGATGAACGGCGGGAAAGAGGGTTGAACGGAAGGATTTTGGTTCAACTAGACTAAGCTTTACCAAAATCGGTCTTACAAAGGTCCAGGAATCACTTTGCCTCTGGTACCCACCAACGGGTCAGGTATGAAGCCTGGGAAAAGGTAAAGGGTCGAAGTAGAACTGCAGGAGTAAGGGGAACTGAGAACAGGCAGCAGCAGATCACCTACACACATTGACTGCCAGTTCCATTTAAGGTACAGAGAAAGAAGCAGTCTGCAAAGAAATAAGAATGCTGTTACCAAGGAACACTTGTCCTTCGGGGTTAAAGTCCCCAGAGTTAGCCACCTTGGTGTGTTTTTGTTTCCCTGAGTTCATAAAGCACTGGAGTTAAACAGCAAGCTCGGGTCCCCAGCTCCAATTCTCAGAAAGCAGAGGCAGCATGGTGCGAGAGGAACGCAGAGTCAAGTAAGGCACGGCGCGCGTCCCCAGTCCCGCTTCGGGTTGGAAGTAAAGAAACTTAGAACAAACTCTAGCGTGGCCGCACCTCCGGAGCTCGGAGCTCGGGAGGCCAAGTCGCATCTGGGAGTTGGAAGCTCTGCATGCTGGAGCCCCGTCCCCTTTCCCGCCCTCATGCTGCTAGAGGTCTGGGCCCCCCGGGAAGGGGGTAGGGGGCTTGCTTGGCACCCCCGCTCTCCCGCCCGGCCAGGATCTCCCGGGACACAGGGCTGCAGACTTCCAGCCGGTCCCGCCCACCACACTAACCTCGATGCCGCTCACACTGCCGCTCGCACTGTCGCTCGCACTGCCGCTGCGGAACACCTCCATTTCTTGGTCCCAGAGATCCTCCAGAGGAACGAATGGTAGCATCGCCACTTCAGGAGCACTCGAACAGGAGCTGCCGGTCTCCAGCACCACCACGCATCCCGTCCGCGGACCTCGCTCGATGCTGAGTCCGAGACTCCGAGCCCCGTACTCAGTGATCGCTGACCTCCTCAGCTGCGGGAACCTCACAAGCTGGGAGAGTGGGGGATCCGCTGCCCGCTGTTGTGCCCAAAAAGAAGACAACTCTGTACTGCCTCCCCTTGAGCAGCCGCACGGCTCCCGCCGCCCGCCCAGCAAAGCTCCGCGGGGCCGCCCCCCCACACGCCCCCCCCCCCCGCGCGCGCGCCGCCCGCGCCGCTCGCCCCCCCTCGCTCCCGGGCCCCCTCCCCGCTCCCTACGCCGCCAATATGGCGGCAGCCGCCGCGTTACCTGTGCGGCGTTTGGAACCCCCCGCGGCGGCGGCGGCGCGGCGGCGGCGGCGGCGCGCGGCGGCGTCACCGGCACGTCAATGGAGGTTCCCCAGCCCGGAGTGGAGGGGGGTAGGGGAGGAGGGGCGGGGTGGTTGCGAGGAACGCGTGCTGGGGGCGGGAAGAAGAGGAGGGGGCGTGCTGGGCGGGGGAGGCGGGCGAACCGTAGTAAAGCCCACAGCTCGCGCCTGCTAAACCTGCCCACTTCACAGAGCATGCGCGGTGTGCCCTACACATGCTCAGCAGGCCCTCCCAAGGCTACCGAACAGCCTGGCTGGCGGGAGCATTCCCAGAGAGGATGAGGGGAACCCAGGGGCTCTGCAGAAAGCTTCAGGAGTCCAGACTCTGCCCCAGGGCCAGCTGGCTGGGCCCAACAAAACTCAGGTGTTTAACATACAAGGCCACGCCCATTTTAGTACCTAGTAACCAATACTACTAGGGCGGGGATTTTAGACTATTATGTCAGCCACCTAGAAGCTAGAAGCAGCAGATAATGCATTAAAAAAAAGAAATCAGTATACCTGTGCTCTCCATCCTCCCACTCCACCCAGTTTGTCTCACTTAAGATGTTCCTGAGAGTCGCCCTCCCAATAGGAATGAACTCACAATGGTTCAGTCTCTTGTGTGTCCCAACACAAGAGTACACAATGCATACACACACACCACTAAGCAGATTCTACCCATTGTAACAAAGGCAAGGTATCTAATTCTAACCCCTCCCCACTTCCCTGAGAATACACACACACATATGTGTGTGTGTGTGTGTGTGTGTGTGTGTGTGTGTGTGTGTGTAGAGAGAGACAATAATGTTTCAATCTTCATGCTGTGCTTTACTCCTTTGCTACTCTATGTGCTGTCCTTAGCTCTAGTAATGTAACAGATAAATTGAGTTCCATCTTATACATGGAGTAGATGATCAAAACTGTCAGCAAAACATTTTAATACTTAAAGTTAAAAAAAAAGTTATTTCACTTTTTTACACCTAGAGACTTGAAAGCATTTGCTATAGCAGCAAAACCATCTCAGTACCTTGGAGAGGTTTCTAACATGTTGCTTATACACACACCACCTACTTGCCCCTTCTACATTTAGAGCTGTTGTGCTGTGCTACTAAAGAATACTGAACTGTGCCTTCCATTTATTTTACCATCTGCTGTGGAGTGCTATGAAAGCAAAGAGGTTACAGAGGTTGGCAGTGAATTCAAATAAGAACTACTAATGATGCTCTTAAACTATGCTTAAAATCCACAGCTTTAGGAATATCGCTCTGCAAAAGCGATACCTTTGAAAATGAGAACTTCATAAGGCTACAAACCTTGAAAATATGTGTGTTTGTGTGTATGTGTGTGTGTCCATTTATGTTGGCAAAAATGACAGTGTTCTTAATGAAGTCCAATTCCATTGAGCTCTGAGTCTCATTTTCCTATTGCTTACCAGCTCAGTTCTAGAATTCTCCTCTCTCTTTTCCACATCACCTATTTTTCTCTTTCTACTGGATTATTCCTATCAGCAAAACATAGTTTCTAACTTCTACTTACTATCATTTGGTTCATTTTATACCTCCCTATTCTTTTAAATATTTTCTTCACTTGGCCTCCAAAAAAAAAATAACCTGTGTACATTTTCCTCCTACATACTGATTTCTTGTCTGTTTTGTTCTTCATCTTTATAATCTCCAACCATTGAAACTTCAGTACTCAGTCTCTGACTCCTTAACTGACCTTTCTGAATGTAAGCTTAAGCTAGCTCTTGCATATCAACCCAGTGATTAAAGTTCTTGAAAGATTCTCCATCTTTTCCAAACCTCTTAGCTCTGAATGTAAATGCTTTGTTATCAGCCTCTCTTTTCCACCTTCATAGTAAAGTTCACTATTCATGGTCACATACTCTAGTAAAATCCACACATGTGTATTGCCTCTTTCCTTTCTCAGACATCCTTATGTAGTTTAGTATTTTTCTTTTCTCTTTTACAGTTTTATTTTCTTTCTTTATTTTTATTTTATTATCTTTTGAAAAAGTCTTAGAATCACTCTGAAGCCTAGGCTAGCTTAAATTTAGTATAACACAGGTTGTCCTCCAATTGGCAATGATCCTCCTGCCTCAGCTTCCCAAATCTGGGATAATGAGCCATACCTCCTGCAATTTAGTCTTAAAAACAACCAATACTAACAACTCCCATATGTTAAAAGTTACTATCCTACAGGTATATTATTTTCACAAATTCACCTAGCATTCATAACAATTTTCAAAGATATATTTTGGGAGGCTGAGGGAGAGGGACTACTTCAGTTTAAGGCCAGCAAGTGCCAGAGCAGCGAGGGCTACATAACAAAACCTGGTCTTAAACAAATAAAATTTCTATTTTCTGTATTTTTAACAAAGAATCGGGGCCTTGTAAAAGTTCAACAATTTTTCTGTATGATATCACAGGTATTATGTAGCATAAATTGTTAGAAGGTCTTATTAATAAAAACAAACCCAGAGCCAGGTATTAGGGTGAACACTGAAAGATCAGGAAACAGAACCAGCCATAGCTAACCTCACCTCGCCAATTCCTCAACCGATCCTGTTTCCTCAAACTGGAAGCCTCTGTGTCCTCATCCAAATGGATCACAACTGAACTGATGCTAGAAGCCTAAGAGCTTCACCAGGCCCTAGTTCCTGGTCCTCACACCTTACATACCTTTCTGCTTTCTGCCATCACTTCCTGGGATTAAAGGCATGCATCACCATGCCTGGCTGTTTCCAGTGTGGCTTTGAACTCACAGAGATCCGGATGGATCTCTGCTTCCAGAATGCTAGGATTAAAGGTGTGTGAGTCACCACTTTCTGGCCTCTATGTTTATCTAGTGGCTGTTCTGTTCTCTGACCCCAGATAAGTTTATTAGTGTGTACAATATATTGGGGAACACAATATCACCACAGTATTTAAAATGGGAAACCTCAAATTAAAACAGGTCTAACTGAAGCCTGATCTTGCTCACTCTGATGCTCTCTAAATCACCTCTGCTATTCATTTCCTCTGTCCATAAAGTCCTTGCACTTGTCTCCTACAGAAAATATAGTCATCTCTCTTCTGTATTTTCCATATCTTTAATTACTCCTTAATCTTTCTCTTGAGTTTTTTGGCACAGTGAATTAATAATATATTAAGATTTACATTCATGACACATAAATGGTATTCACTAAATTCGATGGATGGATGGAAACACTTCTGTACTCTAACTATACATGGTGTTAAAATTGTGGACTGATATGAAACTGATCAAGACTTAACTCCTTGAAGTTTAATAGTTATTTAATCCATGCTGACCATGGCAGAGTGCTGTGGGACGGTCTGTATGTCAAATTGCTCTGATTGGTCAATAAATAAAACACTGATTGGCCAGTGGCCAGGCAGGAAGTAGGTGGGAGAAGGAGAGAGGAGAATTGTGGGAAGCAGAAGGCTGAGGCGGAGAGACACTGCAGCCGCTGCCATGACCAGCAGCATGTGAAGACACCGGTAAGCCACCAGCCTCGTGGCAAGGTATAGATTTATGGAAATGGATCAATTTAAGCTATAAGAACAGTTAGCAAGAAGCCTGCCACGGCCATACAGTTTGTAAGCAATATAAGTCTCTGTGTTTACTTGGTTGGGTCTGAGCGGCTGTGGGACTGGCGGGTGAGAAAGATTTGTCCTGACTGTGGGCAAGGCAGGAAAACTCTAGCTACAAATGGCGCCCAACGTGTTGGCAAGAGTTTCCACCTAAAACCTGAGAAAATATTCTAAAACAGAACTAAAAACAGCTTCCTAATTGTCTCTCTCAAATGAGCGGCAGCCTGCCGGTTTGAGCTACTGGCGGGTTCCTAGTGTGCGAGCTCAGTCTGCAGTATGGCGGGAATGAGGCCTCTGCAAGTGGCACATTAAGCTGCGTGGTGGATTTAGCCTTTGCTAGTACAAAACAAAAAGAGGTTTCTGGGCTACACGCTGCTTGCATAAAAGCACAGACCCACGATGGCTCCCAGAGCTGGCGGAAAACATACCACCGCCATGTTGGGAAGCTGAAGTGGGTGGAGCCAGCAGCCACAGCGCCGTTTCAGGCTTAAGGCTGCAGTTTAAAGCAATAGGCTCAAGGTAATATAAAAAATAAGCCACATAAAGATGGCTACCACACAGAGAATCTGGATTATGTTCTCTTTGGTATTTGTAACTGAAGAAAAACATTTGATTACAAAAGATGTTGAGTTATGCCAAAATGTATATTTTAAAGGTACCTTGACTTCAAAATGTGGATGTAAGGATATGTTGCTTTGGAAAGGAGGCTCTGCTTTTGTTTCTACAGAAAGCCAGAGGCTATGGATTTGTTCCAGATTAAGATACATCAGGTTTGACCAGCCAAGACCACCTGAAAGGTCTCCGATGACACCATGGCCCAGATGATCCAACATCCAGAATCGTTTCAAGGCAACTGGCTCAGACGATACGGTCTCACGGACTACTCCATGATCCTAAAATTTTCTTTGTGTCCCCATAAGATACAGCGCCCCCCTCCAGCAGGAAGTAGTAAGAGAAGCTACGCCCAAATTCCCAAATATACCAAGCTGACTTTGGAGGTGTGTAAAAGTTAAAACCTTCCTTTAAAAAAAAAAAAAAAGAAAGGGGAAGTGCTGTGGGACGGTCTGTATGTCAAATTGCTCTGATTGGTCAATAAATAAAACACTGATTGGCCAGTGGCCAGGCAGGAAGTAGGTGGGAGAAGGAGAGAGGAGAATTGTGGGAAGCAGAAGGCTGAGGCAGAGAGACACTGCAGCCGCCGCCATGACCAGCAGCATGTGAAGACACCGGTAAGCCACCAGCCTCGTGGCAAGGTATAGATTTATGGAAATGGGTCAATTTAAGCTATAAGAACAGTTAGCAAGAAGCCTGCCACGGCCATACAGTTTGTAAGCAATATAAGTCTCTGTGTTTACTTGGTTGGGTCTGAGCGGCTGTGGGACTGGCGGGTGAGAAAGATTTGTCCTGACTGTGGGCAAGGCAGGAAAACTCTAGCTACAGCAGAGATGTGTTGTGTGGTTTTAATTAGTAGTAAACAGGGCTCATGAAACCTCAGTTCTACTGGCACAAAAGGTACTTGAAATGTCAGTGAAATTATAAAGGCATTTTATTTAAGCATAAAAAAGCAAGTGTTAGTGAAGACTTGAGCTGTTCAGTCTTCTGCAAAGTATATATTTAAGGGGCAGTTACTTTCTTTTCAGTCTTCAGGAAGTTTTTATTCTGAAATTGTCTACTTGTCTGCATTCTGGGTTTTCAATTAGTATAGCACTGGAACTTTAAAAATGATTGACAATATTTTAGTAGTTATAGTATTATAATACACTATATCTAGTTCTTAATTAAAAATTGTTATCTAGAAAGTTGACAATACAGGCTCTACCAGCATTTTAGTGTATTTTCAGAGTATTTTCAGAACTAGGGATACGGTACACTTAAACTTCCACACTGACTCTTCTACTCTGACAAATGGCACACATTGGATGACCTAGGTCAGAGGTGAAAGGGGGTGGTCACGTAATTTAAAGGAAAAAAAAAACGGTTGACTGACCCATCTCGGCCTCACTCCTGGGTGTGTGTGAAATATGAAGCGATGGTCTTTGATCACCAGCTCACAGACCACCCACAGATCACTGTGGTTCTAATTTCTAAACTTTGACATATACAAGGTAATATTTAGTGGCTGATTATAGAAAGAGCCACATTACCTTGCATTATTCTCTGACTATTTCTACAAAGATTTTAATGTAAATAATTAGAAAATAGTGCATATATATACAGATCACTAAAATGATACTAGAAAATATTCAAATATCTTATTTTAGAAATATCCTAAACAAATTATTTGAAAACATGTTTATTTAGAAATAAACACATGAGATTTGTATCTAAAAAAATAGAAATTTTAAGTATTTAAATGTGAATAAGTACTCAATTATCTTTAAATCATACCTTAACAGTTTCAGAGAACCTTTACTTTAAATATGCTAATATTGGGTCTCTAAAAATCAAATTGCAAAAAGGAAAGGGACTCACACTTACTAGTAAAATGCAAGCTCACTATTGTCTGCACTATAGAATGAATGATATTAAACAATAAGTAAGTTATAAATAAGATAATAATTTAATAACATTTCATCTTTAAACAGTTACTAAAGTATATATTATGTAGAAAGTGAAATTCATTTGCATTATTGAAGTCAGTAAAGAATGGCAGAATGGTAACCCTCATTTGTTGTCTATTAAGACTTTTAAGAAAGGTACTTATATTATGTGATTTAGCTAAAAATTCACCCTCGATTCATTCTAATAGTAACATTTTTACAACATAATTCTATATTATATATAAACAAAATATGGAAAACCAAAATCTTGTTTTCTCTTTATTTCTAAATCTCTTTAAGTCAGAGCACAATATATGTTTCTATTGTTATTTTCTAAGTCTCCTGGTAGTAGGTTGATCAAATGTTAGAATGATTGATCTACTGAACAGGAAATGAATTTCTAGTATGATATAAATAAAAATGATAGCAAGCCATATTTCAAAAAATAGATACATTTTTTTATAAGTCAATGCAATAACATCAGATATAAAGCTAATCTGGATGCAATATCCTTTACAGCATTGTTTACTGAAGTTGAGTAAAGAAACCTGGCAGATTATTCAGTCAGTGTCTCTTTCTAAACTTACTGTTTGCAATTTAAGACTCTTCAAAATCTTGACTTTTACTGGGGAAAATTCTGAGCATTAACCATTCCTTGATTAAGAATATGGGAGTAACTATGTAACCTTGTGCAAGCATATCTCCTAAATCTGTAATAATACAATGAAAATTATAAACATTTATATCTACCAACTTATCCCAATCCTGATCGTCTTTTTACATGCAATTTACAAAATTATTATCACCTAAAGAATTCTCACTACTATCCTGGTTGTACATGCTTTTAATCCTAGCACTTGGGAGGCAGAGGCAGCCAGATCTCTGTAGGTTTGAGGCCATCCTGTTCTATAGAGAGAGTTGTAAGCCTACAAAGTGAGACCCTGTCTCAAAAGAAAAATTTCTCATCACTGAGGCTCATTGTTGAAGCACTTACCTAAAAATCTCAGCATTCAACAGACAAAGGCAGAAGGACTGTGAGCTACATACTAAACTGGACTACACAATCTCTCTCCCTTTCTCTGCCCTCCCGTCCCCCTTTCTCCTCTCCTATCCTTTTCTCTCCCCTCTCTCTATCTCTGTCACTCTCTGTATCTGTTTCTTTCTGTCTCTTTTTGACACACATGTGCATGCACATGCATACATGTACACATACACACACAGACACATACATACACAAATCAGCATTTTTAATTGAAGAGAATTCTAATCACGGCTCAGTAAGTTTATAAATAAAACTTAAATTAGACCGAACCATATAATTTCAGACTTATTAACATGTTATTCTAAGTGATTGGTAAATATGTGTCAGGATCATTTGCAAAGCTCATCAAAACAGATTACTGAGTACATCCCCAGTGTTTCTGGTTCATAAAATCTAGGTTGAGGACTGAGATTTTACAATTCTATCAAGATATATATGGTGATTTTGATATAGCAAATAGAGTAGAATCTAAGAACTGTTGTTCTAAGTCATAATTAGTCAAAGTAAGAAAGATACTCTAGAAAAAATTTTGGTTCCAAAAGCATAGATTATTCAGTCAAATTTCAGGTCTTTAGAACTCAGAGCAAAAACTAATAGGAATTTGTATAATGAGCGCAAATTTAAACTACAAAGGGTGTTATAAATAAAATATTTTATAAGAGCAAACACTATAGATGCACTTTGAGACTCCATTGTATAAATTGTTGGCACCTTATATTACTATATGTAGCTGAACATAATAAAGGTGTCTTTTTTTTTTTCTGATGCCCTGGTTAGAAATTCAACTGGGAAATTGGGCAAAATTGGATGTGTCTACAGAAGATAAATACAAACATACACATATGTATATATTCAGAGTAGTAACAGACTGGGTAGGTGATAGATAAGTTATTTATGGCCAATGTGTCAAAGATAGCAGGTTGAAATATAGAGCAAGATTAGAGGGATTTTCTTTTTGGCCAGTGTTAGGAAAACTTCTGGGAAATGTAGTTTAGCACCCTGGATAGCTCCTTGAAAGAGACTCAATTTTGAATCCAAGCCTTACTTCACTAAGTACCCACCCACCCTTTTTTTTTTCCTTATCAGAATCTTTATGTTAAAGGAGGCCAAACATTTATATAATGTTAAATTCCTGGGAAATCAAAGGTAGAAGTTACTTTCATTTCAAAGCTTTATACAGTGGTTCTCAACCTTCCTAAAGCTGTGACCCTTTAATACAGTTCCTCATGTAGTTGTGGTTACCCCCAGCCATAAAATTATTTTTGTTGATATTGCATAACAGTAATTCTGCTACTGAGTGGTGTGTCAGTTCCTAAGAACATTTGTAATGTGTGCTTTTCAATGGTCAAGACCCACAGGTTAAGAATCACTGATCTAGAATATCAAATGAAAGGAAAATATATGTTAGTGTAACTTGAGAAACACAGAGGTATTCACAGTCCCAAAGAGGCCTATAAGAGTCTTTAGGCAAAACAAGACTTTTCAAAATAAGTACTGAATTCATCAGTGTGGCATATACATATAATTCCAGCACTCGGAAAGCCAAGACAGAATAACTGTAGCTAGTTCAAGACCAGCCAGGGCTATAATGAGATCTTGTCTTAAAAGCATGGTCGGGGAGGGCATACAACTGAACATGATGATGAACACTTGTAATCCTAGCATTTGGTAAACTAAAAGAAGGGGATCCCATGTTTGAAGTCAGCCTAGGCTATGTAGCAAGATTTTGTGCTATAAATAAATAGATAAACAAATAAGTAAAAAGAGATGAAAATAAAATTTTCTCTTTATAAAACCAAATACATGTGTCTCTCAGTATCTATGGTAGTTTAATGTGGGACCTTCCATAAATAAATACTGAGGTTCCTTATATAAAATGGTATTGTATTTGCACAAAATGTATGTATGCTCTATGTACTTTAAATCATGTCTGAAATATTTATAACACTTCATGCAATATAAATGCTACATATATACGTATGCTATGTTTCTTAGTAAGTACAAAGAAAAAAATCCCACGTATCCAGTATAAGCACATATTTTTTCAAGATTTTGTATAGAATTTGTGCACAGAAGCTATGAATACAGAGGCACATGGATATTTAGTAATTCTGCACTTATTTGGCTGTGTGTGTGTGTGTGTGTGTGTGTGTGTGTGCTGCATTTCAACCCCAAAGCCTTTCATAAACTATGAACATACTATACCACTAAGCCACATCCCTAAAGCACCTCAAAGCACCTTTGAGTTGACTTAAATTCCAATTTTGGATGCCTTTAAGGTTAATATTACAAAATATAGTTTTATAATATTCCTCAAAAAATGCACCCTATTTTTAAAACATGCAAAGGCAACAGAGCTCCTGTCTAACTTCTCTGCTGTATACACTTTTGACTGGCCTATTTGAATGGAAATTTAATAGAACAAAGATGAAAACCTACTCTCCAGCAAAACTACAACAGTAGTATTTCTTGTCTCATAAATTTTAATTCATTTGGTGAAAATAATTTAAGTAAAAGTCTTCTTATAGTAGTTATTGAATTTGAATTTAAAACCTATCATATAACACTTCATTGTTTATCATAGGACAATAAGATGAGGAACTATATTAAAAATAAAACTAAATTTACAGATTAAGTGGACTTTTTTACAAAGTAAAATATTGACATTGTAATATATCTTACAGCTAGAACAGATAACTAGCCTTATATGAAAGAATACCAGTATAGTATCATAATAAACTAATACTCCCTCAGCTATCTTTTTTCAAACTCACTTTTTAGAAGATATAAATTAGAGTTACACTTTATTTTACTGTACTGAAAAGTGGAAAAATCTTTGCTTCCTAATAACACCCACTTAGACAAAACTATAAATAAGCAATGAAATCATAGCATTCTCTTTTCTTTTCTGGTGGCCATGTGAATCAAATTTCATGGATAGACAACCATTCTACTACTTAACTTCATTCCAAATCCAAATAGACTTCAACATTCCTCTCTTGAAGTGAAGAAAAAGACCCAAAATCATTAAGGATACAGATCTAAATAACTCTCTCAATCAACTTGATCTGATTGACAGTTATGGAATAGTTCAACCAAAAGAAGAATGCATGTGCTATTCAAGCGTTCATAGGATATTCACAAATATAGATACAATCCTAGGTCACAAAACTAAATTTTAGCCATTTCAATGTTTGAACTAATATAAAGTATGCTATAAAATAACAGTGGAATTAAATTTAAAACCAGTGCTTGAAAGATCTGGAAAATCCCACATATTGAAAGTTAAAAGTTTCTCACTAAGCCATCAATTAAAAGGAAGGTCAGAAAGGTGTTTTTTAAAATAGTTGAATTGAATACAAAAGAAAGTAGGACGAAGGACATAATTCAGTGGGAAACTGCTTGCATAGAATGTTCAAGATTGAAATTCAATCCTCACTACCTCAAAATCAATACATTATTACATAGAAAAGGAATACATTATAACTTGAGGAATTCATCAAAAGAAGTCCTTGGAATGAAATTGACAATATTAAATGCTTTGATTAGAGAAGTAATATCTCAAGTCACCAATTGAAAAATTTACCTTACAAAAGTAGAGACAGAAGAAATTCAAAATGAAGTAAGAAGAAGGAAGGAGAAAATTAGGCCCTTTATGAATTTAATTCAAAATAGAAAACAAAGAATATTAATAAAACTCTCACCTCTTTGAAAAGATGAATCAAATAGGAAAACAATGAAATCTTTGCCAAAAACCACAAGATACAAATTGCCAATATCAAAAAGTGAAATAGAGGCTATCATTACAAATTCTTTAGATGTGAAAAGAATAATAAGGGAATATTAAAGACAACTTCCATCCTATAAAGTCAACAACTTATAACAAGCAAAAAGTGTCACTAAAGATTAGATTTACATTTAGTGTGATATTATGTAGCCATAAAAGAAATAATCTACTAACTCATGACATAATATGAAAGAAAATTGAAAATATTATACTAAGTGAAAGAAAATGTGCACAAAGAGTACATAGTATATTTTGTTTATATAAAATGTTCTATATAGTCAAATAATAAAAACAAAAGTAGTGGCACAAAAGAGGCACACAGTCCAATATAAAAGAATAGAGAAATAAACCTGTAGAGCTACAGCCACCTGATTTTTGACAAAGATTCCCGAAATACTCACTGGGGAAAAAAGGAAGCCTCTTCAACAAATGGTTCTGGAAACAGCATATGCAAGTCTCTCAACTTGCACAAAAGTCAATTCAAAATGGATCATAAAGTCCTTAATATGAAACCATAGACTTTGAAACTACAAATATTTCAAGCTACAAATGTAGCCAGGGACTTTGTGAATGAGACTATAGATTCTTGGGAAGTAGTAACATGAATTAGCAAATGGGAATGCATGGATGAGGCCTACTAAATTGGAGGAGATCTTTACCGGTTATTCATTTGCAAGAGGATTCATATCAAAAGTAAAGAACTCAAAAAAGTAAACACCAACGGAACATTTAATACAATCAATAATGGAAAAATAAATTGAACCCAAAAATCTTAAAAGAAGTTCACAGCCAGTAAATACATTAAAAATGTCCAACATCTCTAGTCATCTATGAAAATTGAATGAAAACTACAAAACTACACTGAGATTCCATGTCACCTCAGTTAGAATAATTATAATAAAAATATCAAATACATACTGGCAAGGATGCTGAAAATGTGGACCCTATATACTATTTGTATGAGTACAAATTAGTGTAAGCACTATAGAAATCAATAAACAGGTTCACAAAATTAGAACTACGGTATGATGCTTTTCTACCACTCCAGGTTATGTCTCTGAAAAATCAAACTAGAGATAGCTGCAGCATCCATGTCTGCTGTGCACCATTCATTATAGCCAAGTTATGCACTCAGTCTTAGCATCATTTGTAGGAACCTGGATGACATCATAATAAAAGAACTTGCTAATATATATATATAATTTCTCTCATCTATGGAACCTAGAAAAAGACATTAAGTTAGAAAGAGGACTATTTGGGTAGAATAGGATTAGTGTGAGTGGGAAAAGTGATCAGAGAGAGAGAGACATAAGAATATATACAGACTCAATCGGATATACATAAATGGAAATGCAATAAAATCTATTATTTTATATAAGTGACACATACTAATGTAAATGTAGACAAATCAAAAGTTGAATGGATTGTACTGTGAAACTTCAAGATTTTGTAAGGATGGATTAGTCACCAGATTGTACCATTTAGGCCAAGAAATATTAAGGATAGAGTAAAGGAGCAGAATACATACACAGTCAGCTGACATTAAACAAAGTGAAAATGGCAATTTAATGAAGAAAGGATAGACATTTTGATAAGTCACATTATGAAATTGGATATCCATGTGGAAGACAAAGAACTTGGATCCATTATTTGCAAATACAAAGAATAACTAAAACAAATTAAAAATGTATGTGTACAATTTAATATCTATAAATTTTTTAGAATAAATGGTGCAGAGAAAAAAAATATGATCTTTGGTTAAGCAAAGATATTAGATTTGACAGTGAATTCATGAAGAATTAGACTTTATTAAACTTTATAATATCTGATATTATAAAATATTAAGAGAAAGAAAAAGACAGACCCAGGAGGAGAAAATAATTTGAAATTAATGCCATTTTTATGTTTAAACAATTTGACAATCCCTCTACAGAAGATGATACACTGATAAGGGGAAAATAAATAAGGAAATATTAAACATTATTAGTAATTGTGGAAATCTTCATTAAACCCACAATAAGATACCACTACGCACTTACTAGAGTAACTGAAAACCAAACCACCAAGAAAACTCAAGCAATAAAAAGTTCTGAAGAGTGTGAGCATAGACAGAATTCTCTTAAATTGTTCCTGGAACTGTTAGTGGCATGGCCAATTTGGAAATGTGGCTGCCTATTTCCTAAAGTGTGAAACATACACTTATATGACTTAGCATCCCACTCCAACACATTCACTCAGGGGAATTAAAATGTCTGTTCCCACAGTAAGCAGTATGTGAGTGTTTAGAGGCTTTCACTTGCTTTTGTCTTGCTTTGTTTTCTGGGGCTGGAGATTGAACTCGGTGTCCCATGCATGCTAGATTAGTGCTCTATCACTGAGCTGCATCTGTCCCTCTTTCAGTATTTTTAAATGTCTCATTAAATTTCCCAGTCCAGTTGAGTATGCTGTGGGGCCCAGACCATCCTTGAATTTAGGATCCTCCTGCCTTAGCCTCCAGAATAACTTGGGTTACAGGTTTAAACTATGACCTTTGGTGTATGTGAAAGTATTTTTTCAGCAGCTTTTCCAATAATCCCCCAAACTGGAAATCCCCAATGAGACCTTTAAGTGGAAAATAGATAAACAATGTGTGGAACATTAATTCAAATGAATACTTGTCAACAATTAAAAGGTTGGAACTAAATGGAAGGAAAAAAATGGCAAATTACAAATTAGTTCTTTTCACGTGAAAAAAATCACACTGGAAAAACTTCATCCTCTAAATTATGGATGATGTCTTGGAAAACAGCAAATTCAGAAGAAGAAAGAGGCTAAGTGGTGGCTGGAGACTAAAGGAGAAGGTTCTTACTCAAAGGCCTGAAGTTTGGTGGAGTGATGAAAACGTTCATTTTCATGTTCAGCTACATGTTGTAGTTACATTACTGTAGGCATTTTAGTACATAAAAAGTATTCCTTAATAAGCCTGTCATATAATACAGTCTAGTTCATAAACAAAAAGGATATACACACCCAGATACACAAAGTATGACTAATAATTTAATAAAAGCCAGATGTAGTGACATAAACCTGTTATTCTAGTAATTGGGAGGCTGAGATAGGATTGTGAATTCAAGGCTAGCCTAGACTGCATAGTAGGCTGTGTTTCAAAAAAAATAATAAAAGGCAATGTCAAGAGTGTTGATGATGGAGTAGTGAGTAAAAAGAAAAAGAGTTTGCAAGAAAGTATTCTGAGATCCAAGCAGAAGATTTCAATGGGTAAAGATGTTTGTAACCAAACTAGCTCTTGCAACCATAGCTATGGGTGGAGGTGTTTATGTCCTGATTGTATAAGCACACTTCCACTCCTTTTTAGCAATAGCCTGTTCTGTCACCTGATCTTTCCCTCCCACTAACATACTGAGTCACTGTCCTTTCAGAGTTTCTATGCAACACAAGCAACAGACTCCCTGCAATTGTACAGAGTGCCTGAAAATTGAAGGCTGGAGTGATTGCCCTGACATGCTATTTCCTAGAGATAGCCACTCCACCTAAAAGATTTTGATAGATATAGTAAAAAATAAATACATATATGCAAATTTACATATTTTAACTTATATATTTTATTTGGATGTGGCCATATATTCTTTCAACTGTTTAATAAGTAATAGAGAAATTACTTACCATCCTAAATGTTTTACTGGCTTTCCTTTAATATTATAGAAGAGAAACGAGAATAATTCTTTGAGTTCTCTTAGATTTATTTTCTTTGAACTCAAAGAAATGTGGCATATATATATATGTATATGTACATATATATGTGAAAACCATTTCTTTGAAACACAATATCAATATGTGATATTTTGTAAATATAAATAACACTAATGCTGGTAAAATAATACAAGATAATACTGATTCTTCTGCACTGATTTTTATAGTTTCTTATGACCATTTGGGTCTGCTATGGACTTTTTATTGTCACATAATTACACTGTAACATTACCACTAATTTGAGATGGAAGTATTTCCCAAAAAGTAGTAGTACTTTAAACATCTTCAAATATAAGGGATATAAACATCTTCAAATAGAAATGACAGCCATAAGACTAGGTGGCTGCATGCCATTGCTAATTATCCAATTGCTTAATCTAAATTACATCTGTTTTTTTGTAAAGCAAATGAGTAGTAGAAAAGGTAGAACTATTTATTAACACATTTACACACACACACTATATATATATATAGATAGATAGATAGATAGATAGATAGATAGATAGATAGATATAGATATAGATCTTGATTTCAGCTCCTTCTGCCCTTTCATACTCCTTCTTGACACACTTACATCCTGCTGACCCTAAAGAATTCCCCCTTTCTATTCCTTGCATTATCTCCTTACTAACTCACTGTATCCTTACCAGGCCCAGTCTCCAACTCTATGTCTCTCCTGCCCTTTATTACCTTGTCCATTTTTCTGGTTCCCTGTCCTTCCTCTGATTTAAGGGCCATCTATCAATAATTACCACCTATTAACTGGCACTATCACATATACATTTCAACCTCCTTTTCGGGGTGTCTTTTTTAATTTCTGAAGTTAAGGTTATTCCAGAGTAGACACTCTAGTTTGCTGGAACTTGTGAAATTCAGGCTACTCACCTCTCATGGCCTTTGGCACATCAGGGCTTTGACTGACTTCCTATTCTGATTTTTTTAAAGTAGTAAACATATTTATTCTCTGCTATTCTCCTTGTAATATTATTAAGTTGGGGTGATAGCATGAGTGTGCTTAATAAAGCATATAATGTATTCAGAACATATCATATGATAAACAATGTTCATAAAATTTATAGCAAAACATTTCTTTGTTGATCAAGAGCATGATTTTAGTCAAAGGAATAGGATTTTGAGTTTTAAATATGATAATATCTTGATTTTAATAAACAAATGACTGATGCACTACCTACTTACATATCATAATTTTCCTATTCTACCAATGTCCTACAATAAGAATTTCTATTATGTGGCTGTGATAGTACTGTGGAATATTCTTCTATACTTATTGAAAAATGGGTAGTGACTAGGCTACAGAAAGAATAGCAATGATCTGTATTTATAAAAATACATAAAATTTGAGGATACATTCATGCAAGCCTCTGAAAGTATGGTGGCTAATATATTATCTCTAGTAAATCACTTAGAGCGGCAATAATAAGGTCCAGTAACCTAAAACTGTTAATACAACACATTTATTCAGTAAAAATATTAAGCCTATCATCAGAAAATAAGCAGGGGTCTTCAGAATATTAGGCTACATAAGCTCACCCCTGACTACCATCTGTTACAGGCAATAGACAGGCTCATCCATTTACTCAGCCACAGTTTTTCTTCCTAGAATACTGAGTCTCTCTCATTCTTATTCAGAGAGATTCAGGCTCTTGTTATTTTATAAACCATACACAAATGACTAGATTGTTGAGGGGAGCCTTCAAAATTTATCTATTCAGTGTTTGCATTCATGTTAACATCTCAAATAATGATACTTATCAGTCCTAATTGTCTTCCTCTAATATGGCTATTTACTCAGACCTGAATTACTGTCATACATTTATTTAGTGTGTTGTTTAGAAAGGGAACAGTGCACTATTGATCTCAATTTGATTAGAACCAACACTTGAACACTTACTAGAGGCATGAGACTCTGTTTAGATTAGATTATCTCCATCTAGCATAGAAGCTAATATGCCTCCAATTTTAAAAGCAGATTAGTGCTTTTCTGCTTGAATTTCTAAAATAATCTGTATTTTTACTTCCATGTATAATAGGTAAAGCAGAATTAGGTCTATTATATATGGTGTATCTTCTTTACTTGAATAAGTATCCTGCTTTAGAAATATCCATTCATCATGATAAATAATCCTGTCTTGTTTTCTGAGATAAAAATGGAAGTGCCAGAAAATATTTAATCAATCTGACTTTATAACCATTATAAAAATGAACTGTGTATCATCATCAATAGAGACTCTGGCAAGTTTTATTTTTTCAATATTGGTAAGAAGAAGTATTTCTGGCTAAACTATTTACAAATGTTTCTTGCTTTAGTCTTCCCAAGAAATAAACAAAATGAACAAGTATGGCTTAGATAAAGAATATAAAACTTATTCTATATTTCTGGTACTTTCCCCCATTGAGCCTGAGTCATCAATATGGGGCAAAAAAAAACAGTGCTGCAAAGAGCTTGGCATGATCCAAGATGATCATGCCAAAACTAACAACTCCCAATCCTGCAACTCTATTCCCTGCTCTGAAGCTTCTCTCTCTGAATCTTCAGAATGCTTTCTTTCCTATGCCATATTTGTGATGAGGGCAAGTGCTGGAACTGTTGTTTCCAAAGGCTGACAGAGTATATTAAGGAAGTCCTTAGCTACCTTCCTGCCAGCAATATTTGGTCACGAATTTATGTCAGCATCATTAGTGTATACAGGAAATTTCACATGGCAATATTTGATCCAGAATCATCTGTTCTTCCCATAGAAGCCACAAGTCAAAAGAAGACATGTTTGTTAAATCTTATCCTGCATCCATATGCTTTCCCTTCTTGTCATTTCTCCTTGTTGACACAGCCTAAGACCTAATATACAGGAAAAATCCTAGCACTTATTGTGTGTACAAGCCCTTGTGTTGTTCATCTCTATTCGGTAAAAAAAAGTATAGGATATCAGGCTGGACAGGCAGTGCAGTATACTGAGAACCTGGCATGCTCAGAGCCTAGGGTATAGGGAAGAGAGATGGAGTGAGAAGAAAGAAGGTGGAGAAGGAGTATGAGGAAGAGAAGAGAGAAAGGGAAGGATTCTGAAAAAGCCTTACAAAGACTATCAGATGACAGAAATTCAAGGAAGTAATCTGCCATTTAATTATTAAATTTTCTGTTTCAATGAACCACTATTCCAGTTGGCATTCATTGTCACTTTGAACATCTAATTTTACAATAGGGATTTTAATCATAAATGATAAAATATGAAGTATACAATTTCTAAGAAGATTAAGTCAAGAGTTGTTCTATGGTTATATCAAGAGAGATAAAAATCTATCTCTGGAAACTCTTCCCTAAATCACTACATTTGATAATATTTTGAATATCATCATATAACAGTATATGCATTTATTCTTCTGTCTATTCAACCAGTATTTCCTGAACATCTGCAGACACTGTCCTCATCCCTTATCTTCATCAAGGCTTCTTCAGCCCCCCTGTACTCCTTGTTACTTATTGTATTTTGCCAGGCATTGGTGCCAGCAAAGCAACATGACAAAAGAATACATGTTAATAAATAATCTAGGACATATATCACATAGAAGGTGATATCCTTGGTGAGAATCTGGATCAACAACAGCAAAAAAAAAAAAAATCCCCTAAAAACTAAGATCTGAAGAAACCATTAATTGTAGTTAGTAGCTATGCATGAATGTCACTTGTTACAAATATACCATATTAATAAAAAATTTCACTAAAATTTGGAACCAACCTAGGTATCTGCCAATAGATGGATGGATAAAAAATATACTATACATGCACAATAGAGTTGTAGTCAGTCATAAAGAGTGAAACTATGCCATTTGCAAGATAATGAATGAAGTTGGAGATTTTATTGACAGGAAAAAAGCCAGACTCTGAAAGATGAGTAAAAGGTTGTCTGTTAAATGCAAACACACACACACACACACACACACACACACACACACACACACATGATGTGAAAGTAGAAAGGGCGCCATCCTGGATGGTCTAACAGGAGGGAGAAGGGAGAAAGGAAGAGGGAGGAATACAAGAAAGTAACAGACAGAAGATAACTATCTTATATTTTTTCTCATAGGAAGATTCTCAATTATTTATATACATGCATATATGGATATTTACATTCATAGAGATATTTAATGATGTAGAAAGAAAATTATTCATGGGAAAAAGGAAAGCAGTGAGAGGGGAGAAGGGGAAAAAGGGAAGATAATAGGAGCAAATTTGAATAAGAACAATTTTATACACACACACACACACACACACACATATATATAATACATACATACATATATATGGGAGAATGCCATAAGGAAACTCTTTAATTGTATATACAATCATAAAAAATAATATAGAAAAAAACATTATGTGTAGGATATATATCCTTTATGATATCAACTATTTTCTATAATCTTAAGCTGTAAATAAACAAACACTTATAAGAAAAAGAAACAAATTAGTGGGAGAGAAATAAGGGAATATATGAGCTATATTTCTTTAGTAAAGTTTATAATGAAAATATGTGTAAGGTAAGTTACAAATATGTGGTGATATATTGTGTACCCTAATAAACTTGCCTGAGGATCAGAGGACAGAGCCGGCCACCAGATTAGACACAGATGTCAGGCAGTGGTGGCACACACCTTTAATACCAGCACTTGAGATCTCATGCCTTTGCTTGGGCAGCACACATGCCTTTAATCCCAGGAAGTAATATGGCAGGGCAGAGAAAAGTATATAAGGTGTGAGGAAACAAGAACTCACTCTCTTTAGGCTGAGGATTTCGTAGAGGTAAGAACTAGTGGCTGGCTGCTCTGCTTCTCTGATCTTTTAGCTTTCACCCCTGATACCTGGCTCTGTTTTATTATTATTATTATTATTATTATTATTATTATTATTATTATTATTATTATTAAAAGAGCATCTAGATTCAAACAACACAAATACAGAAAGAACCAGAAATAGTTTGGCACTCTCATAATCCCAGTACTTGGAAGGTGAAGATAAAAGTATCAGGAGTTTAATAGCCAGCATCAGCTATATAAGTGAATTCAAGGAAAGCCTGGGATACATGAGACTCCATCTCAGAAACATTCATACATACACAGAGGAAGACACATGAAGGTAGGTATTAGTGGTGTACATCTGTGATTCTAACATTTGAGAGGCTGAGACAGGAGGCTTGTGTGTTGGAAGCCAGGTTAGGTTGAAAAGTCAGACTTTCTCTCAAAAATAAAACAGCAATATTCAAAAAGAAAAAAAAAACAGCCATCTTCTTGCTGCTCTATTTATAATCGCTAAAAAATAGAAACAACTCAAATGTCTTTCAAACTCAATGGATAATGAAAATGAAGTATGTATACATGAAGAAAAACTATTTAACTGTACAGAAAAATGAAATCATGAACTTTGCAGGGAAAATGGATGTAATTAGAAAATATCATACTGCGTGAGGTAAGCCAGACCCAGAACGAGGAAATTCATATGTTCTCTATCATTAGAGACCCCTAGCTTCAAATCCTCAGATATTAGTACACAGCCTTGAGTGACTACAGAAACCAGGAAAGTAAACTAGAAACACTGCCAAGAAATGGAGGGCTGAGGGAACAATAGAGAGGGAATAGCAGGATAGAAATGATCTGATGGGGGAAATGGAAAATGGGGAGTTCATTAGGGAAGGGAGAAAGAGATAAATGCATAAAAATATCAATAAGGGTAAAATAATAGTAATAATTAGGGTGTCTGAAGAAGTCAGAAGGAAGTATACTATTATTAACTATTTACCCACCCCAAAGGACCTATAATACAAGTTATTCCATGCATAAATATGCATATAGTTTTAATGAACCTTTCTCATCTGGGCTGACGTGCTCCTTCCACAAGGCAGAGGTCAACTAACCAAACCTCTAATAACAGACATGAGAAGCCTTTATTTGAGTTGTTGGCTAGGCTATCCAAAAGACTCCCAAAACATTCAGCTTACTAATTGTTTACAGCCCTTTCCTCCAAACTCCCAGAGGTAAGTGCCTATTGCTCACAACACTACTGTATTTCAGAAACAGGGCTCAGAGACCCCTGAGCTGAAACTGACCTGAATGTCCCCTCCCTGAGGACTAGCTTTTAGGGTACAAGAAGGCACCATGTAAGCTTCCAAAGGAAGGAGACAATCAACAGTCCTATCCAGCTATTATGCCTATGAACCATATCCATGACTAGCATGGGATAGTAACCCCAAGGGTGCGTTTGTGGAACTCATACTTGGTGGTAATTAATAACTCTGTATTTGGACTAAAGACCTGTTCAACAATAGGGAAACCATACCTGGTACTAGAAACCTAGCTAACTACTCAATATTGGTGAAGTCAGAGTTTTCAGAGGAGAATCCACAACCACTAGTTTGCTAAACCAGCATAATCGCTAACAATCTATAAATATATGTACTTGTGCCCACAGATAATTGTAGTCTTCACTTCTCATCAAGGAAACTCTACTTTGCAACAGATGGAAACAACCACAGAAAACCAATAAAAATTCAGAGTTGTAGATCCCAGTCCCGATGGATACATCTACAAAACACTCACACACCTGAGGCTCGGGGACATTTTTTAAGAGCCAGAAGACTGGAGTGTTTTCTGTGATATCCTGTTTCCTTATAATGTCAAAAGCTACACCTATAAAATCTTACCAACATGACTGTCCAAATGTGATCTGCTAAGGATGGCATGAATGACTGTGCCAAAGAGGACAGGGAAAAGCTCATGAGGCCTCAACCCCACACAAGGTAAATGACAAAATCTGGGAGTCAGGGAGGTAGCCTTCTCCAGGGAATACCACACTAACTAGTTGTCCAGTGCCAAATGGTCAGCCCTGAAATATACATACAATCAACATTACATGGACTGAGAAGATTATATTTAGTATATATGTATATTCATGTATATGATATATGCATATACAAACACATACATATATGCATACAATAAAAATTAATGATAAAAGATCCACCAATCTGAAGGAAAGTAGGCAAGGGTGGGTTGTGGGAGGATTTGAAAGAAGAAAAGTGAAAGGAGAAAAGCTATTATTATATTATAATCTCAGAAATTTTTAAAAAAAAGAAAGTAATAAATAAACAGAAAAACCAACATAAAGAAAACAGCATAAAAGGATGTAATGTGATTGATAGTCTGAGTGAGGGAATAAAGGGCTGAAAGTGAAAAGAAAATATGGCTATCATGAAATATGTTTTTCCTGATGTTTAAGTGGGAGGAGAGAAATGAGAGCTAAATGAAGTTAAGGATGTCCTAGAAAAAGGAAAGGACATATGGGAAGGTCCTCAGTTGTTATAAACTCTACAAATTTAAAGAGAGTAAAAATATTTGTTTGCCTTGGAGGAAGGGGAAAGATTATATGTACTGTTGCATGCTTAAAAAATATTTCTGAAAACTATGGATTTAAATACCACCAATTCTGCTTGTACAGCAATTTGACCATTTTATTTTGATAGATCACTTGTTCTGTGTTATTCTTATGTTTTTCTAAGCACATTTAATTATCTAAATTATTAAATTATTAAAATTATCAATATTAAATCTTGGCATGGTGGTGCATACCTTCAATCTCAGCAGTTGGGAGGCAGAGGCAGGCAGATCTCTGTGAATTTGAGGCCAGCCCAGTCTTTACAGGGAATTCCAGGAAAGAAAGGGCTACATAGAGAGACCTGTCTCAAAAAATAGCAATATTTGTTGCTCAGTTGAGATAATCTACTCGATCCAGACTGAATGGTCAGGTAATTTTTCAACAAAATAAATTAAATATTAATCTAGAGGTGAACTGACTTTAAAAAGAGTTCAGATAACTAATGATTACTGATTCCTTTAGGAAAAATAACTATAAAGGTTT
This sequence comes from Peromyscus leucopus, assembly GCF_004664715.2. NCBI lineage: Eukaryota > Metazoa > Chordata > Mammalia > Rodentia > Cricetidae > Peromyscus > Peromyscus leucopus. The sequence goes on from NC_051083.1 coordinate 70,050,356, forward strand.
TTGTCAGTGTGTTCAGTGATAACATCAGAACCTGGGCTAAATACCCAAGCATAAAAATAGGGTCTGAGTATGTAGCTTGATGGTAGAGCATTTAGGTAGCATGTATGAGAGCCTCGGTTCAATCCCCCAGTAACACTGAAGTAAATAATCAGAGCTTCTTAAAAAGCTGAGACTGGAAGGTCACTTAAATCCATGAGTTTGATGCCACCCTGTATGTACAGTAAGAAATCATCGCAAAATATAAAACAAAATATGCGTCAGCAGCATAGTAATCCATTTCAAACTGTATCCAAAAGACTAAAACCAGTTACATTTTACTATACTTAATCTTAGTTTCCAGTTCAGCAATTCTTTCATCTTCATGTTCCTTCCTAACTTTCTGACCCATCCTAAGTCTTTAATGATGACTCTTTATCTAAGCAGCTCTCAAACATAAGCATTATTTTCCTTTCTCTCTCTCTCTCTCTCTTTCTCTCTCTCTCTTTCTCTCTCTCTCTCTCTCTCTCTCTCTCTCTCTCTCTCTCTCTCTCTCTCTCTCTCTCTCTCTCTCTCTCTCTCTCACACACACACACACACACACACTTTCTCTGTATCTTAGCATCTGTCATCTACCCCGACAACTTCAGCTGTCTTATTTTCTACCAATGATCCTTGTCAGTACTCCCATTCAGACCACACACTTGAGTTCTAAGGATGCTTTCTGAATGTCTGCTAAACATCTAAGAAACATCACATTCACTTTAATTCAATAAGTCACAAAATAGATTAATCAATTTGCCTGTCATAAGAATTTCACTATTGGCCTTTGTACTCACTTCTGTTAATGTCATCATCTTAGTCATAATCCTTTACACTTGAAACATTGTTGTCTTTAATTCCTCCATCTTTCTCAACTTTCACATACATTAAATTGTCAGTTCTGTGCAAATAAAGCCAAATTATTGGTAGTTTTCTTTTTAAAAAAAATCACTTGGTCTTCAGTATTTCAATTACAAAATCCAAATTCTTCAAATGGTCTGAGGCTTTGCATTGAACTTTATCCTGAGTTTGCAGTGTTTTATATTTAATGTTTTTATCCATACCACCCCTTTTCTATGGTCTCAGAATTTGTTCAGATAATTCTTTCTCATATATGGAGGTTCAACACACAATCTTCTTTTCCTATGAATACCTTTCATAACTCTTTCCCTTCATCTAGATTAAGTACTTGGAAGGCATCCTGAGTTTTATATTTGTACCACTTATTAATGATGACTAACACAAATAATACATATTAGAACTTGACTTCAAATTGTAGCAGTTACATAATCAGCGCTTAGCACCAACAAGTAACACCATTCCCAAGTGCTTTGAGAAAAAAAAAAAACAGTATTTGTCTTGTTGGATTGTGTATCTTCAGCATTTATATTGGTTCTGACCTATAGGAAATATTAATGGCTATTAGCAAAGGAAAATTCACAAATGAGTGAATTTCTTGACTGTTTGCTCTCTATTCTTCTCTGTGCTGCTTCTAGCTTACTCATCCATCATTTCTCACCTAGACTATTTTGAGGGCTTCCAAGTGGACTTCTTGACTTTTCTTTCTTGACCTGAGCTGTGATTCTAGCTTACAAATTTGCTAAGGTGTTTCTCTTTTAATTTCTCTTGTTCCTCACAGATGTTGTACTCTTCCAGATAGGTTAGAAAGGAGACCGAGATATTTCCTGACTTTGAGAAGTTCATGGTCTCATATAGATGAGAGACTCATGTATTAGTAATATTGAAAGAAAACAGACTACATGCTGTCAGTATAGGGAATGAACTATTTTGGGCAGAATACAGGAATATTAAAGATGGGATTTTAGAATTAAAGTTTTAGATTGGGTTTTGAAATAAGGGTAAGATAGCTTTCTTAATACTTACATTTGGTTGGATATAGATAGACATGTTACCTTCTAGCTTTAAAAAAAAATTCAAATATAATTTATCACATTCAAGACCAAATCTAAATTCAGAAGCATACAAGTTCTTGTAGGAACTGTTGTCTGCATCCCATTCTAGCATTATCTTCTGATAATTTTCTTTAGTATTTTGCATTATTCCAACAATACTATCATTCGTACATCTCACCCTTTCATTCTGTATCCACTCCTAATAACTCCTGTGTTTCTGTGATAGGCTATTTCAACTTGTCTCTTAAGTCTTCATATTGACAAACTAGCTAGAATTTGTCTGCCTTTTTATTCCATTAGTATCACATATATTTTCTTTATAACACATCTAGTCTGTATGTATATATTTACTATGAAATTACTTGACTGTTATTTAATTCCCCAAGTAAAGTGTAAGCTACAAAATTGCAAGGCTCAGGGCAGAAGAGATGGCTCAACAATTAAGAACATTTGTTGCTCTAACGGGAGACCTGAGTTTTCCTTGCACTACCCATATATTGACACACAACCTTCCATAATTTCAGTTTCAGGGGATCTGAAGTCCTCTTCTGGCTACCAAAGACACAAGGAACACACAAGATGAATATATGCATGCATGCATGTAGACATTCAGACACATAAAAACAAATCTAAAATGAGTACAAAGCTATGACTACGCTTTGGTGCCATTGTATGTATCTATCATGCAACATGACAAAATATCTTAGTTCCTCTCTATATAATCAAAGAGTATCCTTTTTAGCATATATATACTTTCATTGATTACATAAGTCTTTATACATGTTTATTTCCTTTACTACCTTAAAAACAAAAAGATACTGATCCAATTACAGCTATAGAAATATGAAAACATCAAGGACAATATTTGTGGATTTTCATATTTTTTCTATAACCATACAAAGTTAAGCTCAAAATCTTTAAAGATTTTCCCACCGCCAATGAGCCAAATCAGATCCCAAAATGAGTTGTCATAAAATAATAAATTTATTTTTAAATGGTAGCCATCTATCAATTAATAATTCTTTGATGAAACTCCTCTTTTCTCATAAGCAAGTAGTGGGATGATGTAGCTTCTGAGAAACTTGTATGAAAATTATGGTTTGCACCATATTCTGTATAACTGTAGTCACTTTTGTTGTCTTAGCTTTCATTTTTTTCAATTTCTAAACTTATTTAAGTGATTATATGTATTGTATAGAGTACTTTTGAGAATTATAAAAGATAATGCCTACCATTACTTTGGGGGGGAGGGAGTTGATGATGAAGGGTATTTTATAAATGCTTAATTATTCCAATTATTCCAATGGATAGCCATTTTGCCATTGGTTTGTTTGATCACATGTGGCCAAAGTTCATATAGTCCTATGGTCTGTTTCTTATGGTTTAAACACATCTTCAATTCCAAAATTCAAAATTCATTGAATCTACAACTTGTGCCATAGTCACACTATCAGGGTAGATTTGCCTTCCTGGATTCCTGCTTTTCTAAATAATGATAAAAAGTTAATTATGTTGCACTTTCTATTGCAAGCACTTTCAGCTATAAAAGAATATTGTTGCTTCATTTCTGTTCATAGTTTCAATTAACTGACTTTGGAATAAAAATGCATGTTTGCAATGTGGAAGGGGTCATCTAATTATTCAACCACCCCTGTTTGTAGCTCCACATTGTTTGTCTTGCTTCCACTTCAAATGCTAATTTTAGAATCCCATTTTCATTATCAAACACCTTTAGGAAAAAAATCTTAACAGTTAAAAAAAGAGACCTCTTGAACCTGTCATGTTTCCCTCTTTCTTAATAAGTTTGTTCTCAAAACAATTTTTTTAAATTCATACTTATTTTGAAACAATATCTTCCTTCTCAAAAATTAGTGGATCCCTCATTTCATTAGTTATCACTAGTTTCAGACCATATAAAACAAAGGAGAAGTTGGGGATTTAAGCAGTTTTCTGAATAAATGTAACATTTGTAAATATTTAACACTAACTTTTTTTCCAGTTTTCAAGCAAAATTCACTGTTTGCTTAAAATATACAGGTACTATAATTGAGGTCAAAGAGGTCATCTTTTTGTTTGAATCATGTAGATAATTGCTTCAATTCTCCACTTCACTTTGTGTGAAGTAAGTAATTGAGTGAAATTTCAACTGAACATTTTAGTGAAAAAAAAGTCAAAATGAATGTTGATTATCTTTAAGCCCAAACAAGTAGCTAATTGCCTGAAATTACCAGTTGCTTGGTCATGCAACCTTGGTACATTTAGATATATCTATGATGAAATTGGAGAAAGTCAAATAAACATCACTTCAGCATGCCTACCAAAGCTTTCAATCACATGCACTCGATGAGTTAATAGCACACTAAAACCAGCCACTTTTCTCCAATTTCTGGTTTTATCTCCTAAAATAAATGCTTAAAGAACTTATGTCTATATAGAATAAAAAAATTAGAGCAGCTTAGGAGCCTAATTTATTTCAACAAATTGTCACAAACATCTGTTTTGCATACAGAGAAAAATTATGAAGGTAGAAATCTAAGTAAGAACTATAGTAATCTCATAAAACAGAAAGGTGATGATTAACTAGAAATATTTTCACATATTTTTATTTTGCTAGAACACAGCCTTGCAACTTAGGATAAACAAGTGAAATATGTGTAGGCACACTGGAAACCAGGGTGCGGGGGAGGGTTGGTGTTAAATATTTACAAATGGAAAAGAGGTCTGGGAAATCTTCAAGTCTATGAAGCTGTTTAAAAACACCCGAGGGCAAATGCTATCAAAATTCTAATGAGAAACAAAATGGATGTTTAGGAATCCAATTTTCCGTTTTGAACTGGTGAATGAACCTTATTTCATAAACTTATATTACTTAAAAGGCTTTCTAAAAATCTACTAATAGACTGTCCACTTTGCTATATGACCAGTCTGTACTAAAATCATTTCATAATGGAAGCTTTCTGTTTAATTCTGACAAAGCTCAAAGGGGAAATTTTTCATCTTTATTTCAAATAATGTTAACTTTTCAGTATTTTGAAGTGAGAATTATGCTACAGCAAAACAAACTTCTGACTTACTCTACTATATTAGTCATCTCAAGTCTAATTTGATTGGAAATGTTTAGGGGCTATGTGATCCATTCCTTCTATCCTAATATGATATCTCTCCAACTGTTGAAGACTTGTGATTAAACTAACCCTCCAGGTCTTTTACTTGTCTTTTATAAGGACAATTTTCTTTTAATTTTCTAAGAATTTGAAAGAAATAACTTTGGCTTGCTTTCACTAGCCCTTGTCCAAGACAGCATATCTTCCACAGATAGGTCATAGTAATGAAATTGAGCACATTACTCCCTATGAAAGGCACAATAAAAACTTAAATACAGAATATGTCAAGGTTACATCCCAGCCCCTACACACACACACACACACACACACACACACACACACACACACACACACATATATATATTATAATATATTAGACCATGTTCATTCTTTGTGACCATAGGGCATTCTATTATTGGCATGTTTGATCTATAGTTCCCATGGGTTCTACACAGTTATTTGCTACATTTATACATACACAGTTCAGGACCATCTTGTACTCATTTCTGTAATCTGGTATTCCTCTGCATTTGAGTTTGCCTTTAATAGACTTTGTCGTGTTTATTTTTACCCACATCAGCTTGTCAAAGTTGTTTGGAATCCCAATCTTAACCCATTTCCCCAACTCCCAACTCTGAAAAGGCAGAACTGGCTGAACGTATATAAATTCTTTAGAAAAAGTCTTTGCACACAGTTGTGACACTCAGATATTCTACATTCCCCACTCTTCTGCCATTTAGTCATAGCCTAACAAAACTCAATACCATATTTCTAGATATTCTTACCCGACTGTTGAGTCGTCGACATCTAAACAATGGAAGGCAACAACACAGGCTTAAGGCAGAGCTGGCCCTACGGCCAGATGCCATACGTTGTGTCCTTCTAGAATCCGTCATGCTTCAAAGTTGGTCTGTCTATAAATGTGTAGTACAATCTGGAAAAAAAATATGATTTGGATGAAACAGCGAAAGATCTGAGAAACAGCAAGCAGTTTAATACATGAGGAAGGAAAGGGCAAATGGTGGGAGAAGTTCTCAACATTTGAAATTTCACTGTAACCCCTGCTCTTTGGGGATTCTGTAGTATATTTTCTAAAAATACAGCAACTCATAAGTTACCTCTTTTCTTGGAAAAGATGGACAAAGTGAAGAAGAAATGGTGAATGAGTGCCGAACCCCTACAAAACTTAGCCTTCATATGTCCCTCAGACTCAGAAAAAAGAAAATAGGCCACATTATTCCCTCTTCCTCTATTTTCTCCTGGGACATTCATTTACCCTTTCTTATTTAAATTCCTGGCATTCCCATCTCAGAACTGTCTCTGTCCCTGGGCAGTTCCTGTCATAAATATACCCTTCCACATCAGCTCAGACCTTCTTGGCCACCAGCCAGTTGGCCAGTTTTCCTCTACCAATAACTAGATTTTCCCTAATTATACAGCGTTTAGATGCTACAAATATCAATACGAATAATCAGTTTGAATGATGAACCCAACTGACGTCTAGTGTATCATTAGCATTAAATGTATATTGTCTTAATAAGCCAGTCTATTACTTTATCAACATATAAAAATATTAAGGACATGGATAGATTGAAAATATTACCCAATTTAAAACATACTTGGAACATGGCATCATGATGCATGCCTGTAATTCTAACACTCAGAAGGCTGAGGCAGGAGGATCACACGTTTGAGTTCAACCTGGTCTACATAATGAAATGTTGTCTAGAAAAACACACCTAAGGGCCAGGGATGTAGATTAAACATAGACTATTCTCCTAGGATGTACAAGGTCCTATATTGGATCCACAGCACTACATAAAAAAAGAACAAGGAAAACAAAAAATATTTGTTTGCTACTTTAGTTCAGCAGTGGGGATGTAAGTAAATTAAATTGTAATTTACAGCAGTAGGACAGTGCATATGGTACAAATGCTAAGCAGAGTTTGATACTAAAATGTTTTATTTCATCTTTCCTTGTGTTTCTTTCTTTCTCCTTGCTTTTTAATCTTGAAACAGAGACTCACTATGTAGTTCAGGTTGGCCTCAAACTCTCAACTATCATCCTGTCAGCCTCTCAAGTGCTGACATTAGAAATGTGAAGCTTTAGTAACACTGATTTTATGTTTTTTATTTATAATTTATACTCTGCTGATATCTTTTTAAAAAGGATTCAAGGCAGCTGACATTGAACTGGAGATCACTATAATCAATCATATATCAAATATTTTTGTTAAAATATTTTTAAGAGAATGGCTTTATATATTTTTACTATTGCTATATTCATCTAAACGACCCCAAATAACAAAACTGATAATAACTTTTATTATTTTAAGGAATTTTTGGTGATGAGAGAAATTGAGAAAAAACTTCTGAAAGGTCAGCCTTTCAGTGTAAGGACAGTATAGATGGTAAAATGACTTCTTCCATCAACCTAATGCTTGTTTATGTCTCCCATTCACATATATCTCCAATAATGTGATGTAATAGAAAAATAGAGGCCTCCCCATTAAAGATAAATATTGTTACCATTATAGATGGTGTCTTTTTACCCTCATTCTTCAAAGTTACTCTTTGAGCACATTTCTTTACATTAGCTGATAAAATCGATTATCAAAGCCACCAAATTTGTGGCTGTTGGCTACTCTGATATAACTTAATAGTTATCTATAAGATTTGTGGCTTATAGGAATTTCAAGTATAGTTTTATAAACTAAGGTGATTAGATTCAAAGATGAAAACTCAAGGAGAAAAATGTATTAGGTGTTTTTATCCATATTATGTCATTAAATCCTCAAAATACTACAAAGTAGGAACCATCACTCCTATATTCCAATAAAAAACCTAAATACAAAGAAGTGTCCATAGATAATTTAGTAGCATATCTCAAACTACAATTGAAATTTTCTAAGTCCAATTGCTTCATCTCTCTCACTTCTCTAACTGTATTAAAGGATAAACAAAACGAAGACATGCACAAAAACAAATTATTTTCCAATAGAGCACCTACCCATCCTTTTCTCCTCAAATTTTCTACTTTTCTCTAAGAAGAAAAACTAAGTTTCTCTTCAGTTACAAAACACATTTACATATTTGAGCTGCACCTAAATAACTTACGTTCATAAATTTAGGATGAGTTGTGCATTTTATTTCATTCAGAAATAAGAGCCAGACAAAAAAGGACTTCCAAGGATGACTGTTTAAACAGTGATTCTCAACCTTCCTAATGTTGTGACCCTTTCATAGAGTTCCTCAGTTGTGCTGACCTCAACCATAAAATTATTTAGTTGCTACTTCATAACTGTAATTTTGCTACTGTCATGAATCATAATGTGAATATCTGATATGCAGGATATCTTATATGTGATCCCCAAAGAGGTCACGACTCACAAATTGAGAACCTGTGGCTTAAAACCATTTATTTGGCCAGGCAGTGATGGCGCACGCCTTTAATCCCAGCACTCAGGAGGCAGAGCCAGGCGGATCTCTGTGAGTTCCAGGCCAGCCTGGGCTACCAAGTGAGCTCCAGGAAAGGTGCAAAGCTACACAGAGAAACCCTGTTTCGAAAAACAAAAACAAAAACAAAAAAAACATTTATTTGAAGCATTAAATATCAAAATTCAAAATTTAGTTTGTTTGTCTATAATCTAGTCATTTGAATTGCTATGTAAACTCTTAGGCATCCATTCTAAAAATGAAATTTAAAAAAACAGTGTCAGAGTAAATTATCAACGATTAAACATGAGCTGTCATGGTTAAGCATTAAACTTCTAACACCAATACAATCAACTAAAGGTCTTTATTGGCTGTTTTCACTGGCTGACATCTTGATAAATTTGGTAAATAACTAGAAGATTTTCTATCTAGCGCGTGTACATAATAGTTTATTTCAATCTTTAACAACTTCCTAGAGGGGTAAGTCTGTCCATTCTTGAAAACAGATATAATCTAAAATTTCTCACTTTTGCTGGAACTTTTCTTTTCTTTCTATGGTCAAATTTCTCAGACAGTTTCCTTGAGCATAGTTTTTTAAAATTTTTTTTGATTGATTGCAGTATTAAGAACTGATCCTAGATGCCTCACTCATAACTCAGCATGTACCTTTCCAATGAGCTACATGCCCATTGCAACATACTCTTTCTGTGTAACCTCTTCCTACATATACCTCTTCACCATTAATTTAGTTCCCCTTGCCAGAGCAGTTTCATTTTCAGAGTTCCTAATGATCTTTTTGTTAGTAAGTCTACATTATCATTTTACAGCACGTTTGTTTTCATATAGTATTCAACTTGAAACTCTTTCTTTGGCTTCTGTACTTGATCTCAGTCAAAATGCCAAAAAGTGGTGCTTTTTTGGCTTCTGATTATCTTTATTATTTGTTTTCCTATTGTGTGGAGGTTTTATTTATATTTCCTTCCATACATTTCTGTGCACTTAGCTTTTTCCATTGTTTCTTTTTAAAGTTTTCTTGATTTTCTAACAGCTGTATTGATGGCAGTGTAAGATAAATCTTCAGGACTGTTTCCAGTCTTCCAAATCCTATTGAAAATGCTTATCTATTAATTACTACTACAGAGCTCTCAAATACAAATAGAACCCATAAACACTCTTCTTCTAACTTCAGCCTCCCCAAACTATAGTATCTCCTACTTATGATTCATTATTTTTCATTATTCCTTCTATGAAGTCAATTACCAGGTCTTTCTAGATTTTCCTTTCTCCATGTTCATATTCTTTTAAGTTTATTGAACAAATTAGATTAATCTAGAACTAGCACAACATACAAAGCTACCACCAGCATTTGCATTGGGCCCCCTTATCTTACTAAATATAAATTTAGGTTTTCTCCTGTTGTTCTACTGCTTGTTCTAATATACCAAATACTCAAATACTTATATCCTAACCTTTGTCTGTCAAGTCCTTCCTGTTAAAATCGTAGTTTCAGTGATTTGGGATTTTAGTTTTAACATTCATTACTTTCTAATGCATGTTTTTGATCCTTTCAGATAAGACTATATAACATATACAGTTGGTTCTACAGGCAATGAAAATTTACTAATGTTTACATAATTCGTATTTGTGGTAAAATGCCCTTTGAAGCCCAGTCAAGGGAAAAAGAGAATAGAGACTACCCCTGTCTCAGCTTTTTGATCATCCCAGATGTCATTATTCATTGCTTAAATTACTCTTTTTTTAAAAAAAAATTCCTTGCTTTTATTCATTGCCCTTAGACAGCATGAATATGATGAAATGCAAGCAATCTATCAATCTAAATATCTACTTCTCTAGCTGTACAATGTTGTGCTATTAAATGACGTTGGAGAAAACAGTAAATTGGTTTGATGCAAATTCTTGGTCTCTAATCTCAACTTGCTTTCAAGGTTACCTAGTAACATTTCTTCCTGCCTCTCCTTATAAAAGCTATTTTAAGCCTCCTCTACTCTCTTGTTATCACAACCCATCTGTTTCTTCATTTAACTTATTCACTTCATATTGTGTGGTACTCATAAGAGAGCCCCTCAAATTTTCTGGCATGTCACCTATAATCATACTTGCTCATCATTTTCCTCCCCCTTTTCTCTTTTCTGAAGTATGTAATGGAAATGACCCACCTCTGGTATAAGGAGTTGTTAACACATATGTTTTTCTTAATCTTGACATCTTAGAGTTGTCACATGAGTATTGCCACTTGAGATGTTTCCAGCTCACCCCAAGTGCTCTCTCTTGATCACTCTGTTTATCTTGCTTGTCTTGTAGCTTTTAGACCTTACCCTCTCTACTACTTGTTTCCAAATGTAATAGAAAAATGCTGTTATGTCAAAAATAAAATGGCTTCCTTTGATATGTACCTGCAAATAGCCAAATTTATTTAAAGAGGTATTTTTATAGTCATTTTCAGTGTCCATCACTCTCATTCACTCTTAAATTCGCTATAATTTTATTTCTTCCTCATTGACCCTTGAAATTACTAAAGCCAATGATGGCTATATGGTTAATATATTCAATAGTCACTCTAATCTCTGCTACTTTCTGAAATACCCCTTCCCATTCCTTTGGTTCCTATGGCATTACCATGTGTTTTCTCCTATCTATATTTCTTGATTATTCTGTCTTTGTTTTTGTTAGTTAGTTTGTTTTTGGTGGGAGGGGCTCAATTTCATTAAAAAGTTCTTTAGATACTGCTAGTTCATAGTATTTTTTTCCTCAGCCCCCGAGAGCTCTTATTTTACATTCAATTCTGCATGTAATTTTATTCTTGTATGCTAATGTCTTACAATTTCATCTCCAACCCAGATCTCCTTTCTAAATAAATAAATCTCTCACTTTAACATCCCTTAAGCTATTTTATTCAATATATTCCATGGGACTCAGGCAACAAATCTGCATTTCCAAAGTCAAATTGCTAAAATCAACTGTTTGTTTCTTTTGTTTCTTAATTATAGTAAATTATATCACCATATACCTTAATTTCCTAACCCATAATAGTACTTGATATGTTTCAAATTCACGTTTGTTTTCCTGTTTACCTAGAATATTTTCTATTCATTTTACACAGGTTATTCTTATAAGTTTTATATTAGGAATCCCTCCAGTGCTTCACTTTTCTGAGCTCTCCTCACAACTTATTCCTATCTCTGTTTCATTCAGTAATCTATACTTTTCAATAGACTGTAAGTACAAATGACCCTCAACTTACCATGGGTAATGGCCAGATAAAGCCCTTGTAGGTTGAAAATATCATAATTTGGAAAAATATCTAATACACCTTCCCTATAAAGCAACATAGTTTAGCATAATTCACATGGCTGACACTAATATCTTAGCATTGCAAGAGAGTAGTCAAATAAGAGATGGAAGTTTGAATTGTGAAGCATCATTTCTCCTGAATGTATATAGCCTTTGTATCATAGTACAGCTGGAAAATCATTTGTCTGAACTGTTGTAAGCCAGGGACCATCCGTAATGTGATGGATGTGTTTTGTTCTTGTGTCTTCACACTTACTTCAGTATTAACATTGACACTTAAAAGTGGTTATTGAATATTTCTAAAAGTATCAGAATTTATAAAAATAAGGCAAAAGTAAGGGCTAGAGGAAATCATCACAACAGTCTTAAGAAAAAGATAGAGAACTGTTTAACCTATAGACACTAGAAATTTTCCCTCTCATACTCAGCATCAGCCATTGTAAACTAAAAGATAAATTTTAAAAGAAAGTAATGTCTCAAAATGTTATCATTATTCAATTATTATCATAATAAAAAGTTAGCAAACTCCTCACATATTTATGGTTATCTTTCTTCATACTTCTAAGAGACTCAATCTTTCTTACAGATTTCATTCCCACAAGTTTCTTATTATGTTTTCAAAATAGTGTTTTAAAGGATTGTTTTAACTAATAAGTTAGAGATATTAGTGAATTGTCTTAATGTGTATGGTTTTGTGTGTGTAAAATAAATTTAATGGAAGATGTTGTTTGGGGCAGACCAAGATTTACACTGCTTTAAAATGAGGTTGTAGAAATTTTCTTCTCTCCAAAGACATTCATGGTCACACAAGACAAGTGACCCATATCTCCCTTTCCTCTATATAAACTTCATTCATTTTCTTGTAGACAGCAATTATGTTATCCCTTATCATTCTCTTCTTCAGACAGAATAGGCTTAATTGTGTTATGGCCTAGTCTCCATCTTGTTTATTAATTGGGTCTGGTCTGTGCAGAGTCTCTCCTTTTTTCTAAGTCTTAAACCAAACAGAATGATATTTGGTATTTCCACAAAGCAGAGAAGCCAAATTATTATTTGATAATAATAAAAGACATCCAAGTGATAAGATGAGAACTTGCATGTTAACAATGAAGTGTGAATACTTTTGTGTTTTTTTAATCCTCTATTAAGGACCAAACGGAGGAAATTTCCCTTTTCTCCTTGTTAAGCCATGCCTCAAAATGAGAGGGTTTGGGGATTTGAAGCACTAATGAATTACTCATAGTAACAGTATACAATTTGCCGTCACTTTTTGCAGTGACTTTTTATCACTGTCACTCTTCTTGTTCATAGCCATATTCCATGCAAAGACATTTAAAGATTAATAATAAAGTATTTCTGCAAGCTGATTGATTTCTCACTGAATCGCTCTACTGGATTGAGGCTGATATTTTTTCTTCAACTTCCATCTACACCATAGAGACCAAAGAATTTCTCTTCATTTTTACATCTAACACCTGACTTTTCACAAAATCAGTCCCCCACCCCCAGCGACGCAATTGCTTCCAATTAATTGGCATTCTGTTCCACTCTTTCTTAAAATTTTCTCTTCAACTTTATAGTCCATGCCCTCAGGGGAACACAATACCCTGGCCTTCTGTGAACCAGACTCATTTATCTCTTTTTCTTGTCTATGACCCAGAAAAGAAAGGAACCAGAAAGGCAGAAGTTATGGCCAGTGGTTGTTAAATGCCATGTTGCACTCTCATGGCTGTCCTCTGTTAAACAAAGCCTGAAGAAAACAGATGCCATAGACATGAAAACCCTGGACTAGACTGGTGTACTCTGATAAACAATAAATGAGGAAGGTTGAACTTTGTTTTTGTACTTGTGTCTTCTTCTTCTCTTCTCTTCTGACTCCTGCCATAGTCCTTCACTGCTTTTACATCTTCATCCCAGTTGCTCACTTTCATACTTAAACCCATTTATCTGAAACAACCATCTATACTCTGGACCTTTCTCCATCTATTTCTTACTTTATCTATTGTACTTTCCCCTGCCCCCCACCTCCCAGGCCCAATGACTTGAAATAAGTCCCAGAAGATAACTCATATTTAAATAGCTTAATTCAATGATGAAGACCAAGTGAGTTTCTGCTTACTAAATGAGGATGGTGAAAAGAGATTTCCTCATCTTCTTAACTACAAAATATGACATTTGAGATATTATTCAGGGGCAATTTCAAAGAACAGATTTGAGGCCTTCTCCAGTCATATCCCACAGATGGCAGCCAGAATTTCTTGAGCTTTTGATACATTCTTTTTTATTTCCTTTATATTCATATCTATCAAATTCCATGCCCTGTCAGACAGTGACAGAAAAAGACTTCTGTGGTTTATGAAATATTGCCTGGGGATACCTCTCTTCTTTCCCTTCACTAATAATGTGATTTTCCATGTTTGGCAAGTGCTTAAGTGTCTGGACAAAGAGACCCGTGTTATTAATTATGTATACATACTCGAGAGCCTCTGAAATAGGCTCCTTTTCCCAAAAGAACAAGTAAACCAGTAAAAGGATCACATTGGTTAGCACTTAGGGGCAAATGGACATTTTAGGTTCTGTGCCCCTTTCAATACCACCCTCCCAGCAATACCCAATTATTGTGCACTGCAAGGAAAGGCCAAATGCAGCTCTGCCTCTTCAGACCTCTGCACAGCCCTTGTAGAGATCCACTCACCACTACACTAATCAAATCATTAGGCTGCACTCTGCAAGTTACATACATGCTAGGGATGGCACTTTAAAATGTTAATGCCATGGCTAAATCCAAACTCATTTGAAAACTGCTCAGATGCACAATTGAAAGCACTAAAGTTCAAAGCACGTTTAATTATTTCCCATAAACACAATCCTGAAAGCTTTCTTTGTTTATTTAAAAAGGAAGGAAATCTATTTTCTCCCCGCTGTTATTAACTCAAATAATGGATGGAGGAAAAATTTTAAATTTGCTCTTTTATTTCCTCACCTTGGATTTTTCTACCTCAAGATGTGGTTTATTTAGCACCAATCACAGAAATTTAAAAACGTAAAAGTCATACAAATCATCCAAACAGGGTTTTTGAAGGAAAAAATATTTGATAGCATTACGCACAACAATTTCTCTTTAGTGACGAGTTAAATGGGCTTATTTTATAGACTGTTACCCATTGCTTTTAAAATTACTTCTATTTTTATACTTGCCATGAATCACTATTAGTTCTCCATTTCCTTTTCTGTCTCTTGGTCTCCTTTCTCCCTCAGGCTCACACCTACACATTCATTCACAGTCCAAAATGTTGGAAACTACGTGATCATTCGTTACAATTGCTGTAGCCAGTGCTCCTGATTCTTCTGAGTCATAAGGAGGCAGCTAGAAGTGCTACAACCTTTCCTACCCATCTGCCTAATTACTGACCAAGCATTACATCAGAAATTGCAATAAATAATAATAAAAAGAAGCGAAACTATCAATTCTCTTCTGAGAGAGTAAGTAACTAGGCAGGGATTATAGAGCAAGCTTCCATTGGGTTTTAACTGATATTTGTAATTAAATGATCAGGTTTAAAAAGGTGGCCAATGGCTTATACCTGAGCTCTGCAGTGCATTTTGCAGCAACATTTCCTAGCACCCAGAAAAATAGAATGATATATTGCTGCAGTAAAAATGAAAATGCTAATGCATATATGAGTAATGTTTTTCTCCTCTGAGCAGTATACACTAACTCAGGCTCTGTGGAATCATTTACTGATGCATGCCCTGATTTAACTCCAAATATCCTTTAAAATTAACAATCTATTTAACATTCCTGCAAAGATTATGGTCAGGAAAGCAAATGTTATTGTCTCCGTTGAAGAAATACTCACTCAATTGGTCCAATCTCTTAGATTTGTAATTGAAATTAGAAATCTAGTATAAGCTCTTATTTGAAAAATAATTGACAACACACACAAACTCTGTAGCTCATTTTTTATCCCAATAAGCTCAGTATGTACATAAACACATATCTCCCCAGCTTCACTATTTGTTTAATGGATGAGATTCAAGCTTTTGGTTTAGTTGGAGGCTTTGTGTATCCAGCCAGTCATAAATTGCTAGGGTTTTAGGAAGAACAGTTATTTTGGGGGTAGATATAATTTTAATTGGTTTCTAGATTTTTACTTATTGTTTCCATAACTGCAATTTTTGAGATGATTAAAATGTGGACTCTGAAGTGAGACATGAAGAGACCCCAGAGGAAAAACTGGATTGAAAATACTGGGTTGAAAACAGTGACACCAAATTCCCTTATGAGCCCTTCCTCCTTTATTCTACTTGCAGAGTAATAGAAATCACTTAACAGTGACTACTACTATACACCCTATGGAACTGACCGAAGAAAAAGTAGTCCACATCTTAATTGAATACTTAAAAAAAATCTCATCTGCATTATGTGACCAATAAATAGTTGTTGACAAGAGTCTCATTTTTCAAAAGAAAACACAAGCTCTAAACTGAATTCTCACACTGCCTTTTTGCCCTTCTGGCTTTGTCTTCTCAAATTACAAATAGAATCTATTCCCTAGAGCTGAAAAAAATCAAATGGTTCATGCTTGTGAAGCAGTAAACACAAAAGGACCTAAGGATAAAGCAATCCACAAACCAGAATTCTTTGTTTTCTAATGTACCTAAAAGCTCAGTTTACTGTAACAAGATATGAAAGTATAAAGAGGTAGATAAAGCAGTTCATTATTCATCACTTAAGGCAGTCATAAAAGGACACATTTTCATTAACAGTGAGTTGAATTATTAGAAAACCTGAGCTACTCAATCCATACTCAGTGCTTGCTCTGTTCTGCTCTGCTAAGCGAATGCTGCGGAGGTGGGTAGATTGCTGTTAAATAAGATTCCAATTGAGAGCTTATTTTTCTGAGCCCCAACCAGGAACACAAAACTTTAGAGGCAGTTAATTTTGATCATCTTTTTAGCAATACAAAGCTTCGAGTTTAGCCCAGAGTTTTCAGGTGTCTTCAAAATGTGCCTCCTCTAACAATAGCTTTTAATGATTTTGAAACAGTAAATCATTCCCTTGTATTTTTCAAGAATGTGTTGCCCCCTAATATGGTATTTGTGATAGTTAATATTGATTATCAACTTGACATAACCTAAAGTCACTTAGGAAAAAAAGCTTTCGGGTATATTCATGAGGGACTTTTTGTAGATTGCGTTTACTGACCTGGGAAGACACATACTAAATGTGAATGGCACCATTCCATGGGCTGTGGTCCCAGGACTGAATAAGTGGGAGACAGTGAGCTGAACTCAAACATTTTCTTTGCCTGATTCTTGACTATGGACCAAATGAGTTTAGCTGTTCATTCTCCAGTCACTTGACCTATCTGCCATTAGGACTATAAATGAAATTGGGAGCCAGTAGCTTTTAGAACATTGCTATGCAAACTGATAGTGGGGAAGGTATTTGTGTTCTTATTCATCTGTGAACACTATGCACTACAATACCCACCTACAAGAAAAATGTGCTCACATGTGCAACAGTGGCATGAGTGTAATGGGGGTGAGCAACCACTCTGTGATTGGATTTATGGCTTGTTCCTTGGGAGAGAACCCAAAACTTTTACTGTGCAACTAGTCCAATTCCCATGCCTGGGGAAGTCCCTGGTGTGGGAAGCATACTATAATGTTTATCCTGTCTTTGCTGTGAACAGCAGTTAAATAAAGGATCCAGGGCTACCAAAGCTGCTCTGAATAAGTGATGTTTGAAGGTTTACCCCTAAACATTTATACCATTCCCTCTAAGGTTCAGGGAACATTGTAGAAAGTGTGTGAGAGCCAGAAGAAAGGGAGAAGACTGTGAAATGCCATCCACTAGATATGACACAGCCATTGTAATCATGAACTCACAGCAATTGATGTTATTGACATCTGACCTGCATGGGACCAGCCCTGCCAACACAGCCAGACATGGATGCAGAGGGGTTCATTGGGTTCTATCACTCACTGATGAACTATTGGACTTTTATAAATTGTGGAAGAGGGGAGCAATTTTCTCTGTTGTGTATCTGTGTCTGTGTGTGAGCTGACCAGGCCCCAGTGGATAGTTCCAAACTCATGGTCACACAAATGACACTGGTTAAATGCAATGAGTCACTAACAAAATATAAGTAAATGGCTGCAGAAAAGAAATTAGTAGGAAAGTAAAGAGTGGAAAGATGAGGAAGGGAGATGAGAGAGGGTGGGGAATTAGAGCAATCAGATTGCATTATACACATAAATAAAATAAGAATAAAATTCAATTAATTAAAAAAGTGGGCCCAGAGAAATGGCTCAGCAGTTAAGAACACATGTTGTGTTTCCAGAGGTCATGAGTTTGGTTCTTAGTACTTGTGTAGGGTGGCTCACAACAGCATGCAACTCCAGCTCCAATGGATTCGGCACCCTCCTCTGGCCTTAAAAGTCATATACCTGCCAGGTGGTGGTGGCGCAGGCCTTTAATCTCAGCACTCAGGAGGCAGAGCCAGGCGGATCTCTGTGAGTTCAAGGCCAGCCTGGTCTACAGAGCAAAATCCAGGACAGGCACCAAAACTACACAGAGAAACCCTGTCTCGTAAAACCAAAAAAAGCACACACACAGATCTCTCTCTCTCTCTCTCTCTCTCTCTCTCTCTCTCTCTCTCTCTCTCTCTCTCTCTCTCTCTCTCTCAGAGAGATGAAAATAAAAATAAACCTAAAAGAACAAAAAATAATGTGAGCCTAAACAAACACATCCTGTCTTAAATAGTTGAAATCAGGTATTTTGTTACAATGGGAAAATAGCACAGCATTATTGCTTTCCACTTGTCCAATTCCCTGTTTTCACATCTTTTCCTCATTTTCATAGTCTCTGTGTGTTTGCTTGGGTGCGAGCAGCTGTGGGACTGGCGGGTGAGAAAGATTTGTCCTGACCACCGGTTGGGACACAGAAAAGCTTCAGTTACAATTGGCAGGTCAGACAGTATTCCAAACAACACAATCCTTTCTAAGGTTTATGGAAAGATATACGAGAGGGAGACAGCTCAAGCAGCAATCTGGCTCAAGAGGCAGAAAACCCTTTAACCCAATGACTCATACTCTGCTACATTACTGCAATGATAACAAGATTTGAGTCAAATATCGTTGTTCTTCATCATGGAATAATTGCAATTTTATTCATTTTGCAATGATTTTACAACTCCTCCAAAGCTGCATGGCATAGAGTTCGTTGATAACTAAAAGCATTCTAAAGAAACCACAGTAACTCTGCTTTAAACTCTAGTTTCTTCAGGTAATCTAAAGATCATGCCTAAAAAGGAGAATAGTCCAGCCTAAAACTTACTAATAAGTGATATACAACACATTAGTTGACATAATGGATAGCAAAGTACCATCTACAAGAAATGTCAATGAATTAACATTAAAGACTTTCTGAAATTAAAACTGGGATTTAAGCAGAGCATTCTGCTACATGCAATGTCAGGCTTGACTATATGAGAATCTTGTCTAAAAGAATCAGAGCAACAACAAAAATTGATTTAGCACAAATTCCAGTCTCAAAGATGCCCTAATAATAATGACATCCCTGGCAACATATGCCTGCTGGTGCAAGAGTGGCATGAATGCTACAGGAGCAACTAAACACCTACTGATTGGATTTAAGGTATGACCTACAAAATGAAATACATAGCACCATTATCAGGTCCAAGAGATTGTGGCTAGTTAGACAAAAGGCCCTAAGAAAGAACATCTACCATTATTCTACTAAACAGACATAGTATAAATACAACTCATAGTGACTTATTCCCATTTCCATAAATTAGTGCATTTCTCAACCCTCATCAGTAAAACTTCATCTTGCAGTAGGTGGCAATTAACACAGAGACCCACAACTGGTCAATGTACAAACAATAGAGACTGCAGAATGTTCAGCCTGAAGTGGGACATCTATATGATACCTTACCTGCCAAAGCTCAAGGATGATTGTGGAAGAACTGTTGAAGAGATTGTAAGAGCAAGAGGCAGTGGATAACTAAAGAAACAGTGTTTTCTGGACATGATAGGGCAGTTGCACACATCTACCTACACTGATTATGACAGCAAGAACAAGACCTCTGCAAGTTTAACCAAACAAAATCCCAGCATGGGGTAGGGGTTGGCATGAAGCCCCACCCCTAGCTAAGGCGATATTGGCAATTGATAGCTGCTTGGGAGAGGGAGAGTCAGTTGTTTTATACTGTATGATCCTGGTTAATGTACCACACTTAAGGACAGCCCCCCATACACCCGGAGAGTATTTGGGCATTACAAATTGGACTTGTAGGACTTAACATAAAGAACATGAATTTCTGTGGGTAAGGAGGTAAGGATGGATAATGGAGGACCTGGAGGAGTGGTGAATTTGATCAAAATACATTTTATAAAATTGTCAAAGAATTAATAAAATATTGCTTAAAACAAACAAGAGCGCAGGAAAGTGCTGTCTCAAGTTCTGTAGACATTTCATATCTACCCAAAATTCTAGAACTACTCAAGTTGTGGCAAATTTACAAATGATGAAAGGGGGCAATTTTAAATTAGTTGAAATAGGCACTTGTTTACTTGGTGTGGTTTCAAGAGGATTTGAGAAAGCATACATATCACAAACTGCCTTTTTCACTAATGGTTAAAATTCAGTTTTTATGGACTTACTTTTAATAATATCTTATTTTTATTTGTTGTGGATGAGTGTTTTGTCTGCATAATATATATATTACATTCATGCCTGGTGCCTGAGAAGCCCTGAAAGGGTCATTAAATATCATGGATCTGGAGTTCCTGACAGCTGTGTGTCACCATGTGGGTACTGGAAACTGAACCTGGGTCCTCTGCAAGGGTAGCATGATGTGGAATATTAGTTTAAGATGTTTTACATTTGTTTATGCTGTGAAATATTTGTTTAATGATGTTGCATTCTTTCATGTTGCATTTGTTTAACTCTGTAAAGCTGTGTTACTTTTCCCTAAACACCTGATTGCTCTAATAATGAGATGAATGGCCAATAGCTAGGCAGGAGAAAGCATATGTGGGACTGGTATGCAGAGAGAATAAACAAGAGGAGAAATCTAGGGAAAAGGGGAGGAACAAGAGAAGGAGGAGAGGAAAATACTAGGGGCTAGCCACTCAACCACACAGCCAGCCATGGATATATAGAATAATGAAAAAAGATATATAGAATAATGAGAGGTAAAAAGTCCAGAAGCAAAACATATTAAAGAAAAATAGGATAATTAAAGTTAGAAAAGCCAGCTAGAAACAAGTGAAGCTAAGGCTGGGCATTTGTAGATAAGAATACACCTCCATGTATTTATTTGGGAGCTGGATGATGGGACTACAAAGAGTTAAAAAAAAAACAACTACAGCAGCAAGTGCTCTTAATTGATGAGCCATCTCTAAAGTCCTTTTACAGATTTCTTAATTCAAGGATTTCCAAGTTTTTGTTTTTAACACTTTTTATATTTCCAAATTAAAATATAATTATTTCTTAGGAGGTTCAATGGCTAATCCTTCTGAAATAATCAGTTATTAATCCTGCAGTAATTTATTTCCTGTATTTGCAAATCTGGCATTAACTATAGGAGCTATAATCTATATTGCAAAGGGTCCTTATAGCAAAACTGCTACATCAGAGGAGAAAATAAAAGAGGCAATGTGAAAATTTCCCTACTTCATATATTACAAATTAACCTTGCCTGTAGAAATGATGAGATATGAAGCAAAATTTTTATAAAAGCAGAATAATAGTAGAAGTAAGAACATGAGTGTAATATATAAAAAACTCTTACATTGAAGATATGAGAAAAGGCAGAGATAGAACAAAGTGACAAGAGAGAGATTTGCCATGGTGAGGTTGGGGGTCCTTTATTTACCAATTTCAATGTAAGGACATTGAAGATGGAAAGTGAGGGGGCTCAGGTTAAAGTTTGTTATTTATGAATACTAGAGAGAATTGGAAATTTGGCAGAGGTTTGTAAAGATTTTCAGTTTCCTACATTTGAATATCCAGATATAGGAAAAGAAAAAACATACAGAAGCATCAGATTGCTAATGACAAAATATCTTATGGCTCACATGAAAGCTGTAATTCAACCAACGTTTTTTTTTTTTTTTTTTTTTTTTCACATGAAGACAGAGAGGTCATTCAGACTAAGAATTAAAATTGCTTCCAAACTGTCACACTTGAAGCAAACCTTTTAGAGCAAGTATGATTATAATCTATGTAATAGTGTTGGGAAAATAACTACCTCTATACCTCCAAAATGGAGAGTAGGAAATGGCCTGTGGTTTCCTTGATTATACTGTAACAACCTAATGGCAAAATCGGCCTTGAAAGTTGAGTTTCACTGTTCTGAGTTATACTGGTTTAGCAAAGATTTTAAATGCAATGCTACAGTGAATTCTCTTAAGGCTAAAAAGAGCTTGCTAAGAGGCACTGAAGAATTTGATGATAATTTAGGATAGTGATGGTCATTAAATATGGTCTTTAAAAACAGCATTAAGAATGAACTTCCGGGAAAGACATGGCCTGGGAGCTGCCTCCATGTGACCCAGTTTAGAAGGGTCAGTATAAGAACAAAGAGGCTCTATTCCATATACAGAATGATAGAGAACTGAAATTCACAAATACAGGTATAAAACAGCTGAAAAGAGCTCAAAAAATGCCAGCTATTATATTAAAAAGAAGCTAAGCTACACATAGTTCTACCAGCCCAGATCCCCAATAGAGGAAGGGGAAACAGAAGAACTTCCAGAAGGTGAACCTAGTGAAAAAAGACTTGGAGCTCTAAGCTCAGCACAAGCCTGTAGAAGCCTGAAATCCTGCTGCAGGTTTTGGTGAAGCTGATTCCCCCAGTGAATGCAGCAGTGGAGAAGAATCTCCTATGGATTTGACTCTGAGCACAGCTGCCAGGCAGCATCTTGAGAGTGGTTGTATTGTTTAAAACTAAGCTACTCTGGGGGTCTAGAGAACAAGGAATAACCTTAAGTCAGAAAGCTTGAATTTAAATTACCATGGCCCCTGACAGTTTCTATATTTCAAAACTCTAGAAAAAAAGCTGCTCCAACACTTGTTGTTTTTAACTCTTACACAGACTCCCTTTTCTTTCTGCTATGATTTTAGTAAAAGATTTAGCAATATGATTTATATTCTTAAAATGTTTTTTAAATTCTTTTGAGATTATGATTACATAATATACTCCTTCCCTTTCTTCTCTCCAAACACTCCCATATATCCTTCTTTGTTCCTTTCAGATTCATGGTCTCTTATTTCATAAATTGTTGCTATGTACATATATTTGTATGTGTATACATATATATTCCTAAATATATAAATACAACCTGATATTTAATTTTTCATACTGTTAAACATTATATTTGTTTGTGGATTTTAATTATTGAACAATCATTTTTCTTTTTTCTTTCCTAATTTCTTATTTGTTCTATATTTTTCATTTCCCCTCTCGCTACTATACTTTCAGTGGTAATTTGACTTTCTTTCTTTAAAAAACACTTATATGTTAATTTTTAAAAAAGATTTATTTAGTTATTATGTATACAGTGTTCTGTCTGCATATATTCCTGCAGGCCAGAAGAGAGCACCAGATCTCATTAGAGAGGGTTGTAAGCCACCATGTGGTTGCTGGGAGTTGAACTCAGGACCTCTGGAAGAGCTGTCAGTGCTCTTAACCTTTGAGCCAGCCCCCATATGTTAGTTTTATTTTATTCCATATCTTATATTAATTTAATTTTGCTTGGAACTTTCTTAGTGAGAATTTAAAAAAGAAATTACAAAGCAGTATTACCTTGTTCATTAATATTGTGCAAGATTATTTTAGCAAATCAGTCATCTTAATTATAAAAAGAAATGATGCTCATTTTTTGCTTTTCTGAAATGTATAATGAAGAAAAGAAAGATCCTTTTCCTTATATAAACTCTGCTACTATGTTGTCTTGTATCTATAAGAACATGGTCTAGTGATCATCTGCCTTGAAATACTAGTAAACCTATTCTTTACTCTTCATAATGTTATACTTATACATTTTCTTAAATAATTTTGTTCTTTGACAATTCCATACATGTATTTAATGTTGTTTGATTATTCTCTCCAACCCACCCTCTTATATCTCTCCCATTCATGTCAGCTTTTCTTCCCTAAAAGTTTCTTCCTCACATTCATGACTTTGGTTGGTTGGTTGGTTGGTTGGTTGGTTTATGAACTACCAAGTATACTCAGGACTTTCTGTGTAACTCTAGGTTTGAAAATATCCACTGGGGCCTGGTCAGCTCACACACAGACACAGATACACAACAGAGAAAATTGCTCCCCTCTTCCACTATTTATAAAAGTCCAATAGTTCATCAGGGAGTGATAGAGCCCAACGAACCCCTCTGCATCCATGTCTGGCTGTGTTGGCAGGGCTGGTCCCATGCAGGTCAGATGTCAATAACATCAATTGCTGTGAGTTCATGATTACAATGGCTGTGTCATATCTAGTGGATGGCATTTCACAGTCTTCTCCCTTTCTTCTGGCTCTCACACATTTTCTACAATGTTCTCTGAACCTTAGAGGGAATGGTATAAATGTCTTGTTTAGGGGTAATCCTTCAAACATCACTTATTCAGAGCAGCTTTGGTAGCCCTGGATCTTTTATTTAACTGCTGTTCACAGTAAAGAGAAGGTTCTCTGATTAGGCCTGAGAATATTTGTCTATTGATATAAATATAAATGTCTTTTGTCTATTGGTATAAGTATCAAGAAGCCAGTTAGATGCTATGACAATTTAGCTAAACAGCATAGTAAGCTTCCTACCTCAAGGGACTTCCACAGGGATTGGAATTGGACCAATTGTACAGAAAAGCTTATGGGTTCCCTCCCATGGAACAAGTCAAAAATCCAATCACAGAGTTATTTGCTGTGGGATGGTCTGTATGTCAAATTGCTCTGATTGGTCAATAAATAAAACACTGATTGGCCAGTGTCCAGGCAGGAATTATAGGCGGGACTAACAGAGAGGAGAACTGAGAGAACAAGAAGGTGGAAAGAGACACTGCCAGCTGCCACCATGACAAGCAGCATGTGAAGACCCTGGTAAGCCACGAGCCACGTGGCAAGGTATAGATTTATGGAAATGGATTAATTTAAGCTATAAGAACAGTTAGCAAGAAGCCTGCCATGGCCGTACAGTTTGTAAGCAATATAAGTCTCTGTGTTTACTTGGTTGGGTTTGAGCGGCTGTGGGACTGGCGGGTGACAGAGATTTGTCCTGACTGTGGGCAAGGCAGGAAAACTCTAACTACAGTTATTGGATACACATTTCTCTGAGTAGTTTGCACAGCACCTCCTGGTAACATGAAAAGTAGATATAAGGGCAGGGGGTTCTCCTTTGTCCAAATTGATGCCAGTATTTCTTATTGTTTGTTTGTTTATAATGATCTTTCTTACTGGAGTGAGATGCAATCTTAAATTAGTTTTAATGTACATTTTCCTAATGACTAAGCATATCAAATGCTTTAAAATATTTACTAGTCAGTGTTGCTGCTATGATAAAATATCCAAAATAGCAACTTCAAGGGATAAAGAATTTATTAGGCTTACGATTCCAGGATAAAGACTGTCAAGTTAGGAAAGTTAAGGCAGGAACTTGAAGCATCTAGTCCTATCCAGGTTAGGAATAAAGTGATAATGAATGTATGTATACTTGTTCTCAGCTTACTTTCTTCTATTTTATATAGGCGAGGGCCCTGATTCAGGGAATAACGCCACCCATATTTAGGCTGTATCCTCCTACATCAATTAATTTAATCAAGATAAATCCTCATAGACATGTCCAAAATCAATATAGTCTAGATGATTTATTAAAACTATCTTATTCCCAGGTGATTCTAGGTTGTGTCAAGTTGACAATTAAAGCTAACCATGAGAGTTCCATAGCCCATATATTAATTGGATCGCTTGTTTTCTTGGAAGTTTACTCTTTTGAGTTCTTCCTATATTCTAGACACTAATCTTCTGTCAAATGTATAGATTGCCACAATTTTCTCCCATTCTGTGAGCTGTCTCTTTACTGGGTTGAATTTCCTTTGCTGTACAGAAGCTTTTTAGTTTCATTATACTACATTTTTCAATTGTAAGTCTTATTTTCTATGCCACCAAAGACCTATTCTGAAATGTCCCTACTTGTTTTTATAAGTTGATTTGTATTTCACTTTTTACTCTAGTAGTTTCAGGTTATCATGTATTATGCTGAGGTCTTTGAACTATTTGGAGTTAAGTTTTGTACTGGGTGAAATATAGATCTAGTTTTACATTGATCTGTGTGTCTGTTTTTATGTCAGGCACATGCTATTTTGTTAGAATAACTCAGTAGTATAACTTGAAATCAAGTACAGTGTATCTTCTGCAATACTCTTTTTGTTCAGGATTGCTTTGACAATTCTTGGTCTTTTGTGGTTTCATATAAATTAGATTTTTTTTCTGACTGTGAAGAATAGAATTTTTATTGGGATCTTGTTGAATCTGTATATTGCTGTTGGTGAGACAGTCATTTTCAGATCTGTGAGCAAGGGAGATCTTTAGATTTTTCTAGTGACTGCTTTAATGTCTTTCTTTGTTGCCTTTAAGTTTACCTTGTAGAACTCTTTTGTTTCCTTAGTTAGATTTATTCCAGGTATTTTATTTTTAGGTAGCTATTGTGAATGGAATTATATCCTTAATTTCATTTACAATATGTTTTTATTGATATATGAATACTGTTAATTTTTCTTTATTAATTTTGGAACCCAGGAATCTATCTTGGTATATACCAAATGGACTGTAAGTCAACATATGACAGAGATACTTGCACATCCATAGATACTGATGCACTACTCATAATAGTTAAGAAATGGAACAAGCCTAGATGTCCATCAGCAGATAGATAAAAAAAAATCATGGTGCACATAAACAATGGATTTTTTCAGCAGCACAAGGAAAAGGGAAATCAAGATATTTTCATTAAAATGAATGGAATTAGTGATCATTATATTAAATGAAATTAGCCAGGCTCAGAAAGACAAATACCACATGTTTCTGATTCTATGTGGATCCAAGATTTAAGTGTGTGTGTGTTGGGGTTGGGGTAGGCCATGCAAGTAGAAAGGGACTGTGAGGTTGAAAGAAGAGATGTTATGGGAGGGGTGTACATGGAAAGACAAAATAATATAATTCATGTGAAATGAAGAAAGAAGAGAGGATTATTTGTGGGGAGAAAGGTTACAAGTGAGAAGGCATAAAGGGGGACTCAGTGGGAGGGAGATGAATCAGAACAAAGTATTGACCAATATATGAAAATGATATCAGAAAGCCCATCATTTTGTATGCTAATTTGAAAAGTTAAGTTTAAAAAAGAGAAGAGTAAATCACTATTATTTTGAATTGATAAAATATTTTATCTTTTAGAAAAACTAAAAGATGTTTTGTTTTTAAAATATAGAATAATAGAGGCATATATTTAGCTTAAAATAAATGTGGTAATTCTTACAATGCATTGGGCTAAAATAAACAGCCCCAAGATTTAACCATCCAATTAAGAGAAATTGGTATACGAGACACAAACAGTCTATTTAAAACAAAAGGCAAGACCTCACCATATCTGTTTCCTCAGTAGTCAGCTTCTAATAGAGCTGAAAACTCTATGCCTATGCTTGATCATAATTATAATAGGAGCTAAGAAAGAACTTTAACAAGAAATCAATAAAGTCTGGCCAAGTGACAAAGAATTTGTTCATTAATAAAACCTCTACACAGTGACATATTCAGATGTGGCTACTAAATGCATTATCTCAGTTTTAAACAATACTTTCATAAACTGCTAAGTGTGTTAAAAAATCATCTCTGCTAGTTATCACAAATACTCATGTAAGATTGGTTTCCCATAGACTAGGAAGTGTGCCTAAGTTCACAGGGACAGAGCTTGCACATGAAACCTGAACCTGACCATCAGTTTCCAAGACCATTTCACTTTGTTGTACTACAGTTGTCTTATAATAAATATATTTTAAAAACTTTTCTACAAAACAAGTACTAAGTATATTCCTTTTGCAAAAAGAGAAATAAAATTATCAAGCATCAATTTGAAAACTACTAAGGGTTTAGAAATCTGGATACAGATCTTGTCCTGGTAACAACAGGTGGCATTTAAAGATACTATTTCATTTTATCAGGATTTTTCTATTAAAGAAACAAATCATTGCAATAATATAGGACAAGTGATTCCATATTTTAAAGATTTTATACCATATCAATCGGATTTTTTTATGTTTTAATTTCTTAAACAATAGCACAAATAAAATCCAATAACTTTCCCATTTATGGCTAAATGCAAAGTAATAATGCATCATTTTAAGAAATAATTTTTTTTTGGTTTTTCGAGACAGGGTTTCTCTGTGTAGCTTTGCGCCTTTCCTGGGACTCACTTGGTAGCCCAGGCTGGCCTGGAACTCACAAAGATCCACCTGCCTCTGCCTCCCGAGTGCTGAGATTAAAGGCGTGTGCCACCACTGCCCCGCCGAAATAATTTATTTTTTGCTCTTTGTATTTGGATCCTACTAGAAGTAAATTTTTCCATTCTCACAAAAAATTCAGAAAAAGACAGGACTCAACAACAAATCTACACTTGGAGATTGGGATGGAGAGATGGCTCAGTGGTTAAGAACACTGATTGCTCTACCAGGGGACTTGGGTTTGATTTCCAGAACCCACTTGACAGCTAGCAGCCATCTGAAACTCTAGTTCAAGAGAAGCCTATATACTTTTCTGACTCTGTAGACACCAGGAACTCATGTAGTGCAAAACATACATATAGGGAAAGTACCTACACACATAAAATTTTTGAAAAAAATATCCATAATTCACTGAAATTTGTGACTGTCAGTGAGTAACTTCACATCTGTAAGCTTTACTTCTGCTTGCTGCAAATAGGAATAATAATAATAATTACCAGCTATAGGTTAAATGAAAATAGCTTGCATATAATATATTGTATACTGTTTATAAAAGGTAATATATTTCATTGTGCCATTTTCATACCTATACATAATGTAGTTGGGTAATACTCACCCCATCACCATTTCTTAAACCTTTGCCCTTTTATCCCCTTTCCTATTCCTACAAATTTGTGTGTGTGTTTGTGTGTGTGTGTGTGTGTTAGTTTGGATAAATCAAGAAATCCATCCATTTCTTTTAGATTTTACAACTTAATAGAGTTAACTATCCCCTTATAATACTCTACATTTCTTTGGTGTCTATTGTAATGTTTCTCTGCTTATTTCTAATTATGTTAATTTGATCATCTCTTTCTTTCTTTCAGTTAGATGGGCCAGCGCTCTGTTGATCTTATTTATCTTTTCAAAGAACCAGACCTTACATTCCTCGATTCTTTGTATTGTTTTACTCATTTCTATTTCATCAGTTTTGGGGTTGAGTTTTACTGTTTCTTACCATCCACTAGGTTTGGTTTGTACATGCTTTTCCAAATTCTTGAGATGCATGATTAAGTCTTTTTTTGTGTTCTTTCTGATTTTTTAATGTAGGCATTTAGGACTATAAACTTCTCTCCTTGAACTGCTTTTAATGTACCCCAGAAGTTTTATTGTATTGTTGTATTGCATTTTTATTTTCATTTAGTTCCATGAATATTTTTACTTCTTTGACTCATTCATCATTCAGTGATTAGCTGTTTAATATCTGTGAGTTTATAGTCTCACTAGAGATTATTTTACTGTTGATTTAAAATTTTATTGGACAATGGTCAGATAGGATGCATGGGATTGCTACTTTTTTATCTGTTAAAACTTTTGTGTCCCAGCATGTAGTCAATTTTAGAGAAACGTTCCTATGTTGTTGAATAGAATATGTTTCTATGGTGTTTGGGTGCAATCTTATGTATATATCTGCTAGGTCCATTTGGGGGAAAATATCACTTAATTCTGAGGTTTCTCTATTTTTATTTATTTATTTATTTATTTTTTACAGATTACCTATCAGAGAAAGTGGGGTGTTGAAATCACTGATTATTATCAGGTTTGTTTTTGTCTGTGAATTTAATTTCATTAGCATGGGTTTTATGAAGTTGGGTGCACTAGAGTTTGGTGCAAATATGTTAAGTATTGTGATATTTTACTGATTAATTGTCTCTTCTGATTAGTTTGAAGTCTTTTTGCCAGATAGTAGGATGGCAACTTTTGCTCGCAATACATTTTTTTCATCCTTTCATTTTAGGGTAGTGCCTATCTTTTGAGATTCTCAAAACAGTGTTCATCTTCCCTAGTAATTAGGGAAATGTAAATCAACACAATTCTGAGACTTCATCTTATCTCAGGCAGAATGGCAAAGATCAACAAAACAGCTGACAACAAATGCTGGAGAAGATGTGGGTAAAAAGGATCTTTCATTAACTGTTGGTGGGATTAAAAACTGGCTCATCCACTCAGAACATTAGTGTGAAGAACCCTCAAAAAGCTAAATATAACTGTAACATATGATCCATCTATACTACTCCTCAGCATATTCAGGAATCAGCACTCTACTCCACAGATACTTGGTCAGAAATGTTTATTGCAGCCTTATTCACAATAGCCAGAAAATGTAAATGACCTAAATGTCTCTCAATAGATGAATGGATAATGAAAATGGTATTATGCACACAATACAATATTATTAATTTGTAAAGAAAAATGAAATCATGAATTTTTTAGGTAAATAGATGGCCCTAGCAAAGATTATATTGACTAAGGTGACATGGAAAGACAAATGTCATGTGTTCTTTCTTATCTGTAGTTCCTTGCTCCAAATCTGCAGATGGGAGTATAAAACATGAAGCAAGCACAGAAACCAGTAAAGTATACAGGGGACAAATGATGGTGGTAGTTGAGGGGATAATTAGTAATACACAAAAGATATGAATTGGGAAGCAGAAAAATGGGAGGGGGCTCCAACTGGGGAGGAGGAGAGAGGTCAGCACTGAAGGAGGAGGGACAGGAATAAATAACAACAGGGTTATTCTTTAAAGCCTCAAGGAATTGTAGTATTTGATATTTGCCTAAATTACACACAATATATAAAACTATATGTGTACACATATTTGCATATATACATGTATATGTGTATACATGTATGTATTGTGTATATGTACATGTGCATGTATGCATACACACACACATCTTAAAGGAATTTAAGTCACTTGGGCTGACAATGCTTCTAACAAGAAACATAGACTAACAAAATCCCTATTAGCAGGCACAAAAAACCTCCATACAAATGATTCAACAGTGTACTCTATCCAGATGATTCCCCAAACAGTATAAACTATTGATATAGCCTCTCAAGGATTGAAGGTGAGGCCCTGTTGCTTAAGATATCACACACTTAGGACACAGGAGTCAGATAATTTGAGCTGATCTGACCTGGAAGCCTCTTTGCTGTGACCTAGCTCCATGGTTCCAGAAAATAGATGCAAGCTGCTAAGGGAAGAAAACAAACAGTCCAACCTAGTCGTAACACCCTTGAACCACGACAATGACCAGTATGGCAAAATATTAGTAAAGTTGCAATAAGTGGCACACACATGTTGGTGGTAAACAACAGCTGTCTAATTGGACTTACGACCCACTCAACAAGAGGGAAGTTATGTTCAGTACTGGAAAGCTAGCTAGCTTCCCAGGTCTAGTGAGGTCATGAACCTCAGAAACAACTCAACTACCACCACTTTACTAGACTAGAATAATTCCTTGCTACATTATAAGTATTATCCTTATACCTACAGATAAGTGTAGCTACTACCCTTCATCAACAAAGCCTCTCTGTACAACAAATGGAGACCAGCACAGAAAACCACAACTAGGCACAGTGAGGATCCCAACCCCAATGGATACATCTAGATCACAGCTCCTGTATCTTGGGATCAGGAAATATTGTGGAAGAGGGGGCAGAATGACTGAAAGAGCAAGAATACAAAAAAATGAGTCATCCTGTCGAATTTGTATATAATATGTGCATTCGTGCATGTGTGTGCATGAACATGAACATACACACACATATCTAGGTATACATGTTTGTAACAATAATCATAGAAGAAGAGGCTCTTGACTTGAGAGTTGAGGGGGAAATGGGAAAGGTTGGAAGAATGGTATCTGAAAAGGGCTGGAGTGAAGAAATGGAGGATAGAAAATTGACATATTTCTATTTCAATTAAAAAATACTTTTAAATAGAAAACAGTTGATCTTAAAAAAACACTAGTGTTAGTAGTCTTACATATTAGACTCTGCTATTAAAATCCCATTCAGAAATTGCTAGCAAGCCTGTATGAATGATTATAAATTGGACCACTTTCAGAACATCTTTCATTGATTCTTTTTATTTGTTTTCCAAAATCAGCCACAGAAACATAAGTCTGTTCTTATAATATTTGGAGATTCAAATTCTGAATAAGCTAACTTCACTATCTGACTTTTTGAAGTTTACTTTATGATATTTGAAGTTTAAATATCATATGCGTATTTCTAATTCTCACTATATACACATAATAGAAAATCCCTACCAAGCAATTTATTACTATTTTCTGTTATGAGAAAATTTCATAACATCTCAGCACCAAAAAGAAACAAGTTTCCTATTCTTAAAACTATAAAGTCACTGGGATTCTCTGTATCTTAGCATGTAGCTTAACAAACATGATAGTTGCAGAAATTTGTCCAGATATCTTTGTGCAACAAAAACAAACAAAAATGAAATATCCTAATTTTGTGGTAAAGTTCCTTTAAAAGTCAAGGCTCAGACAACTTATTATAATAATAAGCTTCAGTAGAAGTAGGGAATGGAGACAACTGTAGAAACCTTAACACCTCTAGAGAATAAAGCCTTACTCAACAGGACTACTAAATGCAGCAGATCGAACACCAAACTTAATTTTCACAAATTAGAAGCTGGTCAAGAAAATGCCTCTGGGATCTTCTCAAGTTAAAATAAACAAGAGAACCTACCCTCTTCAGTAGTAGTATATTGCCTCAAAACTTGCTCCAGTAACTGTTCTGACATGACTCATATCAAACAACCTATATAAAGTAGCCCATACAGTATGATACAATTTCCTGCAATTTATCAAGGGAAAATATGCATACAAAGAGGGAGCACATCATTCAATCACGTGGGTGGGAACACCCATGCATTATACACAGGCTCACTAACGATTTTTTAAAAATATCTGATTGATGTGGCAGCTTAGAAACCAATTGTATCCTTGTAGCTTCAAGTTGCAAAAATCAATTTTGTACTGATTTAACAGATTGCTTTGGCGTGGGAGAAACAGAGCAATCAATGGTGATGTCAGCAGCCTCTTTGTCATGCAGGCCTAAAGGAGTTGGCTATAATCAGTCTGAAACAAGGAGCAGCTACTGCTGCCAATATTAGCAATGGATGTTCAGTTTCTCTGGTACTGAAACTATCTCAAATAAACAAAGGGAAGGAACCTGGGGTTTAAAATAAAGCTAAAAATAAAGTATATGTGCTGCAAACAGGAGAGATTTACAGCAAGAGAAAGACTTATATTTATACTTTTCAAATATAATAGAAAAGCGAGTTGGAATTGACGTGGAGTCCTCGGAGAGAAATAGCAGAGCTGCTGGTAGAGTGCTAGAGGGATAGCGTGTAAAGAAGCACATTTCAATAATTAGTGTTTGGAAGGATTATATGTTTAAGGGGGACTCATGTGTAATAATAACAGCTAGGAATGAAAAGGAGAAGGAGAAAACTATTTTTACAAGTCTTTGGCAAAATTCACTTACTGTATTCGTAATGTGTTAATAAATGGGGAAGAGAATAGAAGTATTTATCCATTCAGAAATTTGTCTATATTGAGATTACTTGGTATATACTATTTCTGAAGGTTATGCAAAAAATAAGAGGCTGTAATTGTTCAGGAATGAGAGAACTGGCTAGATCTTACTTTCCTTCCATTTTCTTCCCAAAGCACAGCTTCATGACACCGCACTGAATTTATAGTTTTTCCTTCTGAGAATCCTAAGTCATGTCAGGCTTAGGATCACATTTATTCACTACCTATATCTATTGGAAAGTTTTAACAATTAGAAAGAAGGAAAGACCTGATTATTTTTATAAACATAATGAGCTTATACTACCCATACAGGTAATCATAAGAAGCTAATAATAAAAGATAGACTGGAATTCAACTCAGGTGCATATATCTCAGAAAAGTGAAGTGGTATGTCATCGAAAATACACATATCTTTTTCTCAGATAATGTGACCTTTGGAGAGTAGCTAATCAGAATAAGCAAATATCTGAAAAAGAACTTAAATAGAAGGACTACTTTTTGTTGATGGCCAGTATCACTTTAATATTATTTGACTGTATGAACTGGGAAGACTTTATGAGTTCCAAAAACCCACTAATTCTAAGTTCTGAACAGAAATTCAAAGCCCAATCTAATTTTATCTACTTAGGAACAATTGGATGCCTATCACATGCAAGGCACCATAATGAATACATTAAAGATGCCAGCCATGCCTTTTTGCTTGAAGTAGCCCTTACACTAATAGTAGGGCTGAGACATGCAGGCACACAAATAACAATGGAGCAAGAGACTGGAGAAAGATGAAAGGCTATTAAAACATTGCAGCAAGTCTTTTATTTTTAAAAATCAAACTGAAATATGAACTAGTATGGTTAGCAGCAGAATTAGAAAATAATAAGCAAATATGAAAACTGTTTCAGAAATAGACCTGGCAACTAATTTTACTTGATGGATAAGAAAAGAAAGTTAAAGATGACTTCCAAGTTCCCTGTTTGGGTTACTAGGAGAATGATATTGATAGAAATAAATAGTTCAAGGGGAATGGTAGGCTCATGAGAGGAATGGAGGCATTTGATTTAAAGCATGAAGACTATCTAAAAGAAATTGTCTCTACATATAGTCTTCCAAAATAATGATCTTTAAATTTTGTGTGCTGTCCATAAACTTTGCATGTGGGTTCCCCAAATTAATAAGCTGGTTGTATTAATGTATCAATCTAGGCATTAATATATGTATACATATATATATCCCAAAATGTAAAGACTGAGTTAAAATTAACTAATAATACTATACTAGTTTAATTCCCACACTTCAATTGATTGTTTTGCATAGTCCCTGTACCTATTTGTAAAATTTGGCTATATGATTTCTTTCCAATTTGACATATAAGAAATATTGATTTTTCTAACCCAAATTAATGATAAGAAATTCATATTATAGGAATATAACATAGGCTGGGCGGTGGTGGCACACGCCTTTAATCCCAGCACTTGGGAGGCAGAGCCAGGCGGATCTCTGTGAGTTCGAGGCCAGCCTGGGCTACAGAGTGAGTTCCAGGAAAGGCGCAAAGCTACACAGAGAAACCCTGTCTCGAAAAACCAAAAAAAAAAAGGAATATAACATAATACTTTGCTATTGTATGATAAAATGTATGTATATGTGTGCATATTTGTATTCAAATGTTCAGTATTACCTTATTAATAATGTCGACATAACTTTGTAAGAAGGAAAATCTGATAAACTATTGGGTTCACATGTACATCTTTCATTTAGGAAATGTTACAAATTAAGATTCATTTGAAAAGGCTCAAAAAATAGAACAGTAGTAAGTGAATCCCTGTTGAGCAATTCCTCTTCATTTTTACACCTTTTTAAAGAATGCTTTGAGAGTTTAGGGCATATCTTGACTTAACTATCACAACACAATTCACTAGATACTATCTGTGTTTATAAAAACAAAACTTAGGATGTAGGTCCCATGAATAATAAATGATTTGTCCAAGGTCACCTAGCTAGTATGTGTTAACTCAGATTTGATTCCAAGTCTTGATGTTGAGTTATTCTGTTTTGATTACATTATAGTTGCCCTAAGTCATTTGGCTTCCTCTGTTTTTCAAGGCTGAATCAATTTTATGAATATGTGCTTTTTAAATTTTTACCTTGTCTCTAACACAAACTCCCAGAAAGGAAAAAGTTTACTCTTGAAAGGGATAGGAAAACTGGGAGTTTAATGTTCTTTTTCCTCTTGTCAACCTTCTCTCCTAACAGATCAACATCATATTCTCTCAACACTTCTGTCTGTTGTACTGACCTGTGGGTAAGTTTTGTATTTAAAATGTTTGATTCTGAAACAGGAGTTCTGTCATTTCAACTCTGAATTCTATTTTGGAGGATGGTTAGTATAGTAAAGATATTCTGAACACTAGGGGCATGTGATTTATTTTTGTTAACTCCAGATAATGTAAACTGGCAAGACAGAGACCATTTAATCTTCAACAAGATAGCATGGGTGCAGATACACAAGTCAGGCCAAACTAGCCTTATTTCTGTTTGGAAGTGTAAATAATCCTAGAGGATCCTGGGATAATAAAATAATCCTAGAATGCCTTGTAGCTAGAATATTTGAATTGCACAAAATACAATGTCCCTATGGTTAAGAGACTAAATAGGATTTATAGTTAGGAGACAAAATATTCTCACCTAATTGTTAACAACAACGAAGCTTTATAAGGTGCTCTTTCTTTATTCACGTTGTGATCAGGGTCACAACTGAAAACAGAAAAGGAGTCCTTTTAAAGTTGTCAGATGACAAAACTGGAAAGGGAAGCAATTTGGATTGATACTGGTTTGAAAGGAAGGACAAAAATGTTACCATATACTTCTTTTAAAGAAACAAAGACAAAATATACTAATTTAGTTTCAAAAGGTAAATATATGATGGGACCTGCCTTAACAACAATATACAACTACATTTATGAGATGTCATTGAAAATATTCTTGCTGATCATGAACTTCCTGAGAGAAGTGAATGGTGGCTGCAAAGAAAAAAAAACCCAAAAATCAAAAATGAAAACACCATGCTGGATATATGGGTCAGTAGATAGACTATTTACCTAGAATAAACAAAGCCTTATCTTGGATACCCAATACTACATAAAGCAGATGAAGTATTGCTTGCTTATAATCCCAGTACTTGGGAAGTAGAAACAGGAGAATCAAGAGTTTAAGGCCAGACTGGCTACACAGCAATTTTGTAGCCAGCCAGAGCTACTTAAGACACTGTATCAAGAAACAAAGAATAGAATAAACAAATAAATAACATAAATAAATCACAGCCACCAAGCAAAATAAAATGTCAACACAATTTAAAACAATACTAATTTCATTTAAAACACTATAAAATCCAGACACAGTTGTAACACACTTTTCTGTATGTATAATAATAGATGAAATGGGGGGGGGTTATTGGACACACTTGAAGAATATTGGCAAACTTGTAATTAAAGGAAAGCATAAGAGCTTCTTAGAGGAAGAAATTGCAGGCCAGAGATGGTACTGTGGACAAGAAACAGTTAAAAATCTACTTCTGAAATATGAGCTTTCAAAATTTTAAGGTCTTCAATATACTGATTGTTTTGCATAGTCCCTGTACCTATTTGTAAAATTTGGCTATATGATTTCCATTTTGATGAAGCAAATATTAAATTATTAATTAATACATTTATTGAATTAATTTCATTTACTGAATCCTGAGACCTAAGTGAAGTATTGTAATGAAATTTCTCCAACATGTATGTCACTTACTGATTGCACATGATGTACTTTTTGTGCTCTCTGGTACTTTGCTGTTATGCTTTCATTTAGTTTTCAACAATAATGACATCTCTCAGGAGCTAGGACAAGTCAAAGTTATGGAAGTTTCCAAAGTGTTTTTACTTTTGAGGCTGGATCTCACTATGTAGCCCAGGTTGGTATTGAACTCCTGGCAATCTTTGCCTCCTATGTTACAAGTATTGTTGTTGTACCTAGTTCAAAGGCAATTTGCAATTTACTTGACTCCAAATAAACAAAACTACTACTGTATATGTATGTAGATTAGGGTGCCCTTTTACAAGTAAAGAGTAGGAAGATTTGGATTGGATAGAATCTGCCCTCAGACACCTGTGTTCAATAACTTGCCGGATAACAAGTTCACCCCTAACAACTTGAAGAATTAAGGAAAATCATCCCATGTCTGCAGTGTTTCAAGTTTGGGGTTTGGGGGATAACAAAACAAATCTGAGAGTGAAAGTAGTTATTTATAGGTCAGCCTGATAGTGTACCCATGAAGGTTGTTCTTGGCTGCTTTGCCTTGAGGCAAAGTAGGGGTGGTTCCAGAAGGAAAATGGGATGCTATGTGTCTCCACAGATATGCCTCAGCTACAGAGACTTAGTTGGTAACATGCTTTCCTCACTCTTTATGCCCCAACAAAGTGCCTGAAAGTTCAGATCTATGGAGATCAGTCACATTGGTCTTTTTTGAGCTAATTGACATGGAGAGAGAAAATGCCCATTTTTAAAGCTCATCTTAACAATCAGAGTAGAACTTAAAAAATAATTTGAAGAGGTTATCTGCTCAATCTGAGTCACCAAGTTTGGGGGTGCCAATCCTGATGCTGTCTCGAAAGAGTAACCAGAGCACCAGCGGCTGTCTGTAAAGAGAAGTGAGTCTTGTGGTCCTCACTAGCTATGAGACTCACTGCTTACTGACAATACTTTGCAGCAGAAAAAAACTATGAGTTTAGTGAGGTCACCAGCAAAAAACAACAGAAATGAACATAGTCTTATTTGAGAAATCAGCAACTTGGACTAGGGTCACTCAATAATAGAGCAGTTGCCTGGCATGAGGAGGCCCTGGGTTTGATCCCCAACACTGATTAAAAACACAAAGTAACAGTTCTGTGCTTGTAAAAGAAGAGGCTGACTACTACAGAAGGCAAATTTGAATTATGAAAAGTTGTTTAGTTATACTGAGTCACTTTAGCCAGGCTTAGAAGTCCCCAGGAAAAATCAGTGACAAGGTAGTTTTTCACTCTGAGGTTTCTATGCCTGTTGTGAGAACACTTGCAAAGCTACTCACCACAGAGAAACTGACCCTCCACATTCATCCAGAGGATGCCAACCTGCTGCATTTCAAGGGCACAGGACCAAGAAGTAGGAACCCTGGTTTTGGAGTTCCACGTGGCTCTGTCACCTACTTGCTTTGTGACCTTGCAAGTTCCTTTACCTCTAGCACCAGATTTAACCACCTTGCAGAGGTGCTGGAAGAACCTCATGAAATCACAGACCTGGAGGCACTTTGCAAAGCAGAGAGCACTGCGAAAGTGTGAGGGATGATTATCCAAACAGCTTTCATGCCAAGCCTTCTGGTATCACCCTGAAGGCCTCCTCAGCTTTGGCACAGGTTTTTCAATTCCCTGGTTGCTCCCTCCAAGCCATATCTGGCTTGGGAGCAAGAGCCCTAACCCTCCCTTCTCTTGCCAGCTTCCTCTTTAATGGACGCAGCTGAATATAGTTATTCTTCATCAGCTCTAGGCTATCCTGGAGAGGCCCAGTTTTTCTCAGGAAAAAAACTCTACCTTTTAACAAATACCAACAACTCTTCAGAAATAACCTATCAGAGATAGGTGTGAGACAGGGGATAAAAAAAATTGGAGCAATCTTCAGCTTCAGGGAAGAAGTAATCGATTTGAGTGAGTCTTGCTCAAGGAGCTCAGAGTGCTCAGAACCAAAACGCATGCATGTACGCACAAACAGGCGAGCGCGCGCGCGCGCGCGCACACACACACACACACACACACACACACACACACAGGCACGCACCCCCCCACACACACACAGAGGCATGCACACGTGTATACACATACAAATCCTTAATGATTTCACAGTCCACATACTACAGCAACAAGAAATCTTACCTGAATGCTGCTTTCTGCTTCTAAGCCTGTGCTGGCCACTCTGTCTGCCTTCTCTCTACCACCTGTGAAGATTCTAATTCAGTGCTGCCCATTTATACCCTTCTGGGAGTGGCAGGACTCCAGGAATCTCTGTCCTCACCAATCACAAGTGAGAACTTCTCAGTCTTTGGCCATGTCTAATTTAACCCTGTCTATGTACACATTATATCAGTGTTGTCAGCTTCCTAACTGGGAGGCCGACGTGGCCTCAAAATTAAGGAGCTGCTGTCTTCTGCCTGCTGTGGAGAAATTGTACCTGATTTCCTTAGTTCTCACAGACAATTTGGTGTGCCGGTGAGGCAGAAAGAATATTCTGGTGAGCAAGTCTTACTCATAGGCAATATTTGGATAATAGGGAAGAAGAAATCAACTGCTGTGGCATAAAGAGCTCAAGACACAAAGGGTAAAACTAAGGTCAGAGACTGGTTCACTTGTTAAAATGGAGAGAACAGGATATAGACAGAGTTAAAATAGGCAGTGGGCTTAATGCTTCCTGATCCAAGCTTGGCACAAAAACACATACCAAAGCAGGGTCCTAACATGCAAGCAAAACTTGGTAACTTGTCATCCAAACTGGCATGGATAGAAGTGGAGTCTGAAGATAGAACACGGACAAAACTGAAGGCAAAAACTGAGCCAAGGAGGATGCCCTCAGCTCCAATACATCCCCCAAATACTGGCAGCAGAGAAGCTATTGTATATCTGAAATTCTTAGGCTAGAAAGTACAGTTTTCAGCAACTTGACTGGTATGAAAATGCAAAATTAAAGAAGGGAATCAAAAGGCATCAGAACTGAAGTTGCAGTATGCAAATACTGAGGACAACATTAAGTCTAACTAAATCTTTCCGAGTTGCAGATCGAAGTGTCTCAATTCATATTCAGTCCTGGAGGGAGGACCAGAGGGCAAATTATTTCTCCTTTTCTCATTTTATGTTCTCTGCAATGGTTTCATCTCTTAAAATTTATTCCAAATCCAGGGTATTTGTTATAGAATGTACCCCAAGACCTGGATTTACATGTTTTTAAAAAGTGTACTTTGCTTTTATTCCCTACAACATGCAAATAGTGACACAAGGTTAAAACACAGGGGAAAATAGTATTAGCACTCTGCTTATATGCAGTGCCAAACTGATCCCTTTCAGCAGTACCTGGGGATCAGTGGTTCTCAACCTGTGGTTTCACAGGGGTCACCTAAGACTATCAGAAATCCCAGATATTTACTTTATGATTCATAACAGTAGTAAAATTAGTTATGAATTAGCAACAAAATAATTTCATGGTTGAGGGTCACCACAACACAAGGAACTGTTTTAAAGGGTCACAGCTCTAAAGCATGCTTCTCATTCATAAAAACAACTAGAAGCATCACTATTCACCATGAAAATGGAACAGATGAATGGCACTGGCATAATGAGGCCCAGGTGGTAGCTAATATTGTGCCAAGGACTGAAGGTGTGAAATGGTAACCAGATGTTGAAAGGGACTGTGTAGAACATCACAGGAAAACAACTAAATATGTTCTCAAGTGTCTCCATTTAAAATAATATTCACATGAAATTTTCCTTTTGAGATGGCATGGTGCCTACTTAGCACAGACCCTGGCACATAGAGAGCACTCAATAAATTGTTGCTAATTGAATGAATCATAAATTATACACTAAAACATCCAGACAAAACTTTCCAAGCTCTTTAATCACAGCTGGTGAAAGATGCAAAGTTGTAGTAAGAGTCTTCATATATTAAATCAATTACTTTAAGGAGTAATTTTACATTTCTGAAATTTTATTGTCTCCTGTCATGGTTTAAAGGTCTCAGTTTTTTACAAATATTTTCTTAGGTGTGATGGGTAAAACCATCAAAGACTCACACAGAATTGTGGGCAGTGGGAAAGAGGAAGTCAACCAATTGAGGGGAGAAAGGATAAAACCTGAAATTGGAAAAAAACTATCCTTCACCTTGTTAATGTAATCATATTTTTTTAAAAAAAAAATAAGTGATATCAAAAAATAAAAAGGAGAGCTTGGGGTCTCAGTAGCACAGTGCTTCCCTAGTATGGGCACCCTAACTGCAATTCCCAGTAACACAATGAATGAATGAGATAGTCTGATTTCTACTGCCAGCGATTGCTATTATTTCATCCAATTTAATTTCCTTTTCATTAGATAGTGTCCTAATACTTTCCTATGTCACATGGAAAGAAGACAGCAGGGTGTGTGTGTGTGTGTGTGTGTGTGTGTGTGTGTGTGTGTGTGTATGTGTGTGTGTGTGTGTGTGTATGTGCAGTCCTAAGCTAATGTGCAGGCTGGCTTTTGAGGTAAGCAAGGTCCATAGAAGTACAAGTCTGAAAGTTGATAATAAAAAAAAAAAAAAAAAGCCACGGGCAAACCAGCTGAATTAGTGTTAATCTGAGAGTAGCAACTACTATTTCTGTTTGATTTGAACCTGTTTTCAGGGTGACGTTGTACTGGCATAAATCACAGCTAGAAGAAATTAAAAGACCTTTAGGTGGGGGCTAGGGAGATGTCTCAGTGGGTAAGAGCACTTGCCATCAAGCAATATGGCCCAAGTTCAATCTCTGGGACCCACATGTTGGAAGGATGAACTCACTCTTGTAAGCTGTTCTCTAACCTGTACACACAAAATTAATAAATAAATGTAATACCAAATTGTAAAAAGAGAATCCTGTAAGTGAACTTGGCCATTACTGGAAAGCCAGGGAGAAAAATGGAAGACTCAGTCCTATCTCTGTTTCTTTGCTCCTTTCTTTGCAAATGAAACAATCATCTCTCGGAAGTCTCCACAATGTCATTTTGGGGAACCTATCTTCTTGCTCATTGCCCTCAGTTTGCTGTCTTTTCCATTCTGCTTTCTCCACTGGGCTATTTTACTCTGTTTCTACCCTTTCTGCCCAACTCCCTAACCACCTTTCTCTGTGCTTTCTGGAATATGTTAACATCATGGAGTTATTGAAAATCATTTTCTCTAAAGTCATTTAAACTGAATATATCAGGATGCCCTTGGCTCATTGTTTACTTGTACCAAGTTGACAACAAAAATTGCAGAAAAATAAAACCAACTTCAAATGTTGAGAAACAATATCCACCTACCTGTGTACTAATTTTTCTAATTTTAAATGTATTTTAATCTATTCTAATTATGAAATTTGGACATTTGGTCATTTTTATGTGATTTGTTTTCAATTTTATGAAAAATTATCCATTCTCCGATTGTACTATATATCAATTAAACATTACACATGTGTTGAATATTTGCATGTCTCTTAAAGAGAGGAACTGTCACTAAACGAGAAGTTTTACCATAAATTCTAATCTCTATGTCATTTTATTCTGGTATAGTCTTGAATAAGTGGTTCATATTCCTCAGCATAAGAACAAACATAGTAATAGTAAATGTATATTGTTTGCTATATTATATGCAGGGAGTACTTTAGGAGGCATATTATAATATTTATAATACCATTACAAAATAAAAGCTAGTATAATCATCATATTATAGATTTAAAGTTTAAAGAAGTTGAAAAATTGCTCAATGTTGAGAATTGAATTCCAAGCAGCTAATCAATGTCAGATCTAGAGTTCAAGTCTGTCTGATTACAGAGATTATTCTTAACTACTGTGAAATAATATTGGCTTATATCATTTTATTGAATCTTATTTTCCTCGGTTATAAAAAATAGTTTCTTAGGTAGATGCCTAGGGTGTTTTTATTT
Source organism: Peromyscus leucopus (assembly GCF_004664715.2). NCBI lineage: Eukaryota > Metazoa > Chordata > Mammalia > Rodentia > Cricetidae > Peromyscus > Peromyscus leucopus. Next base: position 70,093,755 of record NC_051083.1, read on the forward strand.
CTAACTATTAAGGGTCTAATGCCATGTAATACCGTGATCTCAGCTATTGCGGAGGTAGCAATAACAGCAAAATGCTGGGAATAAACTCTCGCCTTTATATCAAATGGAAATTGTCTTGACAAATTATGTCTTTCCTAATGATTTTGAGAAGAAGGAAAAATATACAACATCAACAAGGCTCTGTGTTACATGGTTCAAGACCAGCATTTCAATTAGTAAAGAAAATATCTGAGAGAAACATTCAGTTTCTCAGTTCATGAATCTATGTTTGGCAAGAAGAAATAGACATTCTCTTCTAAAAATGGAAGAGAAAAATCCCCAAGCCTATTAGTAACCAATAACAATGAAGCAAAAAAAGCCTCTGAACTTGCTGAGGAGAATTCAGAGAGGCTTGGCTTTAAAGGAGGAAAGACATGGTATATTAATTTCAGTGTCATAAATAACAAATTACCACCAGGGAGTAATATTCCAGAAGAGAAGTACATGCCTCTGGTTGACATACCAAAAAGGCATGGAGCACTAGTATGGCCAAGAGTTATTCCTGGAGTTATTTTCCCTCCACATTCTCTTCCTTTAAGATCTTGCCCACTGCTGTAGCTTCAACTTTCTATGTGGATGACTCCCAAATCTATATCTGAAGTCCAATCCTATCACACCAGCTCCAAATCTGTATCTCAGCTGCCCCTTGGACAATTCCACTCCGACATTTTGACGCCACTTCAAGCCCTTGAAATGCCAATCCCAATTCATTTATCTTTTGTTCAAAGCCAGTTCCTGATAAAGTGAGGAAGGCATGTTACAATCCATAAGGGCAATTATAAATATAAAGTACTCCTGTTTCTGTTTATCTGGTATGGGTTTCTGGAAACAGGGTCTTTTTGTGTAGCTAAGGCTGGCCTGCAACTTTTACTTTCCTGTGGCAGCTTCCTGAGTGATGTAATGAGTACTGTGTTACAATTCATGGAGCATATTATTATTCTTACTGACTGTCAATAATAACAGTGTTGTTCTAGGAATCTAAGCATGAGACTTCAGAGTACTTGTCCAAGTCTAAGCACTTAGCTAAATCTAGTAAAGTCTTCCTTTGTAAGATCTTTACATTTGCAACATTATGAATCACCTCCACACTGATGAATCTTCAGTCTTTATTTCTCTCCTTACTTCAATGAATGCATATTTGTAAATCACTTGGCACATGGTGATCAAAAACTTTCTGACAAAAACCAGGCATGATGACACATATCTGTGATTCAGTATTTGAAAGGTAAAGGTAGTGGGATCTGAAAGTCAAGACCAGCCTGAACTTCATGAGACCCTGTCTCAAAAATATTAGATGTACTTTCAAATACCAGACATCTCTACTTAGGTGTTTTTCTGGCACCTCAGTCTCCAAATGTCCTGAATTAAATGAGTTTCCTTTGCTAAATCAGCTTGTTCTGACTTCTCAATATTAATTATTAAACACTACAGTCTGTTCAGTCACTTAGGAAAAAAATCTAAGGATAAGTGTGGAAATGGAGCTAAGTAGTAGAGTGTACATGCACAATACCCTGGGTTTATTTTTATCATCATTCATCATCATCATCATCATCATCATCACCACCACCACCACCATCATCATCATCCCTAGAGGGAGATGCCTCTGAATTTCTTTCTCTTTCTTGATACCTACATCTAGTATCCTCTGAGCCACCAGCTTAAAAAAAAACAGCTTTTGACTCAGACATACCTAGATTTAAATTTGGTTTGACAAGTTACTGTCTGATGTTGGACAATTTTTTAAGCCTTTTTGAGCCATGATTTCTTCCTTTGTAAAATGGTGATGACATACTTATTTCATGAGGTTGCTTTCTTCAATAAATGGAATTATTGTGTGTACAGTTCTGATAACAAAGTAACTCAAAAATGTATTCCCTCTCTTCACCTCACAATTGAATTACAAGTAGCTTCTTTTCTCTATTTCATTTATCTCTGCCATAGTATGTATTTCCTTTCATCTACTGGCTTTAAGTTTAGCGTGGTCTCCTTTAAGTTCCTTAAGGTATAAAGTTAGGCTGTTGATTTGTAATCTATCTTCATTTTTTTAAAAAATGGGGCCTCACTGTGCTACCCAAGCTGGTGTCAAACTCTGCAATTTGTGACCCTCACAAGTAACGTAGAGAACAGGTGTGAGACCCTGCACTGACTCCCTTTCTCGATTTTGTAATATAGTAATTTATAGGTACAGATTTCTCTCAAAGTGCTATTTTCACAATGTCCTATATACATTTGGAATGATGTTTTGCATTTTGATTATTGTTACTAAAGTATTTTTGAATTTGCATATTGATTTATTCTTTGATCCATGATCTGTTTTTAAAATGTTTGCTTTGTAATTGTGAAGTGTTTCATACCCATGTAATTGTGAATTTTTAAATTTGACTTTTATCTTTAGTTTTAAGTTTGTTTTGACTGATATTAATATAAACAGCCTCTCTCATTGCTATTTGAAAGGAATGTCTTTACATTTTTTCACTTTCAATCTTCTTCTGTCTTTAGAGCTATACTAAGTATCTAACTAGGTATAAGGGTGCACACATGTAATCCCAGCATTTAGAAAGCAGAAGCAGGACAGTTGCCATAAGTTTTAGGCTAGCCTGGAATACATAGAGATTTTCAGGCAAGCCAGGGGTATAAAGTGAAATCCTGTCTCCAAAGAAAAGTATCTTGTAGGTAGCATCTAGATGGATCACAGATTTCTTGCCTTTATGCCAATATTTATCTTTTAATTGTTTAATCTATTTACAGGTAAATGTCAGCAACATTTACGGGCTTCTGCCATTTTTGCTATTAAATATAGCTTTATTTTTTCATTAAGAATTTCATATATGTATACAATGTATTTTGATTATATCTATCCCACAGTCTCCCCCTCTACTCCTCCTAAATGCCTCCAATCATGATTCTTTCCCAACTTCATGTCCTCTTTTTCATAATCTTCTAAGTCCAATTAGTGCTGCCCATATGCCCATATGGGTTTAGGGCAATTCTAGAAGAGACTAACTATTGGGGGGGCACATTCTTGAAGAAAACTACCTCTCCCTTCCCCTTTGTTTATGCCAGTTTGTGTGTGTGTGTGTGTTCCTATTATATTTTTGTCTTTGATTAATATTTTATAGTATACCCTTTTGATTTACTCTTCATTTTCTTTTCTGTATATGTTACAGATATTTTAGTAGTTACCATGGCGATTATAGTTAACACAGTAAATTTATAATAAACTAGTTTGAATTGGTACCAAATTAACTTTGAAAACTGAACATTAGCAATGCTCTACTCCATTTCCAGCTCCTCTTCAGCTCTAGCTCCATTCTTCTCCCTTACATGGATTTAATTTTTGTATGTATTTAACCTTTCTGTATATACTCTTGAACATTGATTGTGATTCCTACTTGCATTTGTCTTTAAATTGTATATGAAACAAATACAAGACTTACAAACAAACTATAATACAAAGGGACTATGAATATGGCTACTATCCTCTATAGTCTCCTTATCTCAGGATGCTTCTATATGTCTAAGACAGTTTTCCAAGCATAATATTTTCAGTTAACATATAAGTCAGAAATATCATTTCTAGGTATATAATTGAAGGAATTGAAAGCAATATCTTTGACAGAAATCTTCTTAATGCTAGAGTAAAAAATTGAGGAAAATTAATATTGAATATTAATAAGCTAGAAGAAATGAGGATCTCAATAAACTTAAATTAATTAAATAGAAGAAAATTCTATTATAATCACAGTAAGTGCAGAGAACAATGACAAAGAAATATACTTAAAGAGAAAATGATACAGAGGAATAACAAAGATGATCTCATAAGTACACTATAAAAGAGAATAATGTCTACAAATGAAATAAAGCATTAGAAACATTAACAACAAAAATTCCTAAACTAATACAAGAATTTGATTTGCAAATCTAAAGGCTATACTCTGTATTTCAAGTAAATTTGATATATTAACTGAAAAAGTAGACTCCTAATTGCATCATTAAATGTTAAAGAAGACAGCTAAAAACAGAAAGCAAGTTGTGTACACAAAAGAAAAACTACCTGATATCAGATATGTTTCAAACTTTCACATACAGCTAATATCAGAAGGCAAAAGAGAAGAATCTATAAAACATAGGGTGAACCAAAAGTACTAGTTAAGTTGTTTGATTATGTAAATTTCAGTATAAGTGGTAGTAGTTCTGTGGTTTGAGTATGACTGTTTATGATGTCTGTGTATGGAAATGTGTGTTGCTGTGCACATGGATGGAGGTGAAAGGACAACTTCTGGAGTGCTTTCCTTTCACCTTAATCTGGGTTTCAGGTATGGAACTCAGGTGGCCACATTTTTGCAGCAAGTGCCCACTGAACCATCTCACTAGCGATTTCTTCCTTCCTTCTCTCCCTCCACCCTTACTTCTTTACTTCTTTTATTTCTCATTTTGTAGTTTTCTTTCTTTCTTACTCTGTTTTTTTTTTTTGTGTGTTGTTGTTTTTAAGACAGTCTTACTATGTAAACCAGGCTGGCCTCAAAATCACTGTCCTCGTTCCTCAGTTTACTAACTGCTTGGCTTATAGATGAAAGTCCCTACATTCGATTTAGTCGATGTATTCGATTTAGTAGGCATTTTAAAGCCTGAAATAACTCAGAATTTGTAACAACCCTGAATCCTCCTTGGGGGAGAAAAAATAATTACTGGATGATTAAATATGTCATTAACATAGTTAAGGATGAATGACTAATCAACAGAAAAGAAGAATGTGTCAACTATAGAGAAAATATTGGTAGTGAATATTTATTCTGCTTAATTATAGCCTCAAGAATAAACTGTAGGGTTTATGGTTACACAGCAGGCTATAAAGGTAACATAACTTGATAAAATTGTAAATGATATGTATTGTGGTTACTTGTGCACATATTATATATAACAGAAGCAAGTGTGAAAATATCACACAATCATAAAATGGTGGAAGAAAGTACAAAGATGTAAGAGCATTATTTTCTTCATCTTTTATGTCAGGGCATCAAGATATATTATGTAAAACTGAAGCATAAAATTAGTAATTCATGATTATGAAATCTGCTTTTAATTCTATGTTTTTACTTTGGCTATTCATCAGACATTCCTATCTCCCCAATTAATGTGTGACTATTATGATGAAGGTCACTAACCCCCACAAAGAAAGAAAGTGTATTAGAAGGCTAGAGGTAAGAGCTGTAAAATTCCAATTGAAGATCTGCCATGTACTAACAAACTCTATTACTACATGGTAGTCCCTAAAACGTCATAGTCTTATTGGGACCTAGAAAACAAAGGGAGATATTAAAAGTCTGACTCCATAGAGACTTAAATGGGTGCATTAACTAGATAAATAAATCACTTTTAAGTAGCACTGAAGTACATTAAGAAGGTGAATTCAGAATTTCTTATTGTGTCCAGGAGTGGAAAGAATGTCATTTAAGGAGAACTGCTAAGAGTACAATGATTAAGGAGTAGTTATAGATAAACTCTAGGGCAGGGATAAAAGCTAGATGAGGGCAGATGACCAAAGGTACACAGACAAGGTATATCTTCACAGGACAAAGTTCTCTTTGGAAACTTCCAGAGCAGTAAACTATGAGGTAAGTCCTGGTTCTCCTGCAGCTTCGTTAGCTACGTGACTTTGGACACATCATTTAACTTCTAAACTCTAGAGATCTCTATTTTCTGAGCACTGTGGTTATTCTTGATAGTTTTACATTGCTGAGGCTCTGGTTCTCAGGATCCCTCTCTGCCAGGGCAGGCTGCTTGCAGAACAAAGCTTTCTAACCAGCATTACTAGACATAACATTTCCATTCATAGCCTTTGCCAAGACTATGAAACTGGCAAGGCTTATGATTAAAACCTTTCCATCTCCCCGATTCCCATGGAAACTCTTCCACATTCTTAGTTGGATGGACACTCCTCATCCTGCTGCTTGCTGCAGTTCCTCCCCTAATCCTCTACCAACTAATCTAAAGTCCTTCAAAGATTGGCTGACAATAGCACCAACGCTAAAGGAGGGGCAGAGATTAGAGAAGCATTTAAGGGGAGGAGAAGTTTTAACCTAGTGGGATTATGTGGGCAAAGGGAAGAGTCCAGTTTGCTGGACACACCAGCTAGATTTCTGGGAGAAAGGCTTTAGCCAGTTTAGATTAGGGGCAAATTGCGGGGACTTTGTCCCACAGGGTTGATGCTTTTAAAATTAACTTGTTTGACAATGAGGAGGTTTTCAAAGTTTTGTCCAGGGGCTGATATGATCAGGATTAAATGCTGTTCTCTAAAAGTTCCAGTTAAAATGTAAATTGTGTTCCCAGAGAGGGTAATGCTTTTGTTCATTAACACGTATTAACACCAACACCTTAGAGAGATTCATTATCAAAGAGCAAGGTGCCTTAAGGGACTGGGTCACAGGCTTGGGACAAAGTAATATTGATTATGAAGGAAAAAGGAGCAGCTCTGTGACTAGGATGGGAAGACAAGAACCTCTCCATTGGTGTCAGACCACTTCTTTAGTGTCAGAGTTATGTTTGATAAACAAATAATAATGAATTATAGTTCTTTAGCCTCATCTTTCTCATATCCTCCTTTTTAATATCTAAAATGAGAATAATGCCTGTTTTGTCAAAAATATATTTGGGATAAAAGACAAGACAAAGAAAGTCAAATGAGATGACAGGTGTTACAGCATGTTGCAAGTGACAAATTGCTGGAATGGTATAAGTGATACAGCTTGCTTTTCAACCTCATAGTAACTAGCAGATAGTTGGGCACTTTGTAATATGTATTAAAGTTTAAATAAATTAGTTAATGTATTTATTATAGTTTATAAGAATTATATGCAGCTGAAAATCTCTTAAGCAGTAAAGACCAAAATAAGAAAAACAGCTAGTGGTCAATGTAACTTAGATTACAGAAGACATAAGGATGCTTAAGAGATAGAACAATTATTTACCTTTACTTTTGCAATAGCTTCTGAAAGGTCTATGAGTGCACTGCTAGTATCCAATATTTGAAAAAAATATTTTTCAGAAGCTGTTGAAAAAGTAAAGGGAAATAATTGTTCCATCTACTGCATAATTAAATACAGGCTCAGAGTACTGTTCTGTGTGATTTAACTTTAAATAAGTGGTTGGGTATTATTTGCTTATTAAAATAATTTATTGTCTTTTTTGGTTTTGGTTTTTGGTTTTTTAGATAAGGTTTTTATGTATAAACCTGACTGTCCTGGTACTTGCTCTGTAGACCAGGGCAGCCTCAAACTCAGCGATCTGCCTGCCTCTGCCTCCTGAAGTTTTGGGACTAAAGGCATGCGCCACCACTGCCCAGCTTTGTCTTTAGTTTTTATCATAAGAACTGTTAAATTATTTTGCTCAAAATACTTTAAGTATCAAGAGTATCAGTTTCACTATACCTGGTTATATTTTTTGCTGAAACTATGTGATCATTTGAGGATGTTTGTGTAAATTTAATGAGGATAATATAAAGTCTAAAAATTTAAAAATTATAGTCTAATTTACAAGCCAATATCTAACAGGTCCTAACATTGGATATTGCAAAGTGCCCTGATGGTAACTTGTGCTACAGTGGATTTGTAATGATTTTATTCTTTGTCTTCCTCCTGCTTGTCTGCCTCCTTAACAATAGCTTAACCTGTTTGAACACACTTAACTTTGTAAAAACGCTCTCAAATTGATAGAAATCAATGAAAATACATAGGAGTAAAGGAAGAAATGAGATTGACCCATGGAGCACTCAGTTTGCAGAAAATCAAGACCTAAGCACTAGTCCTGCTTAGATACTTACTGTTTTTGCTAAGTCACTTACCTCTTCTAAGCCACAGTTTCTCTATTGTGAAGATAAATGACATTAGTAGATTATATTGAAGACATCTTCTACCTTTATCAGTTGAATTTCCATGTATGAGAGCATGTGATAAAATTCTATTCATTGCCCATAGTGAATGATATCAATAGGCATGGAAATATGTAGGTGCTGGCCCTCATAATTTCATTACTTCATATAGAACTCGTGCCAAAATAATAAGAAAGATCATTTGACTAAGTACTCAGTTTGTTGGGTTGGGGCATTTTTATAGTGCACTAAACCTTTCAAAACACTAGGTATTTAAGTCTATCACAACCCACACAGCAAGCCACACATGATAGCACATACTTATAATCTAAACACCAAGGAAGCTGAGGCTGGAAGATCTTGAATTCTGTGCCAGCTTGGGCTGTATCATGAGATAGAGGGTAAAAAGAAAGTATAACTCCGAGATCAGTGTCATAGGAGTTGGTGGATGTTTTATTATAATGCATTTTTTTCCAGAGCTCCATTCCAGACCCCCCAAATAAGAAACTCTTGCAAAGGTAGAGACTGGGAATTTGTACATCAACTAGCTAGCTCCTTAGCTCAGTTCTAATGCTTTGACTACAACACAGTATTTGCTGCAGGAGTGTGAGTGAGTGAGGAGATATTTATTCCAGGCACTTGGTACTGGAAAACAAAAGCCCTGTTTGCAGAACAACGTATCAAAAAACATGTAACAGTTGGACATGGTAGCATATGAGGCAGTGGCAAGGCGATTTATGTAAGTTCAAGACCATCCAGGACTACACATTGACATCCTATTTTGACATGCGATAATAAAAAAAAATTAAAAATAACAAACATGGTGAACTTGAAATAAGATTACCTGAGAACTGGCCTGAGTGTATCTCAGTTGGTAGAGCACTTTCTCAGAATGGACAAGGTCCTAACTCTGACTCCAGCACTGAAAAAGAAAAAGAAAAATTGTACAGAGGAGGAAAGTGACATTTTAAATTTTAAACATAAAAGAAATACCTTATAATAAAATATACGAACACTTTAGTCTCCTATATAAAAGTACTATATTTGCAATTAACCTACAAGTATCATCCCATATACTTTAAAACATCTCTAGATTACTTATAATACCTAATATGTAAATTCTCTATAAATGGTTATTATACTGTATTGTTTAGAAAACAATGACAAGAAAATAGTAAATACATGTTCAGTACAGATTCAATTAAAAATACATTTTCAGCCGGGCGGTGGTGGCTCATGCCTTTAATCCCAGCACTTGGGGGGCAGAGCCAGGCAGATCTCTGTGAGTTTGAGGCCAGCCTGGTCTACAAAGTGAGTTCCAGGAAAGGCGCTAAGCTACACAGAGAAACCCTGTCTTGAAAACAAACAACAAAGAAAACAAAAAACAAAAACATTCTCAGTGAGCAATCAGTTTAATCCAGTAATGCAGAACCCATAAATGGAGGGTGTATAACCATATCCATTGCATTTTCCTAGAAGACAGGACTGTGACTCTGTCTTACACAAGGTGTTAGAATTTTCCGTTTGAAAAGTGGGGTTTCTTGATAGTCTTTCAAAGCCAATTTGTCAGCAGCTTCTCTGTGCTTGAGGTGCCTGGTAGGAGAAAGAGTGGAAAAAAACAGAAGAAAAAGGAAAAGAAATCAGAGAGAGAGAGAGAGAGAGAGAGAGAAAGGAAAGGCAAAAGGCAAAACTAAGTCATATACAAATTAGCGGCTATAAGAGATTAAATAAAACTGGAAAGGATTGAAAACCAATAGGCAAATGGCTTTTTAGTTAAAGTAATTTGTCATATAAGAGAAAAACAATGAGTTTGACTCGGTGTCTAACCTGCGACAGGATCCACTGGAGGTCTTGGTGCTCACACAAATGACTCTTCATGAAGTGCAGAGCCCGTTTCAGGGGAGCTTTCGCTTTAGACTGTTTTTAAACAGGTGGTGCTTTAAAAAAAAAAAGCATCCAAAGCCTTTCGCATACAGCTATATACTAATTTACCAGCCTGACAAATCCCTCTGGGTGACAGTGTTAGCCCAAGGTACAATGAAGAGCTCTATCTTGTGACTTTAGGACAAAGGGACATCCCACCCAGAATTATACTCCTTACTAGGCTATCTAAAATTCCCAGTCTCTGTTAAAATGCAAATATCATTCCTGGAAGCAGTAACACATTAACCAGTTCACACCATTAACATTAGTTTCCCAGATGAGTTTTAGCAGGTTTTCTTGCAACAAGGTTCTAAGAGCATGGAATAAATCCCAGGAAACTTAGATTTTTGTTTGGGAGGAAGGAGAGTGGGTGGGGGTGGGGATGGTATTGAGAAAAACGCTAGGAACAAGGTCCTTCCAGACGGAAGGTTTTGGGCTGGCCATCTGGGTTTGTGGAATATGTTGGAAAAAGGAGCAAGTAATGGAAGATGATTGGGGACAGGAAGATGAGGTGGAAGGAGAAAAAGCTGTGAAGACCAATTTTTTTAATAACTTGGTATGAGCTCTCTAGAGCTCAGTATTTTTGTTGATAAAATAAGGGAGATTGATGAGATAATATCAGAGCTCCTTCGGGGACATACATTCTAGGATTTTTTTGCCTCACAATTTTTTTTGCTCCCCGATGAAGAGCCTTTAACTATGGAGAAAGTTGGATTCCTAGGACCTTGGCAGGTAACAAGCACCGTGATTAGAAATGTGAGACCAAGAGAAGACTTAGATAATAACTTGCTGCCTCTTTGCTGATAAAATTCCAATATATCACCCATTAGTTTGGGATTAGTAAAGAAACTACTCTCACAGAGTTCAGTTGCCTCAATATAGGGATGAATAACTAGAAAGAATGTATAAAGTTTTGCAGTTTTGACTTTTCTTTTCCAACAAATTGGACTGGTGAGCCATAATGACTCTCCCTGAGCAAAGGCTCAGAAATTGTCAGTTTGGTGACTTTACCAAAGTTCATTAAACTCACAAAAAATTTCTTGGCCATTTCTATCAGAGTCACCTCACAACAAATAATGTCATTCTAATGTATATTGAGATAATAGCTCCTTCAGGGCATTACGTTCTAGGATTTTTTACTTCACTATATTTTGCTCCCCAAGAAAGGACATTTAGCCACAGGTTAAGTTAAGTTCCTAGGACTTTGCCACGTAACAAGCACTGTGGTTAGAAATGTGAAACCAAGAGAAACTTAAGTAATAATATAATATAGTATAATAATAATAGTGATAATAATAATAATATACATTTATTAGTGTGTAATAAAATCCCTTAGTCTTTGTAGTTTTTCTTTAAAAAAAAAAACAACTTTATTTATTATGTATACAGTTCTGCCTGCATGTTCGCCTACACTCCAGAAGAGGGCACCAGATCTCATTATAGATGGCTTTGAGCCACCATTTGGTTGCTGGGAATTGAACTCAGAACCTCAGGAAAAGCAGCTAGTGCTCTAAACTTCTGAGCTGTCTTTCCAGCTGCCCCTGCTTATAGTTATTTATCTTTAAAAAGTGTCTTTAGGCCGGGCGGTGGTGGCGGCGCACGCCTTTAATCCCAGCACTTGGGAGGCAGAGCCAGGCGGATCTCTGTGAGTTTGAGGCCAGCCTGGGCTACCAAGTGAGTCCCAGGAAAGGCACAAAGCTACACAGAGAAACCCTGTCTCAAAAAACCAAAAAAAAAAAAAAAAAAAAAAAAGTGTCTTTAATTTCTGTTGATATCTTTGCTGAGTTCACAAGAAATAAGTAGAAGGGTAATAACTTCTGATTCTCTAATACAAAATGAAAGGTAAAGAAAAAAGTCTTTTATTTCCAATAAAAGAAAAAATGAATTATATCTTATATTGTTGAGCTATTTAGTCCTACAGGTAGAACAGTTCTATAAACAATTTAGCTCAACCATTTCATTAAACATCATAAAGTGATCCAGTTGCAAAGCAGATCTGGTTTCCTTCAGGGACAACATTGCCATTATGGAGAGAGCTGCAGGTAGGGGTACATACACCCAAATTATCACTTCCTGTGCAGATGACCTATAATCAGTTATTAAACATTCTTAAGCCTTGTTTTTGTTATTGTTGTTTATTTGTTTCTTGTGCGTATAGAAGTTCTGATACTTGTAATAAAGGATCTCTGATTCATATATTGAGAAATTGTGTAACAACCAAGTGATTAAGGAAGATGTTTTAGATGCCTCCGTGGTTGGGGATGGGGTTAACAAAACAGAATAAGGGAAATAAAAAGTGTAAAAGGTGTAGAAAACATATCCACTTTTAAGGAAAATTATTACTGTGATTTTTCTTGAGTGCTGCTAGGATTCTCTCCTCCAGCAATTTTTTTAAAATACAGCGCCAGAGATCAAACTTGGGGGGCATGAACATGACAGGTAAGCATTCTAAGCTCTGGGCTGTGCTCCCAGTCCTTAGTGATGGTAAGTCTCCCTCTGTTCTGAGCATTCAGTAAAGCATAGAGATACATGAAATCCACAAGAGAGGAAAAGCTCTCTGTGCGCCTCAACCACACAAGCCATTCCATGGGCAGTGGGTCCTACCTGGGTGCAGTTCCATGTGGGATTCTTGTATCCTATAAGACAGTTTTACTTTCCTTCTTTACATTAAATATCAGACTCTTAGGTAGGTTCTTAAAATTAATTTTCTTTCTTTCTTTTTAGTTTTTTTTTTTTTTTTAAATCACACTGTAGCTTAGGGTAGCCTACAACTTACTGTACCCCTGGCTGGCCTTGAACTCATGACAATCCTCCTGCCTCAGCATCATGAGTGCTGGGATTGCAGGTATAAGCTACCAAGCTCAGTGTTTCATTTACAGAGTTGTCAGTGATTAAAACAAAGGACCTTCCTAATCCTTTCCAATGGTACAATTCAGGCACTGTCTGTAGGTAATCTTTACTCTTAAGGTAGGTTCACATGGTATACAGTAGTACTTGAATGTAACCTTTCCTCATCGAATATTTTCCAAGAGCTTTGGCCAAATGTTTAAACTCAAGATATCAAAAAGTTAAGATTCTTGCTTCTATTTCCTCTGAGGAAAACAGTGGACATTTTGAATAGCATTTGTGCATTAAGAGTCAGGGTGGCTTACACCCAACCATTTCATTTGTTTTCAAATTGCTTCCACTGAAATGGAACTCAGAACACAAGAAAATATATCAGTGATTTTCATTTGCCCCAACCTTTGCTATGATGTGTGAGTCACTGTGTTCAAATTGCTATTTTGCTAGGCAACCCAAGCCTGTCTGCTTTTCTCTCATTGCTTTAGTCATTCCAGCAAGGCATGACTTCCCCTGAGACTTGGGAATTGCAGTTTCTGTTATAACTGACAGAGTTGTCAGATGGATTTGTAGAGGCACGCTTTTCACTGTCCTGATTCAGGCCACAGTGACAATAAACCAGGCCAGTGGAATGTATATGTCAACAAATAGGCTTTGAGACTATGAAGGAGTATCAATATCTGTTAACATGTCACCACTCTTCCAAAATGAGTTTAGATTTTGCACCTGAACCAAGAACTGAGAAAAGCAATAAACCGTTTCCTTCTACAAATTTATCTCTGGTCTTGACAATGATCTGAAAGGAAGCAAACAATTGTAACTTCAAAACAAAATTAAAGAACTTAAAAAAATCTACTTAGGTTTCTCCTGCTCCTCAGAACTGTAAAAAAAAAAAAAAAAGAGGAGGAGAAGGGGTATCCTGTAGGATATGATTTCAGGGTACAGTGAGAAAGCACTCTTTCTCTGAAAATACCTCCCCTTAGTAAATTGCTAATGACCCAGTATTTATCACTTAATCATTCCTCCATTTAATAAGCACTTGTGTCTCTTCTCTGCTGACGCTAGCAGTAGAAGATGACGTAGAAGATAATGGTGGGGGAGGAAGTGAAAAACAGATATCACCAAAGGAAGAAAAGTTCAGAAAAGAGAACTATGCCGTGCAATAGAAATCTCATACCCTGGAATAAATGACTTTCTAAGGTAAAAGGTTTGCTTTCTAGGGGCTGAGTATGTAGCCCCGTTGTACTGTGCATGCCTACCATCTGTGTAGTCCAGAATTCAATGCATAGTACTACAAAAAATTGCTTTCTGAATCTTTTTTTTTGTATTCTAGTTAATAGACAACAGATTTCTTCAGTTTAAACAAGAGCAATTTGCTCCTTAGCTGTTACCACAATATAAACATAAAGCCCTTTAAAAGACATAAAAGAGAGGATTTCTGTAAAAAAAAAAATATTTACAGCATATATATGCTTAATGAAAAATCAAAACCTTAATAGTGGTACACTTTTAAACAGTTTTTTTTTTTTATGGCTGTGAAAGTTGTGAAGTTTGCTATACTACACAAGCAAATGCTGTTGGACTAAGTTAAGTTTTACTACTGTGTTTTCAAACAGCAGAGGTCTTCAAAATAATTTCCTTCTCAGTTGGAGCCCCCATGGGACTGGACTAGGCCCTCTGGATATGGAAGACTTTTTGGGGGGCACCCAGGCAGGGAGATCGGAATCCATCCCTGGTGCATGAACAGGCTTTTAGGAGCCCAGTGCCGGGGGTGTGACGCCTTGTGCGGCCTTGGTGCAGTGGGGGAGGGGCTTGGACCTGCCTCGGCTCAGTGTGCCTGGTTCTGCTGACACCCCATGGAAGACCTTGATTTGGGGGATGTGGGGATGTGGGGTGGCTTGGGAGGGAGGGCTGAAGGATGGGAGGAGGGAGGAGGGGGAATCTGTGGGTGATATGTAGAATGAGTAGAAAAGTTCTTAATAAAGAAAAATGAAAAAAATAAAGTTCACCGATTCAGATCAATGGTGACCCAATATGAAAAAACAAACAAACCCAAAAAACAAAGGGTTACTCATGTTAGGAAAGTGAGATACTGCTGTGCTACATCCACTAATCACTGCATTTTGAATGGAAATGATCCACATAGGGAACTAAACAACTGGTTTTGACTTCTTTCGAATGGAACATATTTGTTTAAAGAAAATAAATTGATTTTGACAGATTCCCTCCCCATAGCACCGGACGGTCTGAAACTACTGTGCAGACCATGCTGGCCTTGCACCTTTGACAGTTGTCCTCCAGCCTCCCTCTCTCGATTTCCACCACCCATGGCATAAGAACTTTGTTGTTGTTGTTGTTCCTGCCGGGTTTTGTTTTTGTTTTGTTTTGCTTTGTTTTTGTTGTTTAGACAGGTTTCAATAAGTAGCCCAGGCTGGATCTAAACTCTCGACAGTCTATTCTCCTGCTTCAGTATCCAAGTCCCAGGATTAGAAACTAAGAAATTAATACTGACTTAGACATGGTAGCACATGCCTGTAATTCCAGCACTTGTGATGTGGAGGCAAGAGGATTAATTCTAGGCCAGCCTCTGCTACATGATACCCTATGTCAAAATCAGTAATAAAATAAATTAGCATTGGTATTTTAATTCAAATTTCACCAGTTTTCTGCGTTCACAGGAAGACAGTGTAAGGGAACTCTTTGCTCTTTCATTTCACCCACATTTATCACCAACGTATCAGCAAGGCAGAGAGTAAAAAACTTACAATCATAGCAACAAGAAATAACAAAATAACACAATATTACCTGTGCAAAGCACAAGCTAAATGCACTGCCAGGTGTGTCCCATTTAACCTTCATGGCAACCTCCCAGTGATGAAAAAACCGCAACTGTTTCTTTCCATTGGGAAGATAAGGAAAGTTGAGCAAAGATGAAAACGATACGGGCCTGGAATGCAGGACAGTCTGGCTCCAGGGTTAGCACTTAACTACTAGGTTAAACCGCCTGAAGATAGGGCAGCGTATCAGTGAGATTTTAAAGTGTACAGAGGGTAACAAACTCCGCACGGACCCATCCTAGTGTTGCCAATCGCCTAAGTTGGTAGCTTTCACATTATTTTCTAAAGCCCACTTACAGAAAAATCACGAAGGCATTTGTTAAAAATATATGTCCCAACTGAGGCCTCCTACATCAGAATCTCAACAGGGGGCTATGTGTGTTAATTGTTTTTTTTTTTTTTTTAAACACAACTATTGCAATTGATTTCTCCGTTTGAGAATTTTTGGTACAAATTACATGCTCAGTTGTGCCTTGAGTGGATGTAGGCACAGCCTGGCCACTGTCTCCTGCCAAACTTCCCAGTTAGGAACACTGTTCTTTTAATTTTTTGGTGTTACAGTTCTATCAGCTTGTATCCTCCAAGCAGATAGAATCTGATTCTATAAGAAAGACCCATTATTTTTTACTAAGCTACTGAAATTCTCATCATTTCTTTCCCCACCCCTGAGCTCTTTGGAGCTTTCAGATCAAGTGAAATGATGTTGTTCCCTGTTATTTTGTATTTCCTGTGAGTAACTGCTAAATACTAACAATCTGTTAAAAAGAATCGAGTTTGTACCCTAGTGTTTAGAATTATTCCTGAAAACCATAACAGATCTGTAACAGCAGCTGTTTCAGAATACAAAACTTCAATTTTGTGAAGGCAAAAAAATATGATTTAGGCAGTACTAAAATTTACAAATGTTGGTGATACAGTTTTGTTAAATTGTCACATTGCTAAAAGTTCACCTTTAAATGGACTACATCTATGCCATTGGCTTATTTATCTTTCTCCCTTCTACTTCTCTTTTGCTTTGTAGTGTATATGAGCTAGTCAGGCATTAGAAAAGCCATCTAGTGGCTTTACAATTCCAACAAACAGCTTCATCTATATATTCTGTATCTCCACATCTGGTTCTAACTATAACAATGAAGAGTACAGACTTATAGGACTAAAGAAAAGCTACAGGAGCCCCGGTGAAGACTACTCTTCGAGTCCACATGCTGGAACCACCCACAGCCACTGTGAAACTCCGGGGCTCCAGACTTGGACAGGTGCTTTCCAAGTGTTCAAGAGGCACCCCAGCAAGTTGCTTATGTGGTTGTTTCTATAAAACTTGCTAAAGCAAAATGATTGATAACTACTGTTTATAAAGACAACATGCCTTATTTTAAGTTTCAACTTATAGAAAATATGGATCTGGATCTTGGTCTACCATATCACAAGCATTTCCTATTTTCTAAGTAATCAGGAACCTGTGAATTGCATTGCAAATAGACATACTTAGAGAGAGAGAGAGAAGAGAGAGAGAGAGAGAGAGAGAGAGAGAGAGAGAGAGAGAGAGAGAGAGAGAGAAAGGAAACATATCCTAGGAAGACGAATAACCATTACTTACCTGAAGAGAGACTTCAGTCTGCAGCTGAGCTCAGACCACAAGGAAATCTTCTTCTTTCTACACCAATGAGGAATGGCTGCCTTTACCTCATTGGTTGAAGGCTACTGTGGGTTGTCTTCTGCCCTTTGGAGTCAGAGAGGGATGTGGCTCATGCAAATAGCCCTCTGTTTCACCATTCTCCCAATTTCTAAGCTCACTCCCTACAAACAGGAAGGGTCATGACCCAGGCTCAAGCTCTGTTTTCTCTTATGTCCTACTTATCAGTATTTAATCAGGATCTGGGCTGAGATGAATGCGTTTGGTATCCTCCATGCAAGGCAGAAATGCACAGTAACAAATACCAGTGTTCCAATCTCATCTAGAAGCAATGCCAGCATTATTTACTTCCTTGTTTTGTGAGCAGTGCCTCTGGACAAGTTTTAAATGCAAAGAACTTGATTCAGTACTCAATATGTACAATGGCAAAGGAAATAATGTCTGCACATATGTCCCAAAAGAAAATTACTTGTAATAAACCAAAGTTTGGTCTTTTATTCTGTCAAGGTTTCAGAGCTACCTGCTTCAGTAACAAAAACATTTTTGTATACTCACTGGGCACATGGTATTATGCTAGATGTGCTCATGATTTGATGTTGTTTAGGGAAAATTGGCCTCCTGCTTTTTGAGTAGAGAAACTCCAATTAGGAGTAAAAGCCTCACAAGGCTGTTCCTAGGTCAGTAAACACAGAACTGAATAAAATCAGAAGAGAAAATTTCTCTTTATAACTTGGTTCAAGCAAAATAAAGACGCACAGTGCTGAATTATATTTCATTGTGTATATAAAATAGGAATCCATGTATAACAGCTCCCCTATTTGATATTATTATCTGTAACATAATATAAGCAATTTTCATTATTCAAAATTGGAAAATATTACACATCAACTCAAAAAATAATTATTTTAATTTTAAATGTAGCTAATAACTTCATTGGCATACTTTACAGAACTATACTGAAAACTAAATATATTACTAAATTTGTAAAAAATATCAAACACAAGCTCATTTTGTATAAACAAACTAATGAATAAGTAAATAAATAAATAAAAGTATGTATTAGTAGAAGTTCAGCTAGTAAGTAGAGGAAAAATGAATGTAAATAAAAATTATTACTTTGAAACTTACACAATAATAACTATTTCATCCATGTATGCAGAAATTAGTGGACAGAATCATTATAAAATAGAATACTTTCATAACTCCAAGCTATAAGATAACTATTAACAGAAAAAAATAATGACTTTAGAACAAAGAAACCAAATGATCTAAGTTAACATCACTTGTAACAGGACATATAGACATCATTTGTTTCCTGAAATGATATACTGAGCACACAATAATACTTTTGTGATATTCCTAGCAAAAATGCAAATTCTGACCACAAACCTAAGTTGAAGAACATTCTACCAAATAAATACCAATACTTGTTTAAGGTGTCAAGGTCCTAAAAGGAAAAGGAAAAGCTTAATGCCACTTCAATTTAAAGAAAGCAAAGGCGATATATAAGGTAGTATATGATCTTGAATTTACATGTTAGATTAGAAAGAGATAATTGCCAGGCTTGGTGGCACCAGTCATTAACCCTAGCACTTAGGACACAGAGGCAAACAAATCTCTGGGAGTTCAAGATCAGCCTGGGCTCCATAGTGAGACCCTGTCCCAAAAAAGAAGTTCACTGGTGTGAGCATTGGTAGATTTTAAAAAAAGGTCTTTAATCCTTTAGATCAGATACTACTATCTATCATTAATTTCATGATTGTAATAATTGTGCTACAGTTATGAAAGATGGCAATGATTGGGGAATTTGATGTAAGTATTTAAAAATTTATTCTGTGGAGCTGAGGGTATAGCTTAGTGGAAGAATGCCTGCAAAGTCCTAGGTTCAAAACAAAACAAAATAACAAACTAACAAAACACTCACTTGGGGGGATCATTAAAGATTCAAGGACATCCTCTGCTAATTAAGAACATTACAGCTATCAAGGTCTCCACTAGATTCTGTCTTTTAAAACGTTGTATAACTTTATTTAATTATTTATTTATTTAAGATTTTTATTTTATACTTATTTTCACATATTCAGGCACGGATTCCCCCGTCTTCCCTCCTCCTACCCCCCAGCCTTCCCCTCAATCCACCCCCTATTCCTACCTTCTCCAAGGCAAGGTCTCCCCTGGAAATTCAGCTCGGCCTGGTAGATTCAGTCCAGGCAGGTCCACTCCACTCCTCTCTGCACCAAGGCTGATCAAAGAGTCCCAGCCTAGGCTCCAGGCTTCCAAAAGCCAGCTCACGTACTAAGGACAGGTCCCGCCTCCACTGCCTGGGGGCCTCCCAAACAGTCCCAGCTAATCACCTGTCTCACTTATCTAGAGGGCCTGGTCCAGTTCCATGGGGGCTCCTCAGCCATTGGTTCACAGTTCATGCGTTTCCACCATTGGCTATTTGTCCCTGTGCTTTTTCCAATCTGGATCAGGAGCAAAGTGGGAGAACAGGGAGGGAGATACCGTGAGGAATGTAGACCCCAGGGGAATAGGAAGAAGCAGAGTGCTAGAGAAGTCCCCAGAAATCCACAAAGACATCTCCACTGCAGACTACTGGCAATGGTCGAGAGAGTGCCTGAGCTGACCTGCTCTGGTGATCAGATGGCCGAACACCCTGCCTGTCAGGATAGAACTCTCACCCAGTGTCTGATCTGAGCACAGGCAGAGATCCATGGCCAAGCCTCAGGTGGAGCTTCGGGAGTCCAAAAAGTTGTATAATGTGTATGAATTTTTTTTTCTATGGCTGAAATTACAAAAGGCAAAAATCAAAAGACAAAAATATTTTAAAAGTTGAATTGCTAATGAATACAACACTTGTCTTTGTTTCCTTTTTAGCTTGCTCCAACATTTCAGATAGATGGGATGATGCTTTGTAATACTCACTTGGAAAGATTCAGTATGTGTTATGTTGAACACTTCTCATCTGCTAGCTACACAAAGGCATGAAAGATACCAAAAGGAGATCTTTTCTCTAATTTCACTGTAATAGACAGTAAAGACATACTCAACTAAAACAAAGTCCATGATTAGTGCTATAACAGACAAGCAGAGAGAGTGATATAAACACTCAGAAGGAGTTTAGTTCCAGCTTGAGGGTATCAGAAAAAGGCCACTGACAAATGAATCTTTGGATTAGGCTTTGAGGGATAGCAGAATGTTGACAGGTACAATTTGGGAGTTATGGTGGTAAAGGATGTACAGGACTAAGAGAATGACACATAATAAACTTCAGAAGAGGAAAGAAAGCTCAAAGACCACCCTCTCGCAATGGCTCGGCATAACATACGTGCGCTTTTTGTTCTAAGATACAAATTAGTTTGATTATTCTGCGTTTTGGCTACTGATGAAATTTTAGGCTCACACATGCAAAATGGAGATTTCTTAGGAATTTAATGACCTCATTTTGCTGCTGAGGGAAATGAGGGGGCTCTTCTAAGATCTCCCAAAATGAGTGGCAACAGTAAGGCTAGGACTCAGGGTTTGTCTCCCTCTTCAGCGCTCTGTCTCCTGTAACATTGTGGAACTTTCAATGAGTGTTGTGATCAGTCAGACATCTTCGTCTTCCTACTAGATTCTCCAAGTTCTTATCACCCCAGAACTTAGTCATATTGCAATTCGGCTCCATTTCTTAGTACCAATCCTATCTCCATGATGAAGCCTTCCACTGAATATAGGCACAGAGGAACAGCTTCAAGGTACTCTGTGACAACCAGCAAATAGCCAGCTATTAGCTAACGTTGACGTTCTATTCTCAGGTAAGCCCACTCATGTGTTCATTTCTTCTGGTTGTAATTGGCTGATGAATCATTCTTTAGTCTGAAACAAAACAATCAACAGAAAAGTCAAATTATCCTGTCATTTGTATCTTTTCAGGTGAAGTCTTCTTAGGCATCCTACACACCCCTCCCTCAGAATCATGTGCTTGCTTTCCTTTTTGAAAAGATGACTTACAAATTCTAAAAATGCACTTGCTGAAATAATAATGTCTCCAGAAGGCAGGAAGACAGGCCAGGGCATGAGGGAGGGAGTTAGGTCAGAGGCTGGGAATGAATAATTTCTACTCCTTACCCACCCAACTGTCTGTGTGCTCACTGAATGAAGGCTTATCTCTAACAATTTGCTCCTTGCTGTAAAAACATCCCTATCATCCCTCAATATATCACTCTCATCTATGTGTATGTAGGCAAGATTTATGTGCCTAGCATAGACAATTGCTAGGGGGAGGGAGTGGGGATTTAGAGATCTTCTCACCTCACTGCTCACTAGGCCTGCCAGGTCAAAGGGACAGCTAGAGATCCTTCTGGAATTCTAAGCAGTTTGCCAGTAAATCTTGAGATTCAGATTGTAGGAGAAAAGTCCCTGTCATGCCCAAAGACAAAGTTAAACCCATTTAAATTTGAACCCAAGTATCCAAGCTGGCCTTGAATATCAATGAGAAAAGCACAAAGCACAAAGGGATGATATGGATGGAAGCAAGACATCGTGGCCTGCTCAGCAAAAGAAACACTGAGGTTTCCTTTGTTAATGAGTAATTAAAGGAGGAAGAAAGCAGCTAGTTCTCTAACTCTTCTGTTTAGAAGCAGCTGCTATTATGATCAGGATCACAGCTAGAATAGGTGCAGACCCTGACTTTTAGTATGAGAAGCACATATCTACCAGGTTATTCAAGATCGCAATGCCTGTTGCCTTTCTTTCATTTGGCAAGTGTCTCCAATATTCCTCTGCTCCACAGGCCAGTTCTTTCTCATTGGGTAGGTCTGAAGAGTGATATACTTATCTTCAATTTTCTTTATCTATTTAACACTGCTGTCTATTTCTTCCTCTCCCACCACCAAAATGTGTCTGGCAATTATCACGTTTTGCCAGGACACTGTTCAAAGAACTTACTTAAATGGTTGAGACTGATGATTGGGCACTGCATTCCTCATCACAGAAACATTTATATTTTAACAAGACCCCATGATTCTTTATAAAGGAATTGTAACCTTCAGATAGAGCAGAATAAGATACCATATTTTAGGTGATGGCTGTTTTGAAACACTATCTCACTGTAGAGCCAAGACTAGCCTTGAACTGGCAACCCTCCTGCTTTTTAACTGCTAGAATTATGGGTGTGCTCCACTATAGCCAGTTAAGATACTTTAAAAAATAGAAGATTAGGCTGACTTCAAACTCACCATTTAGCCAAGGTTGACACTGAACCCCTGATACTACAGCCTCCACCTTCCAAGCATAGGGATTACAGACATGCAACATGACAATTGACTTTAAGACACCTTTTATAGCTTTTCACATCACTGACTGAAGCAGGTCCTGGCTACCTATTTTATCCCCTATATATGGACTGCCTAGTACAGTACAGTAGAGAACTGTGTAGATGGTGCTGTAATAGCAAACAGTATACTTAGTTTATATTCCATGGAAATAACATTCATGAGTTAATAATATAGAGTACAAACAAATTAGGTTTCTAATGTGGGGTTCACTGAGAAGATGAGCAGTTACTAATTTAACTATTTCTTGAATAAGCTATCTTCTTCTTTCACATACCTCTCCTGTTACTTCCCCTAGGAATGCTAAAATAGCCTCCAATATAACATTCATTATCCATCCTGCTCAAACCCACACCACTCTGGATGCTGCTAATTAGCTCTCTTTATGGATGGACAGCATCTGAGAATTATATAATGAGAACAACCACAAGGTATGTGACTTTTACTCTTTATCTCATATAGCTGCTTTGTAGACATTTCTAGCCATTCTGAGCCAGTGAACATCTTCATAATTTAGATGCTATCAGAAGAATCGGATTTTCTGTTTTATATCTTGGCTAAAAAACAGTTTCTGAGATGGCAAATCAAAAATTGGAAGCCACTTCAAACAAATTAAACATCATCATAGTCAATATGTTTTTCCTTTCCTTTTACTGTTTCTATAATAGGTTCAAAGTCACAGAGTTGGGCTTCTCAGCCCCAGGGAAGCAAATTATCTCCAGGGACAGCATGACATTTTCCAAAAGGAAATTATCTTTAATTTTAAGCTGAAGGAAATAAATATTACCCAGACAAGCATTTTTAGGAAGCAGGTGGGGTCATGTGTGTATTAAAAACTCAAGCAGACGACAAGGTTGTCTTGACTTTCTCCTATATCAGAAATATAGAGGGAAATACGTAGGTAGGGAGAAAGCTGAGGATGGAGTACTCTCAACTAATTCTCTCAATGTAAGAGACTCAGGCAGGAGCGGAATTAAAAATATATATCTTACACAGTCATCTGAAGGTCAGTGCCCTAAGCAGAATCCTTTCTGCAGTGGAGAATTCCAAAGGCAAAAGAGTTATTTTGGCTTAAGGCAGATCAGAACACTCTCAGGAATGAATGACAGGTATACATTTTGGGTGACAACAAGAATGGAAATACCTGTCAAGCAGTTGTGTGTGTGTGTGTGTGTGTGTGTGTGTGTGTGTGTGTGTGTGTGTGAAAAGAGATCCAAAGAATGAGAGATGTATAATTCACCCTTGAAATCAAAGCCCAGGGGGTTCCACTCTGCCATTTTGTGTGAAGGTATGGATTACAATTAACTTGTTTTAGGAGGCAGGAACAAGCACTGTAGAGTAATATGGTATGGAAATCCAAATAACAGTGAAAATGTACTTATGAACAAAGATGTATAGTTAGCTTGTGTGACAGTTTAGGGTATCATTGAAAATGGCTAGTGTAGGTAAAAAGATTAGGGTTAAGGTATAGCTTGTGCTCTTGGTTAACTAAATATTGTTGGGCAATTCTTATCTTCTTTCTAAACATCTAGGAATTATAATCTTAAATTGTTACTACACACAAAGTCTAAGTCATTATAAATATTCAGGTTGATAGTGAAATAAACAGGAGGGAGAGAGGGAGGGAGGGGGGAAGATACAAGAGTCAAGGGAAGAAGCAACAAATCTCCAGCATAACCAGAGGTGAACTGTAGCTGATTGAATGCTCAAGCAGGTTCTCCAGCACAATATTATTAAACTTATAAACCATGCAATCTTAATAAGAGCCTAGGAATTAAAATGAAACAAATATTTTTCTTCAAAAAAAGGAGTAGATAGAAAGAAAAACATAGGGCTGTATAGGTGGTTGCTTGACACTTTTCCTTAACAGTAGATTATTAAACAAAATAATAGTCCTATAAATCTAAACATAAAAACTTACATCTTTGTGGGTGCTTTGGAACTTCTCTACTTCACCAATATCTCAAGTTTATTTTCAAAGAAAATGTGATTTTTGAAGCTCTTTTCGGAAATCAGACTAACTTTGTACTAAAGGTCAGGCTGAATGTCATTGTAAAAAGTGGGCCTGACATTTTTCTACTTTGCTCAAATAGAAATTTTACACAGCCATGAAGGGAAAGTTCAGAAAGGTTCTTTAGGAGAACTCTAGATTTTTTATGGACTTTCAAAACAAAATTATTATGCTTTGAATGTGCTATGTCCCAACAGGCTCCTGTGGTACAAGAGGCCTAGATGACAGATGTTCATCACAAGAGATAACTTTGAAGGTGATACCTACCTTTGGTTTTGTCATGAACTTTCTGTTTTCCTGGGATCATGTTGTATTACAAGATTCTGTCACAATGAATGTAGCTGACACAGCCAGCATTCCTTTCCCAACATAATGAATGGATATCCCCTAAACTGTGAGCCAAAATAAATATTTTCTCCATTAAATTATTTATGTCAGCTATCCTGTCACAGTAACAAGAATGCTAGCTAACACAAATGTGAATTCATCTGTATTGCTGTATTGACCTTTGTAGAGAATGCAGACAAACCACCAATTAACAAGGGCCATATCATCCCCTTCATTTCACAAATCAGCCTTTGCCCAATCACTGAGATGAATGAGACATAAAACTTCAGGCTTCCAAAGACAGAACAGTGATCAATTACTCACCATAATCATGGTGGCCTTTCTAAAGGTTGTATGTAGATGGGGATATCAGAATGGCTCTTCTGTCTAAGTTGATAGATCAGTTGAGTCACACAGCCAACAAATTTGATAGATTCTTTTCACGTCATGACAGAACTGATTAATTATTTTGGTGTCAGTAGACTTAGCTTCAGTATTATCAGGAATTCATTTTTGAGGGCATCTAAAAGACAAAAAAATTGTTTCATTATATTTCAGAAGAAGAAGCATATTTAGAGAATGTGTGGCATTATTTTATGAATGTATACACATGTATACACCTTCTTCTTCTTCTTCTTCTTCTTCTTCTTCTTCTTCTTCTTCTTCTTCTTCTTCTTCTTCTTCTTCTTCTTCTTCTTCTTCTTTCTTCTTCTTCTTCTGCTTGTTTGTTTGTTCTTTGAGACAAAAATCACAAAGCTGGCCCAGAAATCAGCATGCAGCCCAAGCAGACCTCAAACTTAGAGCAGTCTTTCTGCCTCAGCTTCCCAAGTGTGATCTAGTATATCTCATTTGTATTATCATTTTTATATTCTTGATTATAGCACAGAATAGATATGCTAATTTTGATTTTTTTGCCTAAAAACTGGAAAAAAAATATCAAATTAGTATGGTCTAGTTATCTGAAAAAAAAACCCAGAAGATTGTACTGTTTCTGTTTAACCCATAGTAGAATGTAGTTTTCATTGTTGCAGATTAAAAGTGAAATAAGGAACATAACAGGTGTAACAATATCAGTTCTTACTACCTAGGTACACCATTTATCTGTTGGTAGAAACTGTAGGAATTTCTTTTAAAATAATGTGCTTGTCCATGCTATCCAAAGCAACCAAATTATTCAGCACAATTCCATTTAAAATCTCAGGAAGAGGTTTTACAGAAATAGAATAAAGACATTAAAATCAGTATGGAATCCCAAGGAATACTGACTTGCCAAAAAATCCTGAAAAGAATGGAGTTGGAAGGCTCACACATATTGATTTCAATGTATATACAGAATGGTAATGAAAACAATGTGTTATCAGCACAGATTCAGACATATTGATCTATAGAACATAACAGAGAACCCCAAAATAAATCTTTGTATATATGACCTATGGCATGAGTGTCAAGAGTAAACAATGGGGAAAGAATAGTTTTCTTCCAAACCTGGTGTTGAGAGCTTGGCTACCCACATGACATAAAAGAAGTAGTAACCTCACATACAAAAATTAAAGATTTAGGACTAAATACTTAAACATACAAATTTATAAAACTCTTAGAGGAAAATATAGAAGGAAATCTTAGGAGAAAACACTTGTCGCTGACTTCAAGGACATAGGCAACAAAAGCAAGACCAGGCACGTAGGACTGCATACCAAAAGAAACAGTCATCAGAGAGAAGAGGCGATCTGTGGAGCAGGAAAACAACCACAGGTGGCAGATGTCTGCAACACAGGACCATGGGTGTGAAGGCGTTCTGGACAACAAAGTGAATTCAGGGTCACTATGGACTAAAGCAAGAGTTTGTGTTTTGACAAACTTCCCTCCTAAGCCATATACTTCCTATAACTCAACAAAAAAGATGGTTAATCTAATAAAAATGTCCAAGGAGCCTGAGGAGATGTTTCCTGAGAGAAGAAATACAAAATACCCAGCTCATGCACCGAGAACAGGCCCCAGTTCCACTGCCTGGGGGCCTATGCTGAGACACTTTGATCAGCCTTGATATAGGGAGGAGGGGACTGGGCCTGCCTCATCTGAATCTGCCAGGCTCTGCTAATTCCCCAGGGGAGACCTTGCCTTGGAGGAGGTGAAAATGAGGGGTTGATTGTGGGGAAGGCTGGGGGTGGGAGGAGCAAGGACAGAGGAATCTGTGGCTGATAAGTAAAATTAAATTAATTATAAAATAAAAATGTTTAAAAAAGAAATACAAATACCCAAAAGGTACATGAAAATATGCTTAATAGGTACATGAAAATGTGCTTAATATCACTAATCACCAAAGGAAAAATTAAAATAAAATTTGCAGTGAGGTATGATCTCACATTAGATGGTCTACCAAGAAGTAGGAACCCATATGTTAAATGTGGAAGAAATTGCCGGGTGGTGGTGGTGCACTCCTTTAATCCCAGCACTCGGGAGGCAGAGCCAGGCGGATCTCTGTGAGTTCGAGGCCAGCCTGGGCTACCAAGTGAGTTCTAGAAGAGGCGCAAAGCTACACAGAGAAACCCTGTCTCGAAAAACCAAAAAAAAAAAAAAAATTAAAAAAAAAATGTGGATGAAATTGAATCATTGTGACCCTGGTAGAATTGTAAAGTTGTGTAGCCAATAGGGAAAACTGAAAGGGTTTGTGTGTGTGTGTGTGTGTGTGTGTGTGTGTGTGTGTGTGTGTGTGTGTGACTATAGAATTACCATATGATCCAGTTTCGCTTTGAGCTTATATTCAAAAGAATTAAAAACAAGTACTCAAAGAAATTACGTGCACACACAGGTCAATTTAAGTATTATTTACAAATAGCCAAGAGATATAAGCAGTCCAAGTGTACACTGATGAATGAATGGATAAAAAATATAGTGTATACATGATAAAGTATTATTTAGCCTTACCATAAGGAGAAAATTCATTATTATGTTACATACTATGGGAACTAAGCCACTCACAAAATTATAAATACTATATAGTTCCATCTCCATGAGCAATATCAAGTACAGTAATTTCTTATTTTCCATGAGGGATACATACATTCTTTTTTACATATATACCTGCCTATGACAAAGCTTAATTGATACCTTAGGCACAACGACAGATCGCCTTCTGTTAATGAGATAAGATCTGTCTGTCTTGCTCTGGCTGAACTGGAATTCATGACAAATCCAGGCTTGTTTTGAACTTCCAGGGATCCCCCTTCCACCTGTCCTCACAAGTTTTAAGATTATAAATGTGCACCACCATGCCTAGTTACGATCAGACATTAACAATAACTACAATATAATGAAGGAGTCATCCTATTATATTACAATTGAAATGGCTGGAATACTGCTCTTACACGCTGAGAAAACTGCTTAGTAACTTAGCATTTACTAAAGCACAAGCACAATGATGCCACAACATTTGCTCTGGTCACTGAGAAAACTACCAAGAAGTGGGGGGAAAAGAATGTTGTATTTTCAATGCAGGCTAGTGTGGGATGACACAATATTTCACCAAGTTACTCAGAATGGTACACACACACACACAAATTATGAATTGTTATTTCTGGAGCTCTCCATTTACTATTTTAAACTGCAGTTGTGTGTTACTGAAACCATGAGACAAGAAAACAGTGTTGATCCCATCCTTGTAGGACTGGTAGTCAAAGTCACAGAAACAGAACTTCAAATGTGGGCTGCTAAGAGCAGAGAGAAAGGGAAGATAAGGAGTTGCTGCTGCTCTGAGCATATGGAGCTCCAGTTTCATCAGCTAAATCTTCTGAAGATTTACAATATGACAACAGTGACTACAGTTTACGGTACTGGATTGTATGCTTGAAAATGTCTGGGGGCCAGCCAGATAGCTCAGTGAGGAAACATGCTTTCCTTGCAACTGGAGTTGATCCCTAAAACCCATGCAGTGGTGGAAAGAAAGAGAGAGACAACTTCACAAAGCTGTCATCTGACCACCATACACGAGCTGTGGTTCTCTCTCTCTCTCTCTCTCTCTCTCTCTCTCTCTCTCTCTCTCTCTCTCTCTCTCTCTCTCTCTGTCTCTCTCTCTCTCATTCTCTCTCTCTCTCTCACACACACACAAACCATAAAAACAATTAAAATTGTTCGGAAGGTACATTTCATAATATATATATATATATATATATATATATATATATATATATATATTAACATTTAGCACACATGGGCGTGTGTGTGTGTGTGTGTGTGTGTGTGTGTGTGTGTGTGTGTGTGTGCGTGCGTATGTGGTAAACACATGTGACACTGTGTGTGAGAGCAGAGGTAACGCAGAAGTCAGAGAACAACTTGCAGGAGTAAGTTCTCTCCTTTGGCCATGCTGAACCCAGGGATTGAACTCAGGTAGTCAGACTTGGTAGCAAGTGCCTTTATCTGCTTAGCAATCTTGCTGGCCCCCTTTATTACATTTTTACTATAATTTAAAAAAATATTCTAGAGTGATCAGATTGTTTGAAACTATTTTATTAGTGATAAAATAAAGAATTTCCATGGGATGTCATGCTGCCTGCTCCCAAAGTAATTTTAATTAAGTATTTTAAAGGT
This sequence comes from Peromyscus leucopus, assembly GCF_004664715.2. Lineage (NCBI taxonomy): Eukaryota > Metazoa > Chordata > Mammalia > Rodentia > Cricetidae > Peromyscus > Peromyscus leucopus. The sequence goes on from NC_051083.1 coordinate 70,123,132, forward strand.
TCACATCTTGGCATACATTTCTAATATATTATATTTTAATAATTAAAATATGACTTAATTGTGACATTTTGCTCAGTCACACGATCTGAATAAAACTATTTTATTTCTGTAGTTCAAGATACTACACTCAAGAGATACAATGTAGCTCTCTCAACATGCTTTATTTTATATCCTCACTCTATTTTTGGCTCCCTGCATATTGGGCCTCATGAGCATCTCTTTTCAGAAAGTCAATAGGAGATCCTCAGGGACTTCAAATTCTGTTATCACAAGTCAATCCCCAGTCTCTTTCTACCTTTTTCTTTAAGGTGATAGAATGCAAAAGATTACATTCTAGGCCATTATAGGCTCTCTCATCTAATGGTGGATGATGTACCATATCTGGGTTAAGCAAAATTAATTTTTATTTTCAAAAAGGTGTTGGTACTAAGTGTTGGGACTGTACAGTTACCAATGTGGTGTTCTCTTTCAAGTAATGACTTACGCAAGCTATATATTTTTCTCTAATGATGTCGACTTCACAATGTAAAAACTTTTCTGGTAATAGCCAGAAGAGCCAGTTTATAAGCCTTATGAGGAAATCAGTTCCACCACTCTACAGTCACGACTTGTATAATGTGCAAGACAAAATGGCACAGTCAATTCTCTCAGTGGGAACTCTTCTGACATTATCTCCACACAGCCATTATAAATGAGGGAAACTTCTGACCTGGCTTTAATGTCCAACTGCTTCCTTAAAGTTTATCTGATTGTTTTCAGTCAGAAACTCTCCTTCCTCTCAACGTAACACCATTCTTAAAGCACTGAGGTCATAGTGCTGAGTTAAAGTTAATTCTACTTCTTTCATGCTTTTAGTCCCAAACTATTTAAGAACATGTCTCTTTGAACTTATATTCTCTTTGCACAGTAGTCTAAAAAATATCCCTTGAATGTGTACACAAGTGGAAGGTACTTTGAAAACTGAATAAAGTAGCTTTCTAGATCTTTGTCTCATCTATGAAATGGAACACTAACAAATATATCTAATGCATAAGGATGTAGTGAGAATCAAACCAGAAGATCCAAAATTTATCATTTCAATAATAAATGTGAGTTCTAAATATAAAAATGAGTTCTAACCTTCACAATCTTTTATTAGTTTCTTTTAATTATACATATTTGTCTCTTCCACTACAATGAAAACTAAAAAGATGAGGATGTGGCCTGTCATAGCCAAAGTTGTATCACCAGTAAATATTTGTTCAATGGATAAAAGAATGATTGGCAATTTCTAGTGGAAAAAAATTGACAGTATCCAACAAATATTTACTGAGCTGATGCTGTGAGCAAGAAACTGGAAGGCACAGAAGTGAATAGGAAGATAGAGTATACAGAAAGGTGAGAGAAATTCTGTGAGAGTCTGTAAGACATCATGGAGTGAGTGTTTGTTTTGGCGCTTGAATTACAGGCAGAGTTTGGACTATTAGAGATGACAAGAAAATATGTAATCAAAAGTAGCAGCATGAGTAAAGGCACTGATGCTGGGAGGGTAGGGTGCACTTGGCAAATACAGAGTCCTGTATAACGGGGGCCTATGATCCAGAGGAAGTAAAATGATTGAGATCCTACTGTTCAGGGCTTTGAATGTCAGGATAATTGAGCCAAACCATAATTTGTCTGAATAAAGAAGAGTTTTGCACAATATTGCAGGGAGTCCAGGGTTAGACTTGATGACTTAGAAATTCACCCTCGACCCATTATTTCCTGACCTTTAATGTTACCAGTTTTGTTACTTTAGTTTAAAATCCAATTATAAGAAAGGTAGGGTCCTAGAGGTGAGTTTTAATCAAAGGTATTTTCTGACCCTGTAGAAAATAGTCCTGGCATTTGGGGAGAAGCTGTGCTTTTGCCAGCAAGAGAAAATCCGAAGTAAAATAGCAAACAGCAGAGAGAGGGTATTTCTCTGTTGACTGCCCTTCATGCAGTTGACCAGGTATTTGCTTATGTTTTGCCTTGTTTTACTTCCCATAGATCAGTACAAATGAAGCAGTATAAAAATATGGCATAGAAAATGCAAATGAGATTTTGAGTAAATCCCTTTTAAAAGATTATTGATCAGAAAGAAGATGTAAAGAGGAAGTCACCAATGTGAGTTTCACCTGGTTATCTAATTTGAACAATAGGAGGGATATGATACAATTTTACAGGAATGATTCTATATGAACATAAATGTTCTTTTATTTGGCTGATTTGAACAGTGATGATTTTGTTTTTCCATGCTAGATCCAATTTGGTTTTGCACACCCGTAGCCTGTAAAATGTTTCAGAATAGGATCATAGCTCTACTTCACTACTACAGAAAATCAACACAAGAAAACAACAACAAAATAAATTGTTTTAAATGTTCTCTTCCCTGTACATGTACCCATACAACACTAAGTGTTTGCTATCTACCATTGTCATCCTTTCATTAACTCATCTGTTTATCCTGTGTGTATATACAGCCAATAAAAAATATTTGCTCAGTATGAACTCAGTTCCATATACTCTCTCAGGCACCATGGTTATTGTACTTTCTGTTATTTAAGTGGTGTTCATTTATTTCCAGCATATTTGCAGGCAGTCCAGAATGGGTTTAGAAAACAAACCTATTTGCCTATGTTTATAGCTACCTAAACTTTTGAACACTTATGATTTGTACTTAATTGATTAGTAATTCTCTGTGGCTGAATGCATTACTTTAAACAAATACACCAAGTCAGTTTGCTTGATGAGCTCTGCTAGTAAATAGATGAAATATTTCTTTTCTTTTCTTTCTTTCCTTCTTTCTTCCTTCCTTTCTTCCTTCACTTCTTTCTTTCTTTCTTTCTTTCTTTCTTTCTTTCTTTCTTTCTTTCTTTCTTTCTTTCTTTCTTTCTTTCTTTCTTTCTTTCTTTCTTTGGTTTTGTTTTTGTTTTTCGAGACAGGGTTTCTCTGTGTAGTTTTGGTACCTGCTCTGGATCTTGCTCTGTAGATCAGGCGGGTCTTGAACTCACAGAGATCCACCTGGATCTGCCTCACAAGTGCTGGGATTAAAGGCATGCACCACCACTGCCCTGCTGAAATATTTCTTTTTATAGGAAGTAAAAGATTCTCAGAGAAACTTGCAATCTGATCACTAAAAAGCTCATTTATCTACCATTCTTAGCATGATTTTTAGCATTTATTTAATGATTTGTGTTTCTTTGTGTGTGTGTGTGTGTGTGTGTGTGTGTGTGTGTGTGTGTGTGTGTGTGCATTCATGCGCATGTGGAGAACAGATGGCAACTTTCAGATGTTGGTTCTGTCTTCCATCATATGTGTTCTAGGAATGAAAACCAGACCACAGGCTTGGCAGTAAGCCCCTATCTTCTGAACCATCTTGCCAGCCCCCACTTATATACCATATTTTATGGAGAAAGGGCATTATATTTACTCATAAATATGTAGTGTAATATTTTGTAATAGTATTTGGATGTAGAATGATACTTTGTTTTTATCTTATACAATGATAGCCAATGAAAGGAAAAAATGAACTTAGAGAATCCTGAATTTCACTTTCTGGACTTTTATTTATTAGATGTGATAGAGATAAATTATTTATTTTTTCCATGCTGGTGATGGAAACATGTCCTTTGTAGGCAGGACTCTACCATTGAGTGCCATCTATAGTTCATTTATGTCATCACAAACATCATTTACTCATGTGAAGATAAGAAAATAATGCTGCTTTGTTTACATCAGTAAACACTGTAAGAGTCTAAAGAATAAGGCCAAGCATTCCTGGTAAAGTGCCAAATGCTCCTTAGGTATAAAAGCAGATCTTCTCTTTCTCATTCAGTCTCCATATCCAGAAAGACCCATATGATGTAATTCTATTCCAATTAATTTTTTTTTTGTTTTTTTCAAGACAAGGTTTCTCTGTGTAGCTTTGTGCCTTTCCTAGAACTCACTTGGTAGCCCAGGCTGGCCTGAACTCACAAAGATCTGCCTGGCTCTGCTTCCCGAGTGCTGGAATTAAAGGCGTGCATCACTACCACCCAGCCCAATTAAAAATATTTTAAAATAAAGTTAATGCATTGAAAAATTTCAAGGAATTTTTATAGAACCTAAGAAGAAGAGAGATAATTTAAGTGAAATATAAAGACAACAACCACAAGAAACAACAATGACAACAAAACAAAAAATGAAAAAAGAAAACCAAAATTAAGCTGAGCACAGTGGTGTATTCCTGTAGTATGTGCATAGGGAAGATTGATCCAAGAAGATTGCCATGATTTTGAAATCAGCATTGGCTAGATATGTAGTTCTAGGCCAGTCTGTCAAAATAAATAAATAAGAATCACCTAGAAACCCCCAAAACCCTTCTCATTTACAGTAATGCATTAGGCAGACTCCAAATCAAATATACTTTAAAGTTTTTGTTTCACCTTTAAAAACCAGTAAAAATATAGTTGTTATCTCGTTGGTATATACTCAGTCCCTGTGATACAAAGAGCACAAGCGTGCACAGCATGGTTTTACAGATAAGGATATAGGCAAGGTAGTGAGAAATGACTAAATTAAGGTTATGGAGCCAAAGAAGCGTTACAAGTATGGAAGGAGCCACACTGGAGAGTCAGGAGGAAGATTCTTGGTCTGTTGCACAAAGTAACTATCAAATTAACTATACTTCAATGTGGACAGTGTTTTATTATGTTTGTTTGTTTGTTTGTTTGTTTGTTTTGAAGGGATGTGTAGCGGTGGTACAGCTCTTGTATGCCATGACACATGGAAGGAGATCAGAAGAAAACTTGTGGAACTTGGTCCCCACCTTCCACCATGTGTATCCTAGGGACAGAATTCAAGGTCATCAGATGCCTAATGTCTTGATCCACTGAGCCATCTTGATGGTTAAGAATGATTTTTAAAGTTCTCTAATCTTGAATCCAATGGTTTTTCATTGGATTCCAAACATTCATGAACATCAGATTTGTTTCTGAGGAATATGAAAAGACTTTAGGTTTCCATGTATGTGATATGAGGTGGTATCTTACCCTAGAAATTGGGAAATGACTTAGTGGTTGACTGTCAGGAAAACAGGTGATGGTGCCTCTAGATGGTACTTAGAAGTTATTCATTGGAATGAACAGACTGAAGTATCTAAGGGCAAATCTATTGTCTGTCTTGCTCATAAGCATATTCCAGACGCTTTAATAAATATTTATTCATTGATCTTAAGTGTTCTTTCTACCACTAAATAAATTTCCCACAAGGCGTTCTAAATGTGTAAATTATTTTATGTTTTCTGCTTACAGACTGATTTACTCTAAACACAAATGTCCAAGGTGGGGTAAAAGGGTAAGGCTGAGGTTGAATTACAAAACGGTACCTCTTTTGGGTTGCCTTACCCCACATGTTACAAGCCTTAGCAAGGAGTAGAGAGGCTGGATCACAGTTATTTATTTATGCTTTGCCTGAACATCTAGGTGTTTCATTCAAACTTAACCAAAGCTTCCATCATCACAACATCCACCACCATTGTTCTTACTTAGAGATAACTCCTATCATGAGTAAATAGCTGTAGTAACTAGCAGTCTCCTTTTATCAACAATTCCCAAATTTTCCCCTTTGGACTATGTAAATAAAGTATTGAAAATTTAATCTTTAATATTTCTTTTAGATGGAAATAACCAATTCCTATAACCCTCTCATTTGTTATAAAGATAATATTTTCCTATAGAACAGTGCATTTTTTATTTAAAAACATTTTTTATTCATTTTACATACCAACCATAGATCCTCCTCATAGGTGAGTTCCTAGGAGCTTGGTTCAGTTGTCTCTGTAGATTTCCCTATCATGATCTTGACCCCCCCCCATTGCTCATAGAATCCTTCTTCTCTTGCTTTGATGGGGTTCCCAGAGCTCAGCCTGGTGCTTGGTTGTGGATCTCTGAGGAGATCTCCATGAGTAAACTGGGAATGAGGGGGCAATAGAGGGGAATGAGAACATGAGGGAACAGGATGGTTGAGCTGGGGGAGGGATGGAGTGGGAGAGCAAGGAAAGAGATATCTTGATAGAGGGAGACATTATGGGGTAAGGGAGACACCATCCACAAGGATGATCCCAGATTAGACTACTAGCAATAGTGGAGAGGGTGCCTGAACTGGCCTACCCTGGTTATCAGATTGGTGAATACCCTAACTGTCATCATAGAGCCTTCATCCAGTAACTGATGGAAGCAGATGCAGAGATCCAAAACAGTGCATTTTTTAAAATTTTATGATTTAATTTAATTTTACATATCAGCCACATATTCCCATGTCCTCCCTCCCCTCCTGTCCTCTCCACCCGCCCTCCCCCAAGCCCACCCCCCATTCCCATCTCCTCCAGGGCAAGGACTCCCCTGGGGATTAAGCTCAGTCTGGTAGATTGAGTCCAGGCAGGTCCAGTCCCCTCCTCCCTTCACCCAGGCTGAGCAAAGTGTCCCTGCATAAGCCCCAGGTTCCAAACAGCCAGCTCATGCACTGAGGACAGGTCCCCGTCCCACTGCCCGGGGGCCTCCTAAACAGTTCAAGCTAATCAAAGGCTAGGCTCACAACCAAAAATATAACAGTGCATTTTTATGTGAATTCTATTTTGTGTTCAGGAAGTTCTACTATAGTCAGAATCAATAGTAAGTTGCTTTATAATATAGAAGTAGTTAGTAAATACAAGTAGTGAATACAGAAGTCATGTTTGCTCCTTTTATTTTATTTTAGTTCAGTTTGGTTTAGTTTGTGTTTTGCTGAGAAAGAGTCACCTATAACCTAGGTGTGAGTCAAACTCCCTGTGTTGCTAAGGCTACCTTGAGCTCTTGCTCTTCCTGCCCTGACCTCTCAATTGCTGTGATTACAGGCTTGCGCCATTGCCATCCTGTTTTTTGTTTTTTAGGATTCGCCCTTGCTGGCTCTGCTTTTTTCCTAACCAGCTACATTTCAACTGGAAGAAGATAGAGTTAATCTTTTGGTGCATCAGTCTCAGCTGTTCTTCTAGGCTAGGCTGATTTTGTGTCTGATTTTGAAATCAAATGTAGAATTTTTGGAATGGACTAGGCATGATGCACATTGCAAAAGTGCTCATTGGGGAAGAAAATTTCCCTTATCACCTTCAACTAGTGGAAGAGATTCCACAAACATAAAGGAGAATTGTTTTGTCACCAGGGGAGTAAAATGTGAATAAACAGGTAGAAGTTTTACAAACTTAGTTTTTTTTAAAAGAATATTTACGGTTCATAGTACATGTGTTTCCATTCGTTTGGCTATTTGTCCGTGTGCTTTATGCAACCTTGGTCTCAACAATTCTCGCTCATGCAAACCCTCCTCTTTCTCGCCAATTGGACTCCTGGAGCTCCACCTGGGGCCTGGCCGTGGATCTCTGCATCCAGTTCCCTCAGTCATTGGATGGGGTTTCTAGCACGACAATTAAGGTGTTTGGCCATCCTATCACCAGAGTAGGTCAGTTCGGGCTGTCTCTCGACCATTGCCAGTAGTCTATTGTGGGGGCCCCAAATGGATCAGGCCCTCTGGATAAGTGAGACAGTTGATTAGCTTGGTCTGTTTGGGAGGCATCCAGGCAGTGGGACCGGGACCTGTCCTCAGTGCATGTGCTAGCTGTTTGGAACCTGGACTTATGCAGGGACACTTGGCTCAGCCTGGGTGGAGGGGACTGGACCTGCCTGGACTGAATCTACTAGGTTGAACTCAATCCTCAGGGGAGTCTTTGCCCTGGAGGAGATGAGAATGGGGGGTGGGCTGGGGGAGGGCAGGGGGGGGCAGGAGGAGGTGGGAGGAGGGAGGACAGGGTAATCCGTGGCTGATATGTAAAATTAAATTATATAAAAAAAGATGCTTTGCTCACCATGTGCCTATGTGTTGCGCACCTGGAAGGCAGAGTCCAAACTCAAAAAAAAAAAAAAAAAAAAAAAAAAAAAAAAACCCGAATATTTACGGGATTTCCCAGAAGGATTGACTTCCTGCTGACAGACTGAAATTCCTGTCACTTGATGTGCTCAGGTAGAAGTTTAAAGATTATGTGCTCCTGATAACTGAAGAGATTGCATTGTTTTTGTGAACATTGACCTCAAAATGTTTAAAGTGGCTTCTGCCTTTGAGACTTTGAGACTCTATCCCAAATCTTCCCTCAGTGGATTTTGTCCCAAGGATCAGAAGTTATAGAGTAACACATCATTTGGACAAACTTTTTTTCGTAAGTATAATATGCAGGGTTTATTAGTTACTCTTTAAATATATGGATATCACAATATGCTATTAGATATGGTAACAGATTAAACTCTTCCAATCCTTTAGGTATAATATATGATGTATTTCCAAGACAGCATTGTATATTGTATATATTGTGATTCCATTTTATTTCTGAGAATTGTTAGAAAGTTCAAGAACTGTTAGTTTAGTTTAGTGTAGAATTGTTTGGTTCAGAGTGCTTAGCACATAAACCTAAGATTCTTGAATTCTATCCTCGCTCTTGAGTTCTCATCTGATTTTGAGACAAGCCACTTGTCTTGTGATGAAATTTCAGCAATATTCCTTCCTAAAATAATTCTGTGTTACTGTTAGTGTTCAAGTATTGTGCAGAGTCAACTATCCAAACTAAACCATAGCATATATCCTGTCCACCTCTTTGAAATCATGAATGTAAAACTGAAGGACATTTATTTTATTATTTAGACTTATAAACTGACTGGAGAATAGTCTAAACACCTAATAAGAGTCTTTCTGTTTGGTGAAGACCCAATTAACCTTATCAGTCTCCAACAGGTTGTATTTTATGGGAAATTAAAGTGTAACTGTAATTTTAATACTGTTATGAATTGTAATGTAAATATGTTTAGATAGAAGTTTGCCAAATGTGTCACATCCTGCAAGTTGAGAAGCACTGCTCTAGGGGATGAGGATATGGCTCAGATCTGATTTTGGATCCCCAGTACCTACATAAAAAGACAACAAACCAGGGGCAGCATGTACCTGTGATCTCAGTTCCAAGGAGGCAGAGACAGGTAGATCTTTGGAGCTCATAGACTAGTCAGCCTACTGGAATTGATAAACTCCATGTCCAATGGGAGTTCTTATCTCAAAAAATAAGGGAAAAATGGTTAACCAGAAATCGACCTTTGGCCTCCACATGTATACACATACATAGATGCACTTACACCTGCATACATATGTGCACACACCCACACAAACACATACATTCATGGCATAGGCATGGATACATACACAAGAATAAAATAAAAGTAAAGAAGCTATGGATACATACACAAGAATAAAATAAAAGTAAAGAAGCTCCACACACTAGTGCTTACTAATGATTTATTTATTTATTGCTTATTTGAGGGGGCAGATTGTTTGTTGGATACAGTCTCACTTTGTAGTCCATGCTGGCCTCAAACTTGCAGCAATCCTCCTGCCTCTGCCACCCAAGTGTTGAGATACAGGCTTTGAGCCACTCTGTTTGGTTTATCTGTGACATTTTCATGTATAATTACCTTATCACATAGCAACTGGTAACCCAATTATTGTCCTAGATATATTAGTTAGTGACACTTTTATCTGTGAATTGTTGTTTTGGGTGCTATGTGTTATTTATGCATTCTTTTTCTTTCCAGGATGCTGAATAAAAAATTCAGTAGGCATGCAAGTTTCTCTATAACAATTTTTTAGTTTATTATTTGAAAATTTCCTACAATTTTATAGTGTATTTTTATCATATTCATCTACCACTACCTCAATTCAGCTCTCCATAATGCCTGCCCCTTCTCCCTCCCAGCTGCTTTCTATCTATGTTAGCTCCTTTTGTTTTTTCTTTCGTTTTTCTTTCTCAATGCTTGGGGTAGGACTCAGAGCCTTGTCCATGCTATGCACGTGCTCTACCACTGAGCTACATCTATCCTGAAGTGTTGCATTTAATAGAATTATAATGGTCCTTCCCATGGGGCCTGCATTTATTGTTATCAAGCATTGTTGTAGATTTTGTGGGCAGCAGGTGCTCCACTCAAATACAGTGTTCTTTCTGAGTTTTTGAAAACACCAGACAGATATTGATTTATGAGTAACAATTCAGTCTGGAGTCGTTGCCATGGTGGTTATGAGGTAGTCATTTCTGCTAGAAGAACTAGAAATCTCAAGGTTATAGAAGACTTCAGTATTTAAAAGGAACATAAATTTTAGGCTCTTCATATCTTCAAAGGCAAAGGCTGATGGACATAAGTGAAGTTCTTAATATCATGGTGAATAGAAAGTACAATAGAAACATAAAATCACAGGAAATGGACTATAAAGTCACTACTTGAAACTTCAATACAAAGTTTCTCAGAGTATGATATGGGAAGACCTTACATTAAATTCACTTGGGTAAAAAGCCAGACTAAAACCAAAAGAAAACAACAACAAAGAACAGAAAATGATAGGACCAGACATAAGAAACCTCCTTTGAAGTTGTTAAGGGAGTCCAATATACTCCCTAAACAATATAGGCTATTGCTGTTGCCCTTGGTTGCTTCCCAGAACTTGAAAGTAAGCCCCTGTTGCTGAAGATATAGACATGGGACTTAAAGGAATCTAGCTAGAAATTACCTGAAAGCTCTTCCATGAGGACTAGCTTTCAGAGTATCAGAAAGTTCTGCTTTACCATTGAGCTACAACTCTAGTTAGTTAGTGTTGCATTTAATAGAATTATATAGTGGCTCTTATATCTTGGTGGTAACAAACAGCTGTTTAGTATAGTTAAGGCCCATTTAATAGGACCGTATTCATGCCATGTACTGTAAAATAGGTTGGTGAAGCCACAGAACCTAGAGTTATAGCTTCTACTGCCATTTTCTGAAATCAATATAACTTCTAAGTATACTTACCTTATACTCACAAAGAAATGTAGCTATCAACTTTCACCATAAAAGATTATTTTTGTACCTGAGGCCAGACAGAAAGCCACACTAGCCAAAATGCCTAGAATAACTGACTATGAAGTGTCCATCTCCAACACTACCCCTCTACCTAAGGCTCAGAGAACATTTCAGAAGAGGTACAGAAAGGTTGTAAGAGCCAGAGGACACCACCAATTGACATGCTACAAGAATTTATGACTATAGAGAGAGGGTGAACCAGTCTTCCCCATGAATGAAATCCCTAATTGGTTTTCCAGTATATGATCATCCCTGAAAACATATACACATTAGCAGTGGTAAATTGATACTCAGCAGATTTTATTTACAGATTAATTCTTATATATACATAATTAAATAAATATATATATAATTCATCTATATTTTATATAATTTAAATATATGTAATATATTTATATATAATTAGAGAAAAAGGGCATAAATTTGAAAGATTGGGGGGTTAAAAGAGGAAAGAATGGGAGAGAAATGATGTATGTCACAGTACACTGAAAAAAATGGGGTAAATTTTATCACTAGGAATAAAAGTACAAGAAATTCTAGCCAAAGGTTGTCAGAATCTCTAGACATGGGGTCCAAGAATTGATATTTCAAATGAACAGCCCCCTTTCACGATTTCTTTCAAAAATCATTTCTTTTATTTTTTTGAGATTATAACACAATTACATCATTTCCCTCTTCCATTTCCTTACTCAACCCCACCCCAGCTCTTTTTCAAATTCATAGTCTATTTTCCATTAATTGTTGTTACATTTAACTTTGAGAATCATTGCTTTAAGGAGGTAGTTTCTAGTTCAGTAAAATAAAGTGTTAGTCTATGATCCAGTATAATTGGAAACACATGGATCTGGTAGGAGAAACCCAAGGTCTAGTCCTAGTTTTAGCAGCTATTATCTGGGATATCTTGGGAAAATGCTATCACTGTCTCTTTGATCAGTTATTTCCTTCTTGGTATAATTCTGGCAGATTTGATCCAGAAAAACACTAGGCTATTTTTCAGTATTAACACTATATAAATCTACACAAAGAACAATAATCAAACATTCCAAAGGCTCATAGAACCTAGCACCCAGCTCTACAGCTGGCACATAAGATGAATCCAATAAGTACTAATTATATGAATGTTGTTATAAACTACAAACATGGGAATTAAATAGTAGTCAATAGATGAATATGTAATGGGCAGTATGGACCTAAGGAAAGCTAATATGTTTGGAAGCTACCTTTATGCCTGTGGGGATAATCATAACTTTAATTTATATCCCCTCTTTGTTGACATCAGTGATTTATCTGTCTGAGTAGCTGTAGTTGGATCCAATCCAATTCAAATTTATATTTTACATTAAGTGACGACCCCTTATTGAGTTGCCCTCCCATTAACTCCCCACCAATCCATTAGCAACCAGTCTATGATATACTTTGTTCAACGGTATGCTGTTTTTTATGTTTCATTTTATGTATTTAAGTCTAAATTTCTAAGTTATGCCAAACTCCCGGAGACTGGAGAATATATTCCTTTCTTGTTGCCTCAAAGCCCATCTAGTTTTGAATGCATAGGTGGTCAAGTGGTAGTTTTAATCTTTTATATTTGAAAATGCCTTTTAAGCTATAAAGTCCTTTTTCAACCAGTTTATTTTATCCCCACGATCAGGGTGATAGGCTTCCAGAGGAGGTATCCTTATCACCATTTTATAGATTAAGGAACTGAAGCTTAAATAATTTAAGCTTTGAAAAATCCTTACCTTGAGGTTCCAGTTACTTCTTCCTACATGCTCCTCCCTAAAGTTCCATGCAATTCTGCCCCAGGTGCACATGGTTTCACACTATTAGGAAGTGATCGAGAGTCAAAGGTTAACTGAAATTGGGACTCCATCTACACAGCTATGGGGAAGTCATCCATGCTTGAGTAAGAACTTTCAGGAATGCAGCTGTTTTTTGTGATTACTCATGCTCCTATAAGTTACCCTTCTCCCATGTGCTGATAATTATCTTTTGTCAAGTTGACACAAACTAGAGTCACTTGAGAAGAGGGAGCCTCAGTTGAAGGACTACTTCCATTAAATTGGCTTGTGGACATATCTGTGGGACATTCTCTACACTGATAGTTGATATGGGATGGCCTAGCCCAATGGGGGCAATGCCATGCCTACACAGGTACCCATGGACTGTATAAGAAAGCAGTCTGAGAAAGAAATGGAGAGCAAGCCAGTAATCCTTGTTCCTCCATGGCTACTGCTTTCAGTTTCTGCTTCCAGGTTCTTGTCTCCAGTTCCTACTCTCACTTGCCTTCATGATGGACTGTAAGTTGTAAGATGGAATAACACCCCACCAGTCTGAATTTCTTCATGGTGGTTATCACAGTGACAGAAAGCAAATGAGGATACCCAAGATCTTGTAAGTAAGCCCAATAAATCAACGTACACATGGATGGAATTGTTAGTTTGGTCTGTTATTGGTGCCTTATTTGGGGTAGGTAGACACTTGTTCACATCTCCCCATGGAGAGTTCATTCAACAACACACATGCCAACACTCCTCATATTCCTAGCCCATAGAAAATTCTTTGATTTTCTTTTTTATCTGTTTTGGAGACAGAGATTAACCCTGTAGCTAGGGTGTTCTGAAACTATGGACAAGCTGGGTTCAAACATGAAACAAGCCTCCTGCACCAGCCTCCAGTGCTGAGATACAGGCATGAGATACCACCATGCTTAGTGTTCCAATGCTTGTTGATATATATATATATATATGTAAAATATACCTCGGTGTATGATTTCTTATTGGAGAAATGATAGGTTGTTGGATAACTTGGGATAACTTCTGCAATCTAGGGATTTTATATAATCAAAAATTTCATCCCCTTCTTCTAAAAATGTTTGCATCATTAAAAAAAAAAGAGGAAACAAGAATAAAGCTTAGATTATTTGCAGCATTAGTTCTTGGGTACTAGTTTTACTGCATTTCAAATGACATTGTCTTGGTTAAAAGTATTCTAAATTTAAAGCACCTGAACTCTCTTTTTCCTTTCTGGTTTTTAGTGATCATTTGTATTCAACTAGATCAATGTTTATTTTGAATGAACTTGGGGTTTCTTAACCTTTTGTTATTGTTTTACCAATTAAGATGTCTGATAATTATCTGAAAATAGAAGACACAAAAGTCATGAGGTTGAATAAGAATGAATCCTTTAAAATATTTAATTTGTCCAGAGCCTCTTTTATGTTTAGAAAAATAGCTCCGTGTGCACTAATCAGTCTTTGCAACTGATCCTTTCCTCTGACCTACTGCACCAGAGGGGTTGTACAATTCTTCATATAGGGTTGAAGTATTTGAAATGATATGCTGTATGAAAGAACACATTGAGAAAGCAAAAATGTGTGTTTATGAATAAACTAGGAGATCATGTATACAGCAAACATGCAGTTAGAAAAACAATGATGCAGATTCCCGTGAGAAATAAGCTATGCTTAAACAAGGTATGCTATTCTGTTTTAGAACCAGTAATAACTGGGTAAAATTTACTCAGCAGGAAACATAACAAAGTATAACAAAACAGCTGCCTCCAGTTTCTGTAGGTCCTCTAAAACCTTAGTTTGAGAAATTCACCATCATTTGCACATGTATTAAATCAGAGACTAACATTCGATACAGTGAAATGAAATTTTGAAGAAATAGCTTTTCTACAGTGAGTCTGATTCATGCAATTTTATCAAATGTGTATAGAGTCCTATAGATAATAGGGCAGTAAAAGTGGATGGAATATGTTTCATGGCATTAATACTTCACTCAATGCAAAGCAAGGAGCCCATTTACCCTGGTCCTCCAGCTGTTCCTTGGTAAAGAGAATACTGAAGGCTCTCTAAGAAAAACCTGTGCTAGTCAGAATCTATATGTAGATGAAACTTTGGAATTGTGTTTAAACCCATCTATACCCAGGGCCAGATTCTTAGATCATAGTTGTCCTTTATTTCCTTCAATCTCTCCTCTCTCTATTTTTGGAAAGCAGTAATAATGGTATTGGCTAACATCCTAAATATTTTCTGTGTATGAGGCTTTTGCTAAGCACTACATGACAGGTTATCACATTCTCATTACTACTTACATACTATCGTTATTCTGTCTGCTTTACAGACAGGTCAAACAACTTATCACATCTCTGCATTTAAAAAATATTTATTTTTAAAGATTTATTATGTATACGTATATGAGCTTTTGTGAATTTATGTGCACCACACACACATAGGAGCCTACGACAGCTAGACAGTGTTAGAGCCCCTGGAACTAGACTTACAGATGGTTGTGAGCCATCATGTGAGTGCTAGGAACTGAATTGAGGTCCTCTGCAAGAAGAGCAAGTACTCTTAACTGCTTAGCCATCTCTCTAACCTCTTATATTGTTTTAAATTGTGGGTATATGTTTGGGAATGTGTACATGTGTGTACAGTTGCCCACAGAGTACAAAGAGCTTATCAGATTTCCTACAGCTAGAGTTTATATAGTTATAATCCATCCAGTGTGGGTGCTGGAACCAAATCCCAGTCTTCTGCAAGAGTGGTACATGCTCTTAACTGCTGAGCCACCTCTCAAGTCCTACACCCTCACATCTTAATTCCTATACTATTTAATCCAAACATTTAGTCAATTTTAGCTCTCAAGCATGATACACACTGTTGGTTCAGCATCTTGAATTCCTCTGGCCTCTGCACACCACTCACTTACTGTAATCTACTACAATGATTCTATCAAGACTTTTTAGGGGTTCTTTATTTGTCTTTAGTTTTAATCACTAACCACCTCAACTATCAATCTCTCAGAAACCTGGCCCTTGATTCAAATAGTGTAAAGGATGCAGTTAATTAAATAAATACGATTATATGAGTGAATGCCTGATAGGCACCTTTACCTTTTGTTAGAGATGACTGCATTATCACAAACTATGCCCAATGAATGACAACTAATAAACTTCCCACAGAGGTATGGAGTAGAATACATAAGAGAGCCTTCTCAACATCCAGTATTTTATTGATTGAAGTACATGGAAGACTGACTATATTGCCTGTTGATCCTATGTGATTAGTGACAGACTAACAGGATTCTGAATAAAAATACATTATGACCCTAAAACGTTATACTAGAGGGACTTTTTTTCTTGTATAAAAAAAAATTATCTAAATGACATTCAAAGCTGTGCCCTAGGTGTTAGAGCTGTGAGCTGTACATTTTAAGCTAACAAGCAATACTGACACAATATCCAACATTATTGGAGGCATGGACAGAAATAGCTGCTTAATAGCTTGAAATAATAAGTATTTCTAAAGGTATAATCACATTTTGTCTCTTTATCCCTACAATTTCTATTTCATTTGAGCTGGGCATGGTTATGTTCCTATAATCCCAGAATTTGAGAGAACAAAATATGAGGATTGCTACAAGTTTGAAGTTGGCCAGGACAACAAAGCAAGATTCTGTCTCAAAACCAAAACAGCTGAGGAGATGGCTCAGCAGTTAAGAGTACCTGCTGCTCCTTCACAGGACTTGGATTTGACAAGCACCTACATGGTAGTTCACAACCACCTACTAACACCAGTTTCAGAAGAAACGATACTTTCTGTCCTCTGTGAGTATCAGACACGCATGCACTACACTGAAAGACACACAGGCAAAACACTTGTACACATAAAATAAAAATTAGAAACGAAACGACTTTTTTAAGTAAAAAGATACTAACAAAAATTTTAAAACTCCTTTAGCTTCAAAGAATATGAAATATATCACTCAGTCTTTTTAACATATTTAGCCACGAATTTGTCTTTTAAAGAGACATGATTTTCCTTCATTTTTGTGAAATCAAAGAATTCTACCACATCTTCAGTTAATTCTTTTGCACATCTTGGAAGGACTCAAGTCATGTGACGTGCATGCTTGTATGTGCTATTTCTCCTTGCAACAGTTTTGAAAATTTATCAGCTGAGAAGGAAAGCTGTGTAGGTTCTGATGGAAACTCACACTTTGCCCTCCTTTTTCACTCCATTAGTTATGCAACATAAAGAGTTTTAATTGGTATCAGGCTTTGACAAAGGAATCATAGGTGTATTTCATCCAAATTAAAAGCATGCCAAATTAGTGTCAAAGGGAGGCAACACAAGGTAGGTGCCATATCGGTACTTAACAAAAGCTTGCAAAACTATCCTGTTTGTTTGTCTCTTTATACTACAGCAGTGTATTTGGTTGTCTTACCATTTAAGCATGCTACTGGGGACAAAGCTCTTGCTTGTCATAGAATAGTCACTTCATCCATTGTTTCTGGCATTTTCTGGCTTTGTACTTACCTCCATAAAACTCATTAGAATGATATACACATGAGCTTAAGATTTTAACCAAATTTTCACTTGAACATTCTATGATCCCGAAACATCTTAAATTTCTCTCCTTATCAGAACCTCATTTGAAGGCAGAAATAATACACGTTTAAGAGGAAAAGCACAACGCAAAGAAAAATGAACTCTAAGAGAGGTCTGTTAGTTGGAAATCATTTATTGCATCTATAAAAGTTTAAATAAAAACTCTACAAAAATTCACTTTACAATCTGATATGGTTTTAAAGAGATAATATGCTTCAGAGGTAGTACCAGTAAAATGGGATGCAAGATTTCTAGAAGGGGTTACTCAGTAAGTTAATGCAAAATAAAATTTCAATGAGGAGCAATATATACCCAGTATACAATTTAATGGAACAATCATAATTATATTAGCATGAAAATATCCCTTTCTTCTTTCCCCCCTTGGCAAATCTGTCCTTAATAAAGGCTTGTTTATGTCAGCTGCAGATTCACAAGTTAGTAGGCTGTTTCATTAGAGCATTACAAAGCATAGCTTGGTGAAGGGCATGGCACAGTGCTGTCTGTCAAGCTTAACACAACTACAAAAAGAATCTAACTACCATTTAGATAAAATGGCAATGGTAACTCTTCAAAGAACAATGCCTTTGTATTAATTTTGGGGATTTGAATGAAAATAAAATTTGTTAAAAGGGCACAGCATTCCTGGTATTTCATCACTACCTCATGGATAAAAGGCAGCAGTTAAAGTTTTCAGGATTTCGTTCTAAGAAGAGGGGCTGAACACCCCTACACACACACACACACACACACACACACACACACACACACACACACACACACACAAATGAAACAAGTCATTTTTATCACCCAGTGTCTCTTTATATGTACCACTTAGCTTTTCTCTTACAAACTGATAAGACTGCATAAAATAAGGGCCCTAAAAGATGTTTCTGTCTTTAGAGAACTGAACTCTAGGTCACTTTTGAGGTCTCTGTATTAACGGTGTACTGAAGAGAGGATGTGACTGGGCCAGAGCCTTTTTTTCTCCAACAGTAACAAACATTTCTATCGCTGATTACAGTTGCAGTGTAAAAGTCCTGTTGATAGCTGACCTTACAACAAAACATCCCCAGGTTCCCAAAACAGGCCAATTTTCTTTTAACATTTTCTTTGCATGTGTTAATTTTCCTATTCTCCAAGGCAACTGCAATTCTCATTTTCTTGTAACTAATTTTAGCTTGGCTGAATGAGGAAGGTGCCTTCTTTTTGTTGTTATTGTTGTTTCAGGGTTTGTTTTTAACTCACATTTTAGAAGGTGAGTGCTCTCAGATATACATTATATGCTAAGTAATTGCTTGGTATCCTAAGCGTAAACATTTAAATGCAGTTAAGTAGGAAAAAAAAATTCCCATTTACTTTTGCTTCTCTGAACAATACTTCTGATAGTGTAATATGCTATAATATTGTCAAAGCTCTAAAGAAAAAATACTAGTTAGTTAATTTTCACTATCATCCACAGATGTCTTCATGAAAACAGTCATGTTTCTTGTTAAAAAAAAACTCAAAATTAAATCCAGTACACATATATATATGAAAAATATGTTTCCATTATAGTAGTTTCATATTTGTCCTCCTGAAGTGCTTGGGATTGAAGCTGGGTCCTTGTGCAAATGCCAAGCTAGTTCCCCATTTTTATAATAGTTTTTTTTAGTATTTGATCTTCTTTGAGTTTTGTGCTATGTATTCAATCAGCCAAAGTATAAATGCTTTTGCATTGATGCAAATGTTTCCTTTGGGTCTGACTCTAGAACATCCCCACAAATATTTTTAAATGTTTTAATTCCTGTGTTCATAAAAGATATAATTATGTGACTGAAAGAAAAATGCCAGGATAAAGGTAGTCCTAAGTAGACTGTTAGGACATATACCTTCTATGTTTATGAAACTTTAGGAATAAAGGTACAATTTATGTGTCTTCCCAAAATTATAGATGTAAGATTCCTTCTAAGAATCACATCTATTAGAACTCTTAAATAAATTACAACTGCTAGTTGAAACCTTTAATTAATATCCCTGAAAAAGTTAACAGGAAATATTTCTTTGTATTTTGGAGCCCAGCTTTCCTCAGTCTACCCAATGTGAGTTACCAGTATGTACCATTGTACCCAGCTGAAATAATCCTTTTTGTAATCCACAGATTGATATGAAATCCACTGTGTGACACAGTGTCTTTTCAGTAGCAAGAGCTCCATGAATGCTTTCTTTTATTTAGTGACAAATTTTTAAGGTGTGAAAAATAAAATTGTGTTACAACATACAGGAGAGACTCAGCTGTACTTACGCTGCAGTGAAGACTGACTAGGAAGAGTTTAAAGATAAACTGAACCATATTGAAGAAGACTGTAGCAGAGATTTGAGACTAGAAATTTGTTTAGACCAGTGGTACAATGGTAGCAGTCTGACCCAAGAAATTTGTTCATACTAAAAGAAGTAGAACCTAGGCATGGTGAAACACATCTGTCATCCTAGCTTTTGGGAAACAGAGGCAAGAACAGCAGGATTCAACATCATCCTGAGCTGTATTGAGAATTAAAGGCCAGCCTGGGCTACAGGAGACCTTGCCTTAATCCTCAATATCATAAAGAAATGGTTTCTGTATATGTTGTCTATAGTGGGGACTCTTTAACTCATGGAGAACTTTATGTGACTGAAAAACTTAATCGGAATGTTTGAGGTTCTGTTGCTCAATGGTCTTGTCCCTGAATGGAATTTGATTTGTCAGCAAGGAATACCAAAAGTTGTTTGCAAAGAACCACATGACCATCAGCTAAAGGGCATGAAGCTGACTGCTGAAATAATTCTGCTGACAAAGAAGCCATACAATCTGTGTGGCAGCAATATAAAATCAAAAAGTTAATAAACTGAACGACCATCAATGAACTTTACTTGTATGTATCGGGGAAAAGGGACCTTTCCAAGTTAAAGGCATTTGTGACTGCCTTTCTGCATTCATAAATTGGTATCCGTGAATTCTGAGAACAGAATCATCCACAGTTATAAAACTTAAAAATATCTGAAGCTTGACAACTAACGCAGTTATCTAGCTGCTTCACTCATCTTTTAAGATTAGATAATAATTTAATCATGTAATTTAGTTTCACACAACCAAGTCACAAATATATGACAATGTGAGATTAGGGAGAAACTAGTATTTTCCCATCTATGAACCTTAGTATTCCCATCTGGTATTCTGGAAGGGAAGATCTGCAAAGAGATGTCTATAGTGTTCTGCCATCTGGTACCTACTAATAGTAACTGGGTATCATGCCCATTTTAGGTGTGTATTCATAGAATAGCATCCAGGAAATTCAGAGGACTTTAATTACAATCAAAGTAGTTTAACTCTTTTTTGATATTGTTGTTGGTCGATGGCTCTGTTCAGGCCTCATATGGAAATGAGGTAAATTTTGTGGCAAAGTTGTATGACTAGAATAAAAAAGAAAACAAATATCAGTGGCATATTTTGAGTTCCTGTTTTACAAAATTTAAGATGTGAAAAAAATATTATGAAAATGTTGGTAAACTTGAAGTATTTGTGCAATATTTTGTCTAACTCAATTATATAAATGTACTATATAGTACAATGTTAATCGCTTTTAATCCCAGCACTTGGGAGGCAGAGGCAGGTGGGTCTCTGTGATTTGAGGCCAGCCTGGACCACAGAGCGAGATCAGGACAGGCACCAAAACTACACAGAGAAACGCTGTCACAAAACAAGTATAATGTTAATCATTAATACTTATCATTTGTAGTATACAAGAATTGAGATTAAAACTGTCTTTTATAAAGTACTATTTTTGTGTACTTAAATGTTTGGTTTTTAGTTGGTTAGTTTGCTTTCCAGAGTATTTTTCCCTATCCCTAGTTTTGGAGTTAGACAGAATACCAATAACATACAATTACATCCTAGTAACCGCTTCAATTTCTAACCATTATCTTAGGTCAAATTCTCCTAGGAGCTGAAAATAAATCCTAGGATTCATCTAAGTTAAATACACATTTAGGTTTGTTTTTAATTTTCGGCCTACTTTCCTGAGTAAAATGTTCATGGATGATAGGAAAATGAAAGAAGAAGAAAGATGTAATGGCTACAAAAAAGAAGGCCAATCAAGCTTTAGCAACTAAGTAATGTTGAATATGCTTACTATTTTTTTGTCTCTGGTTAAAACTACTACTAAGATTCTTCTTAAAGAATAAGCAAAAAATCAGATATAGTAGATTTCATGGCCGAGTTGCTTAAAATTAAATATATTTTTTTCTAGGATTTTATATAAGTTAAAAAACCATTTCACTTATTTTTACATTTTCCATGCATTTTTTATTGTAGCCGTTATATCTTGTCCTTCCATCACAGCATATGCCTGTTTTAACAGTATGTATTTCCAGTTAAAGATTATTGGGGAAAATATAGTTATCTTGAAATGCACACCTGTTAGGCATCCAACAGAATACATTATATCCCCCATCCAAATCACAAACTGTCTGAGGCATTTTTCTCTGATAAAGAAGACACACTGAATGAGGTATCATCGGGATCCAGTGAGGCATGACTGAAATCCATCTCTTCTAATTCAGGAGGTAAATCTGACAGCAGTGCCTTATCAGAAAAAGAATCAATTATTTTGGGTTAGTATGCAGACAGATTTTTTTCCAATTTTATGTTAATAGTTGTAATTCTCTTGTTTTACTTTACTCTTGTGGATTTAAAGAAAGAAACAATTATTTTGAAGGATCTTACACATTTCCTTATCTAAAACAGTAAGTTTTCATGTAATGCTAGGAAAGAACAAAATATTAGATGTCAAGTATGTGGATTAGGTAGAGTAGAATCTTATACAAAGGGGAAATCAGAGGGAAATGAGTATCTCTCCTGATGAGTCTAGTCGCATTCTGAGTGACATGGTTATAGACATAAGCAACTATTCCAAACCAAGGATTTTCAACCAAGTGCTTTTTAGTGGTTGAGGTAAGTAGTTTTCATACTAGTTTTTTGTGTTTACTGCTCACTGCTCAAGGGCTTTAAAATTTCATTCTTTAATTAAAATAGTCATGCTTTAAGGAAATTCACATTTCAACAAAGACTTACCTTGTTCTTCGTTAAAAGAATGAATTTAGCAGTTAGGGGAGAAACTCTTCTATTTTACTTTAGATAAAACTTTAACAATTTGAAAAGACCATGTGGGGTTTTGTTTGTTTGTTTCCTTTCCCTAGACTATGTCCATACAGGTGGTTAAGCACCCAGTAGGGCCTGTTCAATACAGAATTATGGCTGCTGTAACAATGTATCTGCTCATTTCTTTGCTGGAACAATTAAGATATGCCAACATCTTTGAGCTAAGTTTGACCATGTTCTAATTGTTTCATCTGTATTTGTAGAACATGTATCTATGGTAGAGAAATAAATAATCAAGTTCTATGTGGTTGACAGTGCCCGTGCCATTTAACTATAACAATTAAATTTCTCCTATTCTCCCATCCTCCGTGTTGCAGATTGAACCCAGGATCTCATTTACTTTGAAAAAAACACTTTGACAGTGATTCACATCTACAGCCTCAATGTTTTTTATTATATGTTCCTCATCAGTAACAACTATTTTCAAGGTCTGACCAAGTGCCATTTTTTCCCCAAGAGATCATTAACACTTTCCCCAAATACACGGTCAGTGTCTGTAATACTTATTCTAGGCTCTAAGATGTGAATGTAAAATTGATAATCATTCTTATCCTCCTTGCAGAGTGGAGAAATTGAAGTTTAAGAAAGGCAATCGATCTGGCTAGGATCACACAGTGAATTATCAGGGGAGGAAAGACTATAACTAATGACTTAGAGCAATGTTGGCAACATTATCTGGATGTTAAAATGGCTATTATTGATTGAAAAAAGACAACCTTTAGGTAATCTAATGTTTCAGTCAGAAAGTACCATACATATTTTTTAAACCCTGGACTTGTTTATATGGGCAAAATATTTCATAGATCGTTTATCTCATTCAACTTACCCATGTCAAGATTAATGAAAGAAATACTGTATATTTTTTAAAATAAGAAAGTAATGACAAATGTTTCTATTTTTCTAGGTGTAATATAGCCTATTTCCAGAAATAAACTTCTGAATATTTCAAAGCTTAAACATTATTAGTTTAAGATTTAACCTGGATTACTTTGTACATCACTACTAGTATCATATATGTAATTGTATGTATAATTCATTAGTTTTCTGTTTTAGAGGTAGAGTCCAGGCTCTACACATGACCTTCCTGCCTTATATTTCCAAGTGTTTACAGGTGTGTGTCACTACTGTATTTATGCCTGGAGAAAATATTTTGAAAATCATTATACTCAATCTTGAGTATGAAGAAAATTACAGATTCTATTTAAGCTGCTGATTCTATAGGCTGTAGCATTTAGTATCATTTTTGTATCATTTTCTATTTCAGCCCACACTGTGTTCATATGTTACTTCAGTAGTCCTTTAGCAGAAGAAAACTAGAAAAGGAAAAACAAAATGCATGTTAGTTACTTTTCTTATTTGTTGGTAATCTTTGGGAAAGAACCAAAGCAAAGCTGAGGTTAGAACTAGATATTCAGTCTATGAGATATTTGCAGTCAAATGATAGGAGATTTTTCATATAAGAAAAACATTCTTAGCCGGGCGGTGGTGGCGCACGCCTTTAATCCCAGCACTTGGGAGGCAGAGGCAGGCGGATCTCTGTGAGTTCGAGGCCAGCCTGGGCTACCAAGTGAGTTCCAGGAAAAGCGCAAATCTACACAGAGAAACCCTGTCTCGGAAAACCAAAAAAAAAAAAAAAAAAAAAAAAAAAAAAAAAAAAAGAAAAAAGAAAAAGAAAAGAAAAACATTCTAATTTAGTCTAAAGTTGGAGCTGTGTGTGTGTGTGTTGTGTGTGTTCTATAGTTATTTGAAATCTATGATACTATTGGGATTATGTTCAATACTATCGCTTTATTCATTTAAAAATCTATTTTAGGTTCTTATAGATCAAACATATTTTAATTTTGTTGTGCTTTGCTTGCTTGTTTATTTTTTTTTTTTTTTTTTTTGGTTTTTCGAGACAGGGTTTCTCTGTGTAGCTTTGCGCCTTTCCTGGAACTCACTTGGTAGCCCAGGCTGGCCTCGAACTCACAGAGATTCGCCTGCCTCTGCCTCCCGAGTGCTGGGATTAAAGGCGTGCGCCACCACCGCCCGGCTTTGCTTGTTTATTTTAAGATAAGTTCTTAGTTTATGGTCAAGGCTGAACTCAAACTCACAACAGTTCTAATACTTAAACTTCCCTAGTGCTGGAGTGGTAGTATAAACCACCATGCCTGGCTCATAAACACATTTTCATTATGCCTTGGAATGTGCAAACCATTTATAATGAAGCAATACACTTAAATAAAGCTATCCAAGGCAACTAAAGGCTTTTGTATTGTGATCTCTATATATGGCCAGAGTTGAAAGACTAAAATTCAGAAATGTGGACAAACAATATTCATGCTGGCTTTAGTCCCATGAGGGGACCCTCCTAGTTTAAATGTGGTTCATTATATCAGTTAAATATATAAAGACCTCTTTATTTGAAAGAAAAGAGAATTATGGGATATTCAGACATTAACCTTTTCCCTGGAAGTGTCTGGGATGGACTATATATGCACAATCTTCTTGGAGTATAAGACATCAGTGATTTTACTTTTGACATTTTTTCCTGAATGAAATCGTCTAAGACTATTGACAAAATTATAGTTACCTACATCTCATATTACTCACATAGAACTTTTCTGATAAGGAGTTAGCATGGTGATAAATAACATAGCAGTAAATTTGGCATCATTTAGTGTTAAATGTAATATTTTTATATAATTAGGCTTAAACGAATACTTGTAAAACCCTCAGGTTTTTCTTGAGGCTATATGTACTTATAGAAAAACCTGAAGGGTCCAATGCAATTTGGAAGGAATCTATAAACAAATACCCATAGCAAAAAACAAAAGGCATTTCATTTTTGGAGTGGAGGACTCAAAAATATTTACTTACATTGCAAATGTGATACACCTATGGTCACAAAGAATTTCACAAAGTAATTTCATGCTTTCTTAGTGCAAAGCAACATATTATAGAAGAGACTGTGCAAACATTTGTGAACTCCAGCAGCTGCCAGTGGGTAAATAAATAAATGCCCACATTTTACTTATGAAAAAGTTCCCCAAATATGCTATCTAGTTATGGATTGGGATAGCTCCATCTCTACAAAATTTGAGGAATTTCTTTAAAATTAATTTTAAAATTTGGTTTTCTCTACTTAAAGGCTATCCTGAAATTAAGAAAATATTATAATCAGCTATTTTGACTTTGTACTCTAGTAGCATACAAAAAAATCTGAATATATATTCTTAAGAAAACTATGTTTAAAAAGATCATAAAATAACCATTTGCTCCATGAAATTCCAAGCCAGAATGGAGACTACAAATGAAGAGATATGAAGAATCCAAATATGACATGCCATTTGTCAACTTGACACATTGTGGCTTACTGGTCTCTCATGGGACTTACCTGCTGCTGTTCCTTATCATCAGCTTTCATAGCCAGAATCAGGTTTCTAACAAAAGTCTGGAGCTTAAAGTACTTCTGCTTTTGAATCTCTAGCTCATTTTCAATGAATCTGACTTCTTCGTTCTAAAGGAGAAAACACCAAACAATAAAATTACGCAATGTAAACTCAAGCCTGTATATATCTGATGAACAATAAAACTAAAAAGCAATCAGAGTACAGGAACAATATAGAAAACACAATTTAACCATAAAGGAATATAAAACACTGAAGGAATTATCCTAGTATTCAAGGGTGCCTTTTAAATAAATCATCAATAGAAGATAATTTGCAGATAGATTCTAGGAAGAGAGAAAAACAAGAAAGACTCATCTTCTTGGAAGCACCTTTCCTATATCAAACTTCATTAGCATTTGTATTAGGATTAAGAATAGAGTCCAGTTAAACACAAGAGCAATAGAAAATGCATTAATATTCAGGATATTATTTACAAGTCAAATCCTAAAATCTTAAAAGTTATTTTGTACCAAGTAGGGACTGAAATTACTAAATTTTTTAAGTATACACTTAATTAATGTAAAATTTAAAATAATAAAATCTTTATGAGACAATGAGAGGTGGAGACAGGAAGATCAGAAGTTCAAATCCAGCCTTGACCATATAGTGAGTTTGTGGCTACATGGAGACTCTGTCTCAAATGAACCAACAAAAACAAAAACAAACAAACAAAGGTTTGAAGGGATAATTAGAAACATGCTCTAAAATTAAGACACAAACCACATACTGAAAGAAAACGTATTCTAATTCATATAAAACACAAAAGTGTATTGAAATTTATGAAATTTAAAACTAGCAACAGACTAAAATGTGGGCAAAAATATTCAAACAGACATTTCATGAAAAAAGTTATATATTCAAATACTTAACATAATTTTCATTAAGGAAATGCAAATGCAAACCACAGTGAGTTACTACTACCAGCTTGCTACATTCACTAATGTTAAAGAAATTGACAAAATACAGTTGCTGATGAGAAT
The DNA here is from genome assembly GCF_004664715.2 of Peromyscus leucopus. Lineage (NCBI taxonomy): Eukaryota > Metazoa > Chordata > Mammalia > Rodentia > Cricetidae > Peromyscus > Peromyscus leucopus. The sequence goes on from NC_051083.1 coordinate 70,150,050, forward strand.
ATGGAGCAATGAAAAGTCTCATAATAAGGTGACTTTCAAAAATATTTTGACTGTCATAAAATTCAATGTTCTTTCTTAGTAATCCAATTTTTAGTTATTTACTTAAAAACAGTGAAAACACACAAATTTTCTTCACAACTTTATTCATAATAGCCCCCATAAGAAAGTAGTTGAGGCCGGGCAGTGGTGGCGCACCCCTTTAATCCCAGCACTTGGGAGGCAGAGGCAGGCGGATCTCTGTGAGTTCGAGGCCAGCCTGGGCTACCAAGTGAGTTCCAGGAAAGGCGCAAAGCTACACAAGAGAAACCCTGTCTCGAAAAAAAAAAAAAAAAAAGAAAGTAGTTGAGGCTTTCATCTCAAATAGTTGAGGTTTGAATCTGAAATGGCTGTCACAGGCTCCTATTTAAATACTTGGTATCTGTCTGGTGGTGCTTTTCAGAAGCTTGTGAAACCTTTATGAGCTAGAGCTGCTAGATGATGTGAGTCACTGGAGGCCTCCATGTGTTATAGCTTCCTGTCTTCTATCTGCTTGTGGATAATAGATGCAATGTGACCAAGTCCCTCACACTTCTGTCATCATGCCTTCCCTGCCCTAACAGAATGCATTCCTTTTAACTTGGAAGGTTCCAAAACAAAACTTGTCCTTAAATTGCTTCTTGTCTGGTATTTGATTACAGCAATGAGAAAAGTAATTAATCCACAAATGAATAAACAATTTGTCAAATTCATTTAATTGTTAAATTTAAGAGGTGAATTTCACTGTATGGACTTTTTTTTCCTGCTTGGAAGTTATGTAATATAGTATACTGATTAAATAAGAGTATACATAATATTTCAAATAACAATAACAACATTAATAAAATTTAAGATGGATATTGTGGTACATTCCTATTAATACTAGCACTTAAGAGTTTGAAGCCAGCCTGGGATACATACTGAGACCCTGGCTCAAATCCTAACCAAACAAAAGAAACTTAATTCATTTCATCTACCAGAAGCTTTGTACACCATTTGGCCATCAATCATCTCCCAATCCTCTCATGATGCAGCCATGGGTGGACACTATTCTATCCTCTGTTTCTTGAGTTCAACTGTTTTAGATTCCAAATATCAGTGAGAAAATGTCACTTATCTTTCTGTACCTAGCTAATTTCACTTAGCATAATTTTTGTTCTCAAATTCTATTTATGCTTTCACAAATGGCAAATAATTACTTTTGTTTAATAGTATATGTGCAGAATATTTTAAATAATGTTCATTCTACAATCTTTGAAAAGGCAAAATTTATATTTCTTACCATAGGAAATAAGTATTTGAAGTGATGGATATGTTAATTAGCTTGATTTAATTATTTTTCATTATATTCATAAATCATATCATAACCTTGTATCTCATGAATATATAAAGCTATAATTTATCAATTTACAATTAAAATATAAATTATGAAAAAATAAAAATAAATAAAACCAAATAAATTATCAATAAGCCTCCTTGACAAAAACTGTAGAAGTAGACAGAATATTCTTTCTAGCTGGAAACCTGGTCTCAGAGTACAGCAGGACTTTAAGCAACATTTGTTCAAAAAGCTTCCTAAAACATATTAAAATTAGTTGATTGTATGGGTATTTTAGAATTTCGGTCAAGTGGATGTTGTGGTATTAATCATATCCAATCTGTGAACATGTTTACTATATCACTTATTAGCTCAGTTTAAATCTTAATTTATGTGATGAAACTGCTTCCTCCCAGACCACTTAATAAGTGAAACATCTGTCCAAGCTAAATTTCTACTCAGTCACTAACACAACTAAGTTAAAAGTAAGCATTCTAAAGAAATTCAACATGCTTCTGCAATGATATGGTTTTGCAAATTCTAAACCTTTGCTTTTATTAGAAGTCATTGACAGAGAAATAATATTAGTAAAATGTTGACCAGAAAATGATTTTCTCGTGTTTTGTTTGGTTCATATTTGATGCACATATATGTGGTATATGTATGTGTGGGATGTGTATGCACATATGCATATGTGGGTGTTTCTCTGTCGTTGTGTGTGTGTGTGTGTGTGTGTGTGTGTGTGTGTGTGTGTGTGTGTGTAAGTCAAAAGTTGATATTAAGTATTTTCTTCAGTTTCTCTCCAACTTATTTTCTGAAACAGGGTCTCTTACTGAATCTCAAGCCCACTTGTGGTGATATATTGTTTGTAATCTAGGAAATAAAGCTTGCCTGAAGATCAGAGGACAGAGCTAGCCACAGAGTTAGCCACAGAGGTCAGGCAGCGGTGGCACACACCTTTAATACTAGCACTCCAGAAGCAGAGGCAGAGGGAGGCAGAGGCAGAGGCAGAGGCAGAGATCCATCTGGATTTCTGTGAGTTCCAAGCCACACTGGGCTACATGAGATTAATCCAATCTAGGAGAGAAACAGAGCCAGGCAGTGGTGACACACACCTTTAATTGCAAGACTTGGGACACACACCATTTATCCCAGAACTTAGGAAGGTTGAGACTGGAAGTAACATGGCTGGGCATAGAAAGGAATATAAGGCAGGAGGCGACAGGAACTCAGGCTCTTTCAGGCTGAGGAGTTGGTGAGCTAAGAGGTGGTGGCTGTGGCTTGCTCTGCTTCTCTGATCTTTCAGCTTTCACCCTGACACCTGGCTCCAGGTTTTTAATAAGACCATCTAGGATTCCTGCAACACCCACTGTTTTAGCCAGGCCCAGTGAGCCCTTTGTCTCTGCCTCTCCAGGACTGGCCTTACAAGTATGTATCACAGACTAGGTTTTTCACACGGATGCTGGAAATGCACACTCAGGTCCTCATGTGCACAGCAAGCACACTCCCAATTCAGTTAGCTTCCCAGGCCTCATTTTGCATTTTGTTGTTGAGGTTTTTGAATGGTTATTTTTCTTTTTCATTCTCTTTGAGACACAGTCTCATAAAGCTAAGCTATCCTTGAACTTGCTGTGCAGTTGAGGGTACCCTTGAACTTCTGATCCTCCTGCCTCCACTTCCTAAATTCTGGGATTACAGGTGTGTACCAGCGCACTAGGCAGAAAGTCATTTGCATGCAAGCAGTATTTGTCATCATTTAATGGTGACTCATTTGCATTCAGAGTCTGCCTGAGCTGTACTCATGGTCCATCAGAAAACATTTTAAAAACATTAGTTCATATTTGCAAAAGTCACGAAAGCATCTTTTCATATGAGGATCTCTAATTTTTCATGCAAATATTTCCCTTCTTTGGTATTTATGAAATGTTTGAAAAGCATAAACAGCTTTAAGATAATTTAATATTGCAGACATTTTCTTCTCAGAAATGCTTTTTGCAAGCCTATTAAATGCTTCCTAGATTACAGGCAGTAATTTATGTGTGCTTCAGAGATTTTCCTAAGTAAATGGAGCACTTGGGAAAACAACTAGTAAGACAATAGCAGTCACCGAGTTTTACAAAATAAGGCCTAGTTAATTTTTGTTAAAAACCTTCCCTAGCAAACTGTTTATAATTTTGCAAGATGATTGCTATGAGACACAAGGTTACAAATATGCCAGAGCTTTGATCTCTGGGAAGAGTATTAACAGCTACCATGACTGATGTCCTATTTTATGATATAGTTACTCATGCCACAGGTATTATGTCTATCAACTTTCCTCCTAAAGATTTGGGATTAGTTAGAACTCCCAGAAATATGAGTTTCTAATGATGTCTCTCAATCAGGAATGCTATAATGTCTAAACTTTATGTTAATAAAATGCACTATAGAGAATATTCTTTTAGTTTGCTATATATAATAAATCCCAAGCACAGAAGATGAATTCAATGTGGGGAAGTTTAAAAATGCTGTAGCTTCTAATACTAATTGAATTTATACAAATAAACACTTGGGAAACAGTATTAAAATTATTTTGAGACAAATTAATTTATTCAATTACTTTCTAAGCAACTGCTTACTAAACATCTATGTGCCAGGCTCCCAAACCAAGAAACACATAGGTGATTAAAATACATTTCTGCCTTCAAGAAACTTATTATGAATATCCTTAAGAAATGAAAGAAAGCCGGGCGGTGGTGGCACACGCCTTTAATCCCAGCACTCGGGAGGCAGAGCTAGGCGGATCGCTGTGAGTTCGAGGCCAGCCTGGGCTACCAAGTGAGCTCCAGGAAAGGCGCAAAACTACGCAGAGAAACCCTGTCTCGAAAAACCAAAAAAAAAAAAAAAAAAAAAAAAAGAAATGAAAGAAAATAACTTTTACCCCTAAACAAGGAACACTGGCGTGTCTATTTAAATAGAGTAGAGCAACTTTCTTCAAGGTATTAAATTTCTAAACTGGTATGCTCTACAGCAATGCTCAAAACATGCAATGGCAACTCCAGATACAAAGTTCACAGATGGTAAATGGGAGCATTTAAAAATGATGTGCATATACAAATATTTTCTCTCTATATATGCACAAATATTGACAATTCAAGAAAAGAATTTTCAGTGTGATAGAGATGATTATAAAAAATGTCCCTGATGACCTAGCATGAGACCCCTCGTTCCCATAGTATTTCCCACAGTGGGAAACACTGGATTTTGAAAATGTCCATTAGAGTTCAAGGGAACTATTCCCTGACATTTCTGCACTGGCTTCTCTGTCTTTCCCTCCCTGGTCTCAAGTGGACTGGCACCGAAAAGGGGAGAGGGCTCAGAAAAGAGTCCTGAGGCTTGAGCCCAGCCCTGTTTGACCTGTTCAGGAGTGCTAAGTGGGGCACACTCGACAGCTGTGCAACCCAGGCCTCCCTCTCGCCTGGACTTTCCACAGCCTGTGCCAAGCGGTGACCTGGCCTGCAGAGTCATTTTAATCCTGAACGCAGTATTCAGAAGTATTATATGACCATGGAGGAGTTATTAGCATGTTTTCTTCTAACTGAAAACCAGCTATTTTATAATTCAGCTAGTTGGAAATACAGTTTATTTTTTATTGAAAATGTATTCATTTTAAGATAAGATCATATTTTTATATGTGATACACACACACACACACACACACACACACACACACACACACACACACACACACACAGACACATTCTCGGCTGGCCTTGAATTAATGGGGCACCTCCTGCCTCAGTCTGGTGAGTGCTGGGATTACAAGTGTGACCTACTATATCTAGTCATAAATGTAGTTTAAATATAGAATCTATTGTACTCTTTAACCACTCAGAAATAATTTCAAAAGACAATTTCCCTCTGTGTTTATAACACTCAATATTTCAAAGATTGACATGTTATGAACATTAGGAAAACAATATGTACAACGCTCTGAAATTCAGTTATACTATTCTAAAACTGAAAGATTTTTTGAGGCAAGTGACAGCTGTTTTCTAATTAAATGGTGGTCTTTGTTACTATCATAAGCTTTAAATTATGATTACACTCCACAAAAAGAAGCTTTGTATTTAGAAAGAAGCACTGTGAGCCAAAATTTCAGACAGCCCAAAGTTTCCTAGCAAGATAGGCTGCTGAGTCAGAGGAGGAGAGTACTTGTACATCTATGCAAAAACATATTGACAAACGGATTGATCACTTATGTCAAAATTGAGTAAAAACAAAATTATGCATGACACACTATCAAAGGATGCCTTCCAATTTAGTAACAAGTGACATTAAGAAAAGGTCATTTCTATTCATATTCACCATGTATTTTCATTGGGAATTATTTTTCAAATTTTCATAAAATGGTATCAGGTATGGTCTTAAAGACAGTCTTGGAAGAGATTGCAATCCACTATAAAATTAGCAACGGACATTGGCAAAGAAATTTTCCCATTTCCTAACACTTACTGTTGCGTTCTTTTTGTTTGAGGCAGGGTCTTTCAATGTTGCCCAGACTGGTTTCAATTTCCTGAGCTAAAGTAATGTTCCTGCCCCATCCCCACATATATCTGGGACTCTGTAAATTTACCATAAATTCCACATTAACCACTACTATGTGTTAGTCCCACTTGCTGAACACAATCAATGCCAATTTTTGAGCCAGTAAACTGTTTAAAACCCAAATGACCAAACAAGCCAATAATATTAAAATGCCCAACATTTTGCCAAATTTTCAAGTTGCCTGAGAGGCCCAGACTGCTTAGTCCATCAGATGGGAAAATCAGAGACACTATATATCTTTTCCACTCAGTAACTTCCCTTAATGAATTTAGAACTTGAAATTACTTTTACCTTGTAATCCAGGAGAGAATTCACTTGTTCTACCTCAGAATTGCTTATCATATCACTTTCTTCATCATCGATAATTTCTATTTTCTGTAACGTAAGTAGAGAAACTTTTACAAATATATATCAGATCACTACACACAATGTGTACAATATACCTATTAAATATTTAGTTTGGGTGATAGAGTGTTCTAAATTATCTGAATTAAACCTTAATAATTGGCTCCTCAGTGTTACACACAGTATGTGTCTGTATCACCCCTTATGTCTTTAATTGGTGATTGATAGTGCCCTTCATTGATAAGGAACTAGCTTTTAATCTCTCTCTCTCTCTCTCTCTCTCTCTCTCTCTCTCTCTCTCTCTCTCTCTCTCTCTCTCCTGTCTCTGCTCTCTGTCTCTGTCTCTGACACACATACAATAGAAAGGGGTTCCTTTTCTGTCTCAACATGACTCTTACTTCTAATGAAACTGTTAACATATGGCACGTATCCCAAAGGAAAATACAATGTCTAAAAATTCACATATTTAATGTGCTCAATTAGCTAGACAATTGAAAGCAGACACCCATGATATAATAATGAAAACTGCATGGGGATTTGTTTTCTTCATTGGACAGAAACAAAGACAGCAAGGAGAAGACAGACAGACAGACAGACAGACAGACAGACACACACACACACACACACACACACACACACAGAGAGAGAGAGAAAGGGAGAAAGAGAGAGGTTCCCCTGGTTGCAGAATTAAGACTCAGCAAAGCTTGTGAAGTAGCTTGTGTACCATAGATAATTAGTAAAATCTGTCAAAACATAACCAATACATCTCAGTGCTGCTGAAAAGAATGACTGATAAGCTCCAATCTGGAGGGTAAAGCAAATTACTTAATAGGAAAGCCTTTAAAAAAAGAAAAAACCTGCCGGGCGGTGGTGGCGCACGCCTTTAATCCCAGCACTCGGGAGGCAGAGCCAGGCGGATCTCTGTGAGTTCGAGGCCAGCCTGGGCTACCAAGTGAGCTCCAGGAAAGGCGCAAAGCTACGCAGAGAAACCCTGTCTCGAAAAACCAAAAAAAAAAAAAAAAAAGAAAAAACCCAATAAAATCCATTTAAATATTTCCCTTTGTATGTAAAACAATGAAGTTAAGGGGAAACAAACTGCACCTTAAGTGATTAAACATTGCCAACCAAAAACAAAGTTTAAAAAGAGGGAAGATAAACCAGATTTAGTCACTAGACAGTTTTTTAAGAACTAGCACATTAATAGCAGTATGTCATAGGCAGAACATGAAATTAGACTTTCTACCTGGCTATGTGTGTGTGTGTGTGTGTGTGTGTGTGTGTGTGTGTATTATATGTATTTGTAATCATATAGTATATATACATGATTAAAAATAGATATGGTGATTAAAAGTCACAAACAAACTTAGAATCGTCATACTTGCTATACTGCCTCTGAGGATATGACATCATCACAGGATTCCTGACCTGCAGTCTGTGAGTCAGAGGGACAGCTGCAGGAAGACTGCCTTCTACCACTGCATGGAGATGTGTCTAATGTTTTGTTTTTCTATATAATCAGTATAAACTTGAGTCTTAACCACATCAGCTCTCTCTAGACTTTACACTTCATACTTTCTGTCCTAAGGTTTTTAGATTTCCCACCTGTTTGGATTGATTCTGGGGCGATGGAGACAAACATTTAAGAAAAGAAGGTACCACCAGCAACTGTATGGATTTGTGGATATAAATAGGTCTTATATGTCTCTGTGATTTGTCATCCATGAATAATTGGGGGCACTCAAAAGTTACAGGCAGAGGAGATCAACCTTTGAAAGTTTAAAGTTTTGTCTCTGAAAATCAATTCTTCTTGAACAATTAGGTGCCTAAGTGACTATGAGTCATACCAGGCCACGACTTCATTTATTATTTTCAGCTGTCTGCTGCTGGGGAAATTCAATGAAGAGAAATTCAGGCAAAAAATGAACACATCTTTGAGAGAAAATAGATTTCAATTGTAAATAATTATTTACATATAACATACTATAATTAAAATCTAGAGCAGAAGGAGATATTTTGTAAGATTTTAATTATTAGGAGAGTTCACTGTGGAAAACAATGATTAGCTATTTGATTAAAAAAACTGTTTTAAAATCAAATCTAATTTTTCAATATGTCTGTTGAATTTAGTGTTTAGAAGAATCAAACACAGACTTACACCAGGACTAAAAACCAATGAAATGCAATCCTGAACTCTATTTTACATGTAGAAAACAATGTCAGATTTAGTTGGTATTTAACAAATATGAACCCAAATATATATTTTATGATCTCTGCTTTTATTAAAGAGATGTTCAGGCTTATAGGGTCAAAGAAATAATGTTTGTGAAAGAAGCCAGGGTAAATTATGACATCACAGCTACTGTGGAACATAAAAATCCATTATAAGTGCAGTTTTAATGAAAATCATGCATAGAACATTGATTCAAAAGCAAAAATGAAAATATGATGGAATTTCCCTTTGTGTCTGACTTTGTTTAATACTATCTTGATTTCTGTATCACTTTGTGGGACCAAAATATAAACAAATTCTGCTAAAACAGCTGCTAAGGGAACATCACTATATGTTTACATTTTTAGAAAACCCTGTTTAATCCACATACAGCCTGTCCCTGCTGCTATTCAAATTCTTAAAATACTGTCTTTCTTTTTTTTGCTGTAATTTTGAAGGTAATTAACAGAGTCCAACTCAACCAGAGAAAAGAAGTTTCCAAATACAGTATAGCTAGGTATGGTCTAAACAGAGAAACCCTTGGAGGCAAGCTCTTGGACTAACAAACGCTTCCTTCACGATCTCCAGCTGAACTCCATTTCATTTCTGCCATCTGTCAAATGAAATGAATCTGCTTTCTTCTCAGTGTGCTGAAGAAAAATAACTTGTTATATATAAAATATGTCATATTTGAACTAGCTATTAGATTTTTATACTTGGAAATCTCCTGAAGCTAAAAAAAGAGGAAGTGTTTACATTTTGCTTATTGGGCACTGAAAGGTATATTAAATTCTTAGGGGAAAGTTCTGCTTTAGTTTACAGAGTAAAATAAGACTTTATTCTGACAATACAGATGTTGTCATCAACTGGCATGATGTCCTTAAAATTCATCCTGTAATGAGGAAAGAATTTCAAGTTACATACCACATTATCTGCGGATACTGCCTGGTGCTCTTCATCCTTATGTGTCCTGGTCTCATTTGGGATGACTTCATTGGGCTCCTCTATAGGAAAAAAAGTGAAGATTTCATATCTTGTATCTTAAAACTTGATTGTGGCTTTAAAATAATACTTAAATAATGTCTCTTTTGCTAAAAACATACACATGGCAAAGCTATTAAAAATGCACTTTGCTGTGAATTTTGTTCATATCTGATTCATATATATTTTATTTTTAATTAATTAATTAATTTTTGTTTTTTCGAGACAGGGTTTCTCTGTGTAGTTTTGGTGCCTGTCCTGGATCTCGCTCTGTAGACCAGGCTGGCCTTGAACTCACTGAGATCTTCCTGGCTCTGCCTCCCAAGTGCTGGGATTAAAGGCGTGCGCCACTGCCTTCCCTGAGTCATATATATTTTAGTTAGTTATGTGGATGTATAGAAATACAAGGATTACAATCATTATGCTATTTATAATAGAAAAGTTGAGAGAAACCTGTATCTTCAACAATGGAGAAATACAGAAGTCATTTAAGTACTATGAAGCTGCTAAAAATGAAGTAAAATGAGCTACTTGCAAGTGAAAAAACTGAAAGTGCTAAAATCTATGATGTAGGTGTACATAATTTTGTATTTGTAAAAGAAAAAAAGTGTGTTTTTAATGAAGAAAAAAAAAACATGATGACACCATTGGTGCCCAAGTGTTTCTATTATTATCCCTGGATAGAATTATATATAACTATAAATTATTTTTACTTTATTAAGCTTTGTTTAGTTAAGCTATGCTACAATATTACTCATTTTTGTTTTCCTTTCTTTCCTTTTTTTTTTTTGAGAAGGTCTTACTGCATAGGCCTGGCCGGCAAAGAACTCACTATATAGACCAGATTAACCTTAAAGTTTCAATAATTTTCCTGTCTCTGCATCCTCCGTGGTAGATTTACAGGCCTTTTCCACCACACCTGGCTTTGTTCATTGTAATAAGACAAAAACAACCAAGAATTCTCAATAAATGGTCTAAAATCATAAATGCAGCGTTGCAATTTTATGAAAATGCAGGATTATTTCAATACTTGTATACATTTGTTCACTCTTGTACACTTGCAAAAATATGCCCTTGCTCTTGTTTTCAGAGGATTATTTCCTAAGGAGTATGATTATTTCCATAGTACTTCCAAGTATTTCCTACAGTGGACATGCATTTTTTTCTGATCAAATTCAATATTTTAAAATAATAAAATAATGAGAGATGAATTAATTCAGAGAAACTAGTCTAATAAAAGATCTGTGATGAGCTATGGCAAGTGCCTGCATACATCACCCCTTACCTCCTTTATTTTACATTACCATCTCCCAGATGCCTTAAAAATAGAGTAGCAGTGTTTATCTCTGTGTCTCTCTTTTCTTCACAGCAGTTTCATGGAGATTATTTGGATAAATACTAGTAAAATTTCTCAGCTCCTTGTTAAATAACATTTTAATTCCACTTAGAAAGCAGAACAAAAATATTTATCAGCCCTCCTAAGATTTTCCTAGTCTATTCATTCCCATGTATAAACATGGACAAGGATTAGGAGAAATTCACTTATGAGAATTGCTTATGAGAATTCAAGTGAATGATGCACAAGAAAACTTCAGCAGAATTTTAATACAATGTTCTGTATAAATTCAATTTAACTTTCTTATCTCTACTATATACTTTAAATTAAATTTTATTGTATGTACTTGTGGTATATAACACAATATACATTTATATAGGAAAAAGATAGCAACAATGAAATGAATTAACATATTTATCATCTCACAGTTTCCCATCCCCCAGGAGACAGCTGCTATCATCACTTATTGAAAATCCTGAATACACAATATACTATCATTAACTATGGTCTTCATGCTCTTCATTAGATCTTTCCCCGTATTCATCACACACATTGCAAGTTTGTGCCCTCTGAGTTATATCTCCCCATTCTCCCATCCCCATTCAAAAATCCACTGTTGTATTATATTTGATATATTTGACCTTCCTTGCCCCGCTATTTGCAGCAACACGGATGAACCCAGGGGATGTTATCTAAGTGAAATAAGCCAGACAGAAAGAAAGAAAAAAACATTGCATGATCTCATTTATTTATGAAATGTAAGAAAAGTCAATTTAAAATTTTATAAAAACAATGATTCCTAGACAATGAAAAGTTTACCTAGTCATTATTTAGACACTTCAAGTCACAGACATTTGAAGTCCTACATAATCAGTGAAGCAATGAAATGGAAAGAGGGAAATTTTTCATTAGCTTTAGCTACAGATCTGATATTAGAAATAGTGGTCTCAGAAGAGGGGTTATATTGCTCATCAACAAGATCATTACTGGTACTATTCCTTATAGGATTGCTGTACACTCCTCTTCAGATTTACTCAGAACTTTATACATCGTTCTGATTCACTGACAGCTTATTTATGCATGGTTTGATTATTTTAGAAAATTTAAATAAAAGCTATTTTGAGTCTTCTGAAATAAAAAAGATGTGAAGCGATAAGCTGAATAGGGAATGCTTTCTTCTACATGTAGATACTTTCATCCTTAGCAAAAGTTTAAGATCTAAACACTGTCAATGTGTCTTGGTAATTCCTCAAAAAAAGCAGCTTTGCTAATTGAACAATAAAAAGTAGAATTAATCAGTGAAAGTCTAGAGGGCACTCTATGTGGTGTCTATAAGCTCACCCTGAGTAAACCATGGAGGAGTTATCTTTTGATGCACACACCACACACTCCATGTATTAAGATAGAGCTGGAAAAGAGGTGCAGATGTAAATAGAATGTTGGGAAAAGTAATTATTCCTATACTTTAAACCAATTGCCTCTCAGGATAGTGAAAAATATTTAAAATGTCTCAATCATAAATATATTTTGGTAGAAACCAAACTTAAAATTAAGGAGCAGATTTATCCAAGTACTGTTTTTCCTGAAGTTTCCAAGTTGCACAAGGAGTGAAGCCATGCAGCTTTTTTTCTTCATGAATCAATCCAAGCTTACCTATCTCCACTCCCTCATAGGAAAACAGAAAAGAAATGGGGAAGAGGAAGGTCAAGTGCAAGGTAGAACTGAGGTGAGTCAGAAGGTCTGTGTCAGGGACCTACATGCTTGTTTAGAAAAAAGGATTGCATATGAAACTGTCAAGGGATCACAAACACTTTTTGTTAGCTGCCAAAGCTAGCCTCTTTGCACAATTTGAAGGGATATATTTTTCCTCGCAAAAACACTGAAAGAAAACTGTATGTGGTTTTCTCATGTTTGAACATGTGTTATAATATGCAAGCACCAATTTAAAAATATTTCCACCTTTAGACATTTAAAATACTCTAATCTGGTTAAATAAACAGTTGTGTATAAGGAATCTGAATTCTAGTTGCCCTTTATTGAAATATCTTTATAACTCTAAGAGAGCATCAATGGAAATCTCAATGTAAACAATCTAGCTACATTTTCAAAAACTGGAAGAGAATATAAGTCAGTATATTTTAGAGATAGAGTATTAGTCTCAGGCAGAAGATACAATTAGTTCTTACAAAAAGATCACATAGCCAACTCAGTCTGATTAGTATTCTCCATCAGTGAAATGAAGACCCTGTACAGACCTAGTAGGAAACAGCACCAAAGGGGCTCCTTCCAGTCTTTGAAAATGCTCTTCTGCTGCAATTTCTGATGAGAATGAAAAGGTTACTGTGCAGTTCTGAAAAATAAGCCACCGGGAGAAATTCCAGGCAATTGCTTACGTCTCATCCTGTGTTTTTTGATTCATACATTAAATTCGTTCTCTTCTTTTTCTCATTAGGTCTTGATTACTATGCCAGCTATCTAGACAACACACTATTATATGACAAAGGATGCTAGTTCAGGAACAGTGGTTTATTAAATGTAGACCATTAACGCAGACTTTAAAATTAACATTCACTGTTTTCCCATTAAGTGCTTATTTTCTAAAATTCTGTTTCAGGAGGGGAAATGACAGTTGGGAATGAAACTCTGCACTCAGGGGCCTATGCATTTTGCTTCATCAGACTATTTCCTCACAGCAATCCTGCCCTTTCAGAGGCACATACAAACCCCTTCTTCCTACTCACTTCAAATAGCTGTTGGGCATTAGGCTCTAAAGACCCCATCATATAATTATTGTGAATTACCCAAGAATCCCCAGGCACATATAATTTTGGAAAGACTAACAGAAGACAAACACATATTTACTGGAACAACTATATGAGAACAAATGACCTTAGAAATCACGAAACACTTTTTTTCTTAATGATTTTTAAGTCTGCATCAGTTTTCCAACCCCCAGCCCCCAAGCTCTGCCATTGTTTGTAACCTTAGGTGAGAAAGAAGGAGAGGCGAGGCAGAAGGAGGGAGAAGGGAGAAGAGAAAGAAAAAGAAAAAAAGGCAAAGAGAAAAAATATTCATATTTGATAATCTTTCAAACACCTGGACTTAAAATTCATTGTCCTCTCAACAGTGACAGCTTTTCTATCCCTTTCATTATTCTACCCATTACAATTTGCCTGCCTGCCCCCTGGGTATGCAATTAATTGCTTTTGCAAAGAACCTCTTAAAGACTGATTCAATGGCCTCTCCTTTCTACTCAATTTCTATGAGATCATTGAGATAATGACCCCTCTTATTTCTGAAATCTTTTTCTTTCCTTGGTTTTAGTAATGGCATACTATCCAGTTATATTGTTCCTGAATATTCTTTCAGCGGCTGTTTTTTTTTTCCCCCTGGGATCTGAATGTAAATATTTCTCAACACAGTCCTTCTCCATTGTCTTGTTTTGTTTTGTTTTTGGATTTTAATTTTCTCAATTAAAACTCTATTTCTGTGACTAGATACTTATTGGCCACAGTTTGACAGATTACTGTTTCTTTTTCTGATGTAAAGCTCTCTTTTGAGTCCCAGACCTATCTGACCCAACAGTTCTCTGTGTATGTCCTGCAATTTTCTAAATCTCAGAACTGCAAACTGAATTAATCTTCCTAATGGTAGTCTGTCTATTTAATGTGATAGTAGTAAAATTTTTTGAATACATTTTGAGGAGGAAATTGTGAGAATACATAGCTAACGAATTTTACAGTTCATCTGGAGCTAAAATAAAAACTTTACCAGATAGTAAGAGATTTTATAAAGCCATAGTTAAAAATAGATTAATGTAACATAATATAAAGCTCAGAATTTTCTCATGTGTATATGTATGTGTACCTGAATATGCATGCATATGAATACATAATTTATTTTGAAAGCTAAACTCTAATTAACTGGACAAAAAATGAATTATGCAATAAATAGTGTAGAACAGTTGCTTAAATATTTGGAAAAATAAAAGTAGATATTTTCCTCACACATCTTAAGGCAAAGTAAATTCTCAATCAAATTAATATAAAATTGCTAAACTAAAACCATAAGGATGCCTGAAGTAAACATATGAGCTTATTTTCACAACTGTAGGGCAAGAAGAGAATATAATTAGGATTGTAAAGCAGAAACCACAAGGAAAATATTGCTATGTCTGACAATGTAAAAATTATAAAATTTTATGGCAAAAAATCAGCGATAGGAAGTGGTGATAGGAAGATCAGGAGTAATGAGAAATTCTAAATCAAAATAATCAAATTCAACCTTCATCACTTTAATAATATATATTGTTTTCCTATATAATGTCACTTTGATAAACCTATTCCTTTAATACTTTGCTTATTCTCCTAATCCAAAAAAAGAGAGTTGTTCACCTCACTCTTCAACCTGGGGTGATAGCGTTTTCTCGTGATCCAGAATCTGCTCTACATTGGAGCTTCTGATGTATCCTAAGTGACTGGCTAGCATTCTAGAGTTCACATAAAGACTCAGTGGTAACACAAAAGTTATGGCTGCTGCCAAATTTATTATTGACCTAATTACTAAAAATGATTTGGTATAATCAGTAATTATCCTAACACAAAATTTTCCTAACATAAAATGACCAGTATAGATAGGCAACAAAGCACACACTTGTAATTCAAGCTCCTGGGAGATAAAGGTTGGGGAGCCAAGAGTACAAGACAAGTCTTTGCAGCATAGTAAGTTCTAAGCCAGTTTCTCTCTCTCTCTCTCTCTCTCTCTCTCTCTCTCTCTATATATATATATATATATATATATATATATATATATATATGTAGATAAATCATAAAAAAATAAACAAGGGGTTGGTGAGATGGCTCAGTGAATAAAGTACTTGTCATATAACCATAAGGGCCAGAGTGGGTTCAGTTACCCACCAGTAATTCCTGACCAGTGGATGAGTTGGACACAGGGAATTCCCAGAACAAGCAAGCTAGAACCAAATAAGAAATCTTTGGTTTCATGTGTGCCTACATACATGCAAGCACATCTGCGCACATCATACACATATACATACACAAAATGGATAAATAAACCAGAAAATTGTTTGCCAATATACTCAACTGATATCAATGAAAACAAGAAACAAGTAAATGTGCCAATGAGAGGTTCTTTATTTATTCTGAAGCACAGATGCAGAAAGACTATAGATTTTGTTATCAGATTCACATAAAGTACGTAGAAAAGACACACTCACATAGCCAGAACACAGATTAGTGTGCCTTAAGCTGAGGACAGATGGGACACTGACTAAACATGAGATGTTTCCTTGGGGGATAAAAAAAAAGATCTAAAATAAAATTTTAGTGGTACAGATCTAAAAACTTGACTAAAATAACTGGATTGTATATTTATAAAGAATATTCTTATGATATATAAAGTAAATATTAATACAATTTTCATAAAATTATACAAGAACCATTTATTTCTGTGCTTGAAGTTAAATAAAATATTCTTCTTGGGTAAATGGTATTAATCTATGCTCTAGCACACAGTCTCACTCAGGGATGCGTTGAGAGGCCTTATAAAGATGAGCCTGTTTAACTTACAGTAACAGGCGAAGAAAGCAGTAATGAGCTGAGTTAAATGCTTTGCCTGAAACTGTACAATTTGCTAGTGGAAAAGCACTGAGTAGCAACTAGTATCTCAGACCACAAGCCTATTGTTCATTATAATATACCATACTCTCTTTTGTTGAAGTATTTGCAAGCTCTCACCTAACTGACTAGAATTCCAAATATAATCATTTACCTGATTCTAGTATGAGGACTGCTGTAATAACTAGCATTTTTAAAAGTAGGGCATCGCTATTATGATAGATGAATGTTCTTTGTGATGACTTGGTATGAAAGACTTTTTACATAGAAACATTAAAAACAAATCTGTTTCTTTTCAAATGCTTGGTTATATGTTTTGAACACTCTATACTTAAAGTTCGGTACACTGAAAAGCAAGTAAAAATACATCAAATTTCCAAAAGCTGTCATTAGGAGGTGCAGTAATGTACCTTGAGAGCTTGCTTCGGACAAACAGATGGACACTTCATCATTTCTGTCATTATCCTCTCCTACTTCAGGCCCAGCTTCCTCTCCTGGTGTGAGTGCAGACAAAGAACCAGACTCAGGCTGCTCAGAGAAATCAGCAGGGCCTCCTCTTGGAGGTGGAACTTCAATTCCCATTAAACGATATTTTCTTCTTCGATTCCCAATCCAAGTCTTTGTAAAAGAAATATAAGCAATTTTAGACAACCTAGGCATTAGAATAACAAATAAATGGAGCGTAAAATATGATTAGAAAGGACACATAAGCACCTGAAACAGCAAAACTTTTATGGCACTAAGCAAAAAAAAAGTTGTTTTTTAGCAGACAAGGGTATTTACTTAAATATTTAGACTTTCAAATGACATGCAGGCTATTAAACACTGCTTTTTTTTTTATTTTTATTTCTAAGGAAAAATAATTCACCAGATCCTTAAATTGGAAGAATGAACTAATCTTTCTTCAAAAAAAATTAGGATGACATCTATAACTATAGCTCATATTTCACTTCCAATTTTGCTCTTCATAAGTGAAATTATGCCCTCTTTGTGTATATTTGGCTTCGAAATACCTGCTTCTAGTAGTTTAAATTTTTGTTTTTATCAGATTTAGAACCAATTAACAATGGTTATTTTTTTTTAAACCAGTATTTGGGACCAAACCCAGAGAGCCATATGTTACTACTGAGCTATATCTTTTGACTTAATTTTTGTTTCTTTTGTTGTTGTCTGCTGTGGAATGTCATTCTGTATGCTGTGAATGCGTGTTGACAAATAAAATGCTGATTGGCCAGTTGCCAGGCAGGGAGTATAGGTGGGATAAGCAGACAAGGAGAATTCTGGAAAGAGGAAGGACAGAGTCAGAAGTTGCCAGCCAGACACAGAGGAAGCAAGATGACAAGGCAGAACTGAGAAAAGGTACCAAGCCACATGGCTAAACATAGATAAGAATTATGGGTTAATTTAAGTGTAAGAGTTAGTCAGTAACAAGCCTGAGCTAATGGCTAAGCAGTTATAATTAATAGAAGCCTCTGAGTGATTATTTTATAAGAGGCTGCGGAACTGTGGATGAGAAATTTGTCCTGACTGTGGGCCAGATGGGACACAGGAAATCTTCCAACTGCAGTTGTCTTAAAGAAAGATTGTCATCCTGTAACCCAGGCTGGCCACGAGCATACAACATAGCCTGTGCTCCCTTAAACTAGAAGCAATCCTCTTGCCTTAGTCTTCTCAGTGCTAGTATTTACAGGTGTAAGAAACCATGGGTAGCTTTAACACTTTTTAATCTTGAAATAAGTGTAGAGTCACAGAAATTTTCATTCCACAGCGTTATCTGTTATTCATATTGCCTCTTTAGTGAAATGTCTCTTTTCTAATTGAAAGAATTGAACACTCAAGATAGCATTTTGAGAGTTCTTTAAATACTCTGTGTATTAATTCTTTGTCAGATATGTGGTTACAAATATTTATCCCAGTGTATCTCCTGAATTTCTATTCTGGGTTTTCTGCAGCACAAATATAGAATATATTTAAAATATACCTCCCTTGAAGTTGGTCAGAAGTTTGCCAGATACCCTCAAAATAATGCAGGCTACTGCCATTGCTCTTGGTTGCCTACCAGAACTTGATGGTCACACCTTATTTCTGAAGACAACCTTTGACCACACTTTGCTCACAGAAAATGGAGAAATTAAGTGGGTACTGACTAGGAAGCTTCCTCCTGGCTGGCTAGCTTTTATAGTACCAGAAGGTATTACGTTGGTTGCTGAGAGCAAAAATTCATCAACAGTCTTACCCAGCTGGAAATGCTATGAACTACAATAGCAATCAGTGTGGCAAGATACTTTCACCAGTGAAATAGTGGCACAAATGTTGCAGGGGTAATCAACCATTTTCTGATTGGATTCCTAGTATTTTAAATCTGGTCAACAACCCATGGGTGGGGAGCTCACAGGCCCCAGGGGCGAATCTGCTGCTATTATTTTTCTTAATGGATATAGTATCAAACTGTCTTCTAAATTTGTATCTTTCTTTTTTGTTTATTTATTTATTTTTGTTTTTACATTCCATCCAAAGTTCCCCTCCCTTCTCTCCTCCCAGTTCCTCCCCGACTCCTCACCTCCTACTCTCATCCATTCCTCCTCCTTTATTTCTCTTCAGATATGGGTAGGCATTCCATGGATTTCAGTCAGCCATGGCATAACAAGTTGCAATGAGACTAAGCACCTCCTTTCCTATTAAGGCTGGCGAGGCAATCCAGCAAGAGGAATGGGTCCCAAGAGGCAACAGAGTCAAAAACAGCACCTGTTCTCACTGTTAGGAGTCTCACAAGAAGACCAAGCTACACAACTGTCACATGTATGCAGAGTGCATAGGTTGGTTCAATGCAGGCTCCCTGGTTGTTGGTTCAGTCTCTCTGAGCCCCTATGAGCCCAGGTTAGTTGAGTGTGTGGGTTTTCTTGTGATGTCCTTGACCCCTCTGGCTCCTACAATCCTTCCTCCCTCTCTTCAGCAGGATTCGCTGAGCTCAGCCTAATGTTTGGCTGTGGATCACTGCATCTGTTCCCATCAGTTGCTGGGTGAAGCCTCTCTGATGTCAGTTGGGCTGGGCACCAATCTATGAGTATAGCAGAATATCATTTGGAATCATTTAATTGACTTTTTTTCTTTCTTTGCCAGTCATGTTTGGTTCTATCCAATTTGTATCTTTATACCCACAGATTGGTGCAGTTCCCAGATCTCATTAGATTAGTATCTTTGTGCAGTGGATGGCAGTTAATGTAGAAACTCACAAAGTACAGAGAATAAGGGTGCTAAGTGTGTATACAACAAATTACATGCTTCTCTCCAAGAATCAGGGAGTATTTTAGAATAAGAAGCTGAACAACTTTAAGAATTAGAGGTTTGAGAGGACCAGAATGAAACAATGTCCTCTGGGCATGATATGACTCTTGTTCTTATGAACTCACAGCAGATGTGGTTGGCTACACAGGTTCAAGCTAATCAGCATTTCAACATGGAGGTTAAATAGCTCATAAATATCTACCCTAAGCTGAAGAGCTATTAATGGCTTCTGAGGCAAGGAAAGTGAGTTTTCTTTAAAGTTTAGCCATGGGTAGGTTGATAGCTTCCAGTTGAAGGCTTTACATGCATGACTATATGGCAGGTACAAACTTGCTTAAAAAAAAAAAGGACGTGAGAGACAGAGAGCGAGTAGATCAGGATGGGAGAAGACCATGGGGAGGAACTGGGAGGGGTAGAGGGAGGGGAAACTATATTTAGATTATATTTTATACTTAGAGAAAAGAATCTATGTTTTATTAAAAAGAAAAAAATGACATGAAATTGGAAGGGAGTGGATATGAGAGAAGTTATAGGGGGTGGGGGATTAATATGATCAAAATATACCATTACATGTATGAAATTATCAAATGATTATTTTTTTGTTTTTGTTTTTCGAGATGGGGTTTCTCTGGCTGTCCTGGAACTCACTCTGTAGGCCAAGTTTGCCTTGAACTCACAGAGATCTGCCTGCCTTTGCCTCCTGAGTGTTGGAATTAAAGGACTGTGCCACTACTGCTTGGCTAAAAATTTTTTTAAAAGAAAACTTGTTAATATTTTTGACAGTGGGTTCATTGAAATGATCAGTGAAATTGACACTTAAAAAGACTAGCAAAGTAAGAGAGATGGTGTAAGTTATTAATATCATAAATAAACCAGAGTATATTACTATAGACTTTGTAGACACAAAATAAATAATAAAGGGACAATATAAACAACTCTATGCACACATTGGCTAACTTGGATAAGATGGAGTCATTCTTTCAAAGGTACAAACTACCATAGTACACACAAATTATTTGAATAGCAATTTAACTGTTAAGAAAATTTAGTTCATCTTTAAAAAATATCCTGTAAAGAAATCTCCAGGACCCCAAAGCCTGCTGATAAGTTCATGCTTAATGGTAAAAAGTAGAAGAATGTAAAAAGTTCTAATAAGAGTAAACAAGATATCCATTCTGGTTACTTGTATTCAACATAGAAGTGATTCTAACACATATGCCAATTTGAAGAAAGTATAGAAGCATACACAGATCAGAAAGGAAGAATTAAAGCTCTCCCCATTTGCAGATCATAGGATATAGTTTATACAGAAGATCCAAAGGAATATTTTTACAACTAGGAACTGAAATCAGCAAGTGAGAATACTAATCAACACAAAGAAACCAACTGGCTTTCTATAAACTATATAGTAAAAGTAAACATACTGACCTGGGTATGGTGGCACACGCCTTTAGTCCCAGCACTCGGGAGGCAGAGGCAGTGAGTGGCTCTCTGTGAGTTTGATGGCAGCCTGGGCTACAGAGCGAGTTCTAGGTCAGCCAGGGCTAAATAGTGAGACCCTATCTTTAAGAAAAAGTGACCACATTGAAGTTATAATTAAAAATATTATATTCCTTTCTTCTCTTCTTCTTTTTGTGGTGCTGAGGATTAAACCTAGCATGGAGACTAGGAAGGCTCTTCACCACAGAACTACACCTCCAGTCCTATAGTTTATCCAATCCCCCCACCAAACAATGTACTTACATAGAAGCTTAATAAAATATGTATAGCACTCATATGCTAGAAACTACAGTAATTTAAAAAGAAAACGAGTTAGCTAAAATGAAGTTGAAAGAAGCCATTTATCCACATTCAATACATATTAGAGTAAGGGAATGGAATAGAAAACTCAGAAATATTGGTAAGTATGATCATTTATGTAGTTTCTGACAAAGGTGGACAATATATTAATTCAGGCTATAGGAAGTCTTTAAGAAGCAATGTTGGACCAATTGTATCTCCATCAAAAAAAAAGAAAATGGACTTCAGCCTAAATCTTATACCTTATACAAAGATGAACTCAAAGTAGATCACAGATTTAAAGTTCAGTCCCTAATTAGATAATAATCTGAATATTAAATAGTTTTGTTTCTAAAACAGTTTTGCTTGTACATGTTGTATGTATGTATATATATATGTATATGTGTGTATATATATGTATACACACACACACATATATATACATATATACATATATGTGTGTGTGTGTGTGCACTATATTTCCATATTTGAATGTCAGTACATGTCCCACTATGCTTGTGGAAGTCGGAGAACTTTGGGTGTCAGTCTCTAGCTTCCACATTTGGGACAAGGTCTCTGTTGTTCATAGTGAATATACCAGGCTACCTGCCTGTTGAGCTTTCAGAGGTTCTCCTGCTTCTGCCTCCCATTTCACATTTAGGAGTACTGCGATTATAGACTTGTACCACCATACTGGCTTTTCACAGGTTCTGGGAACTCGAACTCAGATTCTCACATTTGCATGGCAAGTGTTTACTCACTGAACTATGCCTCCAAGCCATTTTTATATTATATTTTTGTATGTGTATATTAATGTGTGTACATCTATTCATGTGTGTATGGGTAACAACTTCAGGTGTTACTCAGGCATCCTGTCTTTTTTTTTTTTTTTTTTTTGAGAAAGTGTCTCACTGTTTAGCCATACTATGTAGAGCAGGTGGGCTTTATATTCATAGAAAAACAAATGCCTCTGACTACCAAGATCTAGGATAAAAGGTATACGCTCCCATACCCAGCCATTTTAGATAGGGCCACTAACTAGCCTGGGTTTAATGACTAGGCAAGTCTGGTCTGGCTGGCCTGCAAGCCCCAGGGGTTGGCCTGATTCCATTTTCTCTGTTCTGGAATTACAAGTGTGTATCACCACCATGCCTGAATTTTCTTAATTTTTATTTTATTATATTTATATTTTTGAGCATTTTATACATCTATAAATGAAATATGATCATACCTACCTCTTATTTCCACCTCTAAATTCTTGGTAACCCTCCCAACACATCTCTCCTACCAACTTCAGGTCTTTTTTGTTATTGTTGTTTACCCACTAAATCTAATTTGTTCTGTTCGTATGCACATGGATGTGGGTCCATCCATTGGAGTATGTGAAACCCACCATTGGCCACACCCTCAAATAATAATTCTCCTTCTCCCAGTTGCCACCTACTGCCAATACTTGTCTCAGCATAGTGGGGCCTGGAAACCACCTCCTCCATCTATGCCAGAATATTTGCTGTTCAACAGTACCATTCTTGGCCATACACCCACTTAACTTTTTGTTTGTTTGTTTTTGTGTTATCTGGGGATGAAACTCCAGTCCTCGTGTTTATACAGTAAGCATTTTACATTGACAGAGCTATATCAGCTCCTTTCTTTATATATTAACAGAATTTACTCTATACAATAAGGCCTACATAAATACAAAGCCACCATAGAAACTTTCCAATGTAAATAAAAATGTGATTAAGGTTAGCTTTATACTTGCTAAAATTCTTCAGAAAAAAATATGTCTGGCAAAACAGAAGAACTATTCAGTTAGCTCAAGAAGGCTAACTGTTTTTATTTGCTGGATGGGGGTAGGGGAGCAAATTCAGGAAATACAGAACTTTAGACGTATTTAGCAGTGTATATTTGAACATGAAATCTAAAACAGATTGTCTTAGAGGAAAAGTAATCAATAAAGAAATACTTATAGATGTTATAACAATTTCCCTAGATTAACTAACTATCCAACAAAGGAGAAATACTAGTGAAAAAAAGTAGTTTCCCTTATCCTTTACGTTGCCACACTGCAAATGAATCACTAGACTTGAGAAAATCATAAGAACTGGACCTTCTCACCAAAGTGCTTTTTTAATTGTTTGCTCTTTCACTATTTCCTATCTGGGAATACTGCTGCTTATGAAAATGTGATGCAGACCCTTTTCTTCCACAATAATCCTAGCCAGTGATTCTGGGCAAATGATGGCACAGACTAAAGGAAGAAGGCACTCTTTAGGATGCTTGTCCCCCTGGTCCCCGCACCTCCGGAGCTGAGGACAGAACCCAGGGCCTTGTGCTTACTAGGCAAGTGCTCTACCCCTGAGCTAAATCTTGCCTTATTTACATCATAAAACCTGAAGGAAGGAGAAAGAAAAGGAAAGAAAAACAGAAGGCAAATTTCTACTTATCTTCACCTTCTTTTGTCCCCTTCTTGGAAGTGGTGAGTGTGTTATGTACAGTGACAAAGGTAAAATATGTGATATGAATATTGGGGAGTATTTGAGGGTTTTATTGTATTCTAAGGTTAAACATTTTTCTTTTTTAGATCAAACTCTTTACAACTAAACAGCTGAAGCTTGAGTGGTGGAAGGTACCTACAGTGAGTTCCCAAACAGCCTGGGCTATATAAGGAGACTGTCCTCAATGTACACATCCTGAAAGGCAATGGGAAAGAATTCAAAATATAAACACAAAGCTCCAGATTGTATTACGCTTTATAGACTCATAGAAGAATGCAGTTACCTTAGAAACTGCTATGATCTGAATATTAATATTCCCTAACCCAATTAGTATGATTAACTTCTAACCTCTATGATGACAGTATTAATCTCTCAAGAATAGATTTACAGATTTTTAAAAGGAAACAAAAGGATGTCTTATCTTCCACCATGAAAAGATAGTTAGCTGTATAAAAGGGGCCCTAGCAAGACATTAAATATGCTAGGGAGTTGATCTTGGACTTTATGGCCTTCAAAACTATGAGAAAAAATTTCACCTGCTTATAATCCCTTAAATATTATTTTGCTCTAGCAGCTTGTGATAGCCACTTGACTGAGTGAAGGAATACCCAGGTAGTTGATAAATGAGGGCCCTCTGGAAGGCATTAGCATTAGAATAGGTCAATTGAGGAAGAAGGTAGTCTTTATCCAGTCCATTGAGTTTGCCTTAAGTCCATTGAAGAAACCTTAAGGTTTCATGTAGTATTTCATGAATACTTCAATAACATCGAATACACCACTCTATAAGTTGCTCCTTTCTAGGTTTGGAAGAATGTGGCATCTTTTATTTATATATTCATTCATTCATTTACTAGCCATTGTTACCTAATATTATTCCTTATAGTGGAAGGACTGCTCATGTTTTCTCATTCTGATGCAAACTAAAGACACTTTGGAAGGAGGCGCCTCCATTAAAGAATTGCCTCCATCAGACTAGCCTGGAGGCAAATCTATGGAGTATTTTCTTGATTAATGATTGCTGTCACACTGGAGAGGGCAGTGCCACCTCTGGTCAGGTGTTCCTTGCTGGTGTAAGGAAGCAAACTAAGTAGCCATGGGCAATAAACAGTATTCTTCTAGGGGATACTTCTCTGCTTCAGTTCCTGTCTCAGTTTCCCTGGATGATGGACTCTAACTTGTAAATCAAGTAAGACTTTCCATCCCCATGTTGCTTTTGGTCAGTATTAAGTCATAGCAACAGAAAGCCAACTAGGACAGTGGGTCAAAGTCTAGTGTCCTTGTTTATTACAAGTGTCATATCTAGTTCTTTGCTCCAGATCTTCTTCAATCCAAACTGCTTTCTATACTCCAATTATTAAATATATATGAAGACATTCTTTTTCTTTTCCATAGTAAACTTGATTAGTTTAGAAATATCCAGTGTTTCAACATTTTATTGAAACAGGGTCCCACTATTTAGCCTGATTGGCCTTGAACTGGCTGGCCTCAAACTCCCAGAAATCTGCCTGCCTCTGCCTCCTGAGTGCTGGGGTTAAAGGCGTGTGTCAGCACTTCTGGCTGCTGCTCAACTATTTTACATGAACTGTTGGCCAGTTATTTTATCACTTGGCATCAGATTCCTTGTGTTCAAAATTAGGAAGCTGGATTCCAAATCCTGTCCTTTTTAGGATAAGCGTCCCTTCAGGATGGTTATCAGTCTTCAGAATAGTGTGTATTTTTAACTAGAACACCTATGAATAATTTCACAAATATAATGACTATTAAAAATGAGGACTCTCAGACCTTATAAATTTCTAATACTATTTCTATTGAGCAATGTGAAAGCATATTCTAAACTTTTAGTTCAGATTATGATATCATTTAGTTGGTAAATTCTGTATTATATATATGTCTATTATACATTTCTGTTAGATATTTATTTTTTATATCAAAAATATTACTGAATAGTATATACCATGCATATATACAGTAGTGAAGATAACAAGTATGCTCTGTACCCTGAGGGAACTTCAACTTATCATACAGTATAAAAGTACTAGTAGTATACATATATAGAAAAGCAAATGGAAACTAAATTTTTTGACCAAGTGTTACAAAGAGAGCCAGCTAAACTATTTAATCACAATGACGTAGTATAGTGAAGATCTTTTTGTATTTAACTAAGTCTTTCAATTTTAGAAAGGGAAAGGAAAAAAATTGTGTAATAACAGAGCACTGAATTAAATCTCAGGCTGCTTATCAGCTTATTTCCTGTATCTCCTCTTCTTTACTGAGACAGTATATCACTATATAGCCTTAGAACTTAACATGTAAATGAGGCTAGCCTAAAAACATGGAATCCTCCTGTTTCTGTCTCATGAGTGCTAGGTCTAAAGGTATAAACCAATACCAGCATATAAAACTTATCATTTTAACCGTTTTTCATTGCCAGGGTTAAACCTAGGGCCTCATGCATACTAAGCTCTCTACCACTAAGATATATGCCCAGCCTCTAAAGAGACTCGCTTGAATTCTTTTTCTTGGTGCTGGAGATTTACACATACCAGGGTTTTACACACACTAGGCAAGTGCTTGGCCTCAGTGCCCACTGGCTTTAAATTAATGTCTATGATGGATAATAGAAGCCAGAATTGGTGGCTTTTATCATAATTCCAGCACTTAGGAGGCTAAAGGAAGAGAACTGTTGTGAATTCAAGGCTAGTAACCCCAGCTACTTAGCCTAGACCACAGAGTAAAGTTCTGTTTTAATAAACAACAAAAAAAGATAACAGAGAGTTTACTATATAATTGAAAAACATTGGTCTGTTTAAAGACACTTCAAATCTAACCATACTCCTCTGAAAATAAATGTAGTCTTAAATTTTAAAATGTACGTTCATTTTTGCATGCAGTTTGTTCAAATTTCATAAACTGTATTTTATACATTCAGTCATGTATTGTTCATACAAACATTTGTCCATAAAAGAGTACATTTGGACTTGTCCACCATAACCCAAACACAGATGGGAAAGGCAGGCATTATAACAGAATGGCAACAAGATGGAAGTAGGTATACTGAAGATTTTTGAGTATTTGTAAGGACCCCAAAGCATTGTTCCCAGATGGTTGCTCTATAGCCTTGTGAAATACTTTCCACTTATGGCTAACTTAAGCCCAGAGACATTAAAGCACGAGCAAGTTCTAGAAGAAGGCTGCAAGCTATACATAGTACAGTGCAGAGTTCTGGCACATGGTAGATGCTCTCTGTGCACAGCTGTTAAATGAATAAGTTAATGAACAATAGACAAGAATCTGGAAATGATGTTTCAAGTTGAAGAAGCACATGCATGTAACTAATAATACTTAGCAAAATTCCTAGGAATAGTGTGCATAGTTTTCTTCCCAGACTTCTTATATGTTATAGTAACCCTCTCATATCCATGCTTTTACTGTTTGCAGTTGCAGTTGCCAGTCGTCAACTGCAGTCTGGGAATAGAAACATTTGGCTTGACTTTTAGCAGTGAGACCACAGTCACACAGCTTTATCACAGCATAGAGTTATAATTATTTTATTTGTTATCAGTCATTGCTGTTAATATCTCATTGTGCCTAATTTAGAAACCAAACCTTATCACAGACATGTATACACATGCTAAAACAAACATACAGATGGTTTCACTTTCAGAGATGCACTAGAGGTCTTGGAATGCATCTTCCATGAATCAAGGAGATAACTTAATGTAACATAACAAGGAAAACGAATCTAAAATGTCAAAATTGTACCATAAGTAATGGCTGAGTAGACATCTAGAAGCAAAGCTCACTTTAGTAATCAGTAACTTGAAGGTCCACTGTACTTAACAACATATGAGTAGTTTCTCCTGAAATCTTAAGAAGACGTTTTTATGGAAAAAATTCTTCCTAAGAGCAATTTATCAAATTTTGCAGAAAAAGTCCATTTGAAACCCATCATGTCTCCAAACTTTCCTCCCATTCTTAGCATGCTGGCGAGTTAGAAGCTCAGCAGAAAGAACAAGATAGTAGATTGATCCCCATTTCTTCACTATTAGAAGTTTCCGCTAATTTTAAGCAAAAATAAAATATCCCTTCATCATTGTCTTGTATATTATGAGTTTCTGTAGGTAGAGTAGGTTATGCACACAGTAAAACTTGATGATGGTCTGCACATCAACAGCACTGTATTAAAAACAATAACTAAGTCCATGCCTAAAAGCCACTGAGAGAGCCCTCACCAGGGATCCTATGGCTATATCACCTTGCATTTGATTAGTGTATGTTATGAAAAGAATCTGTCCTTATCTCCTTTCTTTTGAAGTACAGGGGCTCTCATGGAGGCCTGAAGCACAAAGTGCTTATTATTATCAATGGCAGATTAAACAGAAAATTTGAAAAAAATTAAACATTCTACAGAAAAGTTAGAAGTTACATTTTAAGAATACCTTAGTGCAAGCAGAGTAAAAAAAATTAGTAGATTAAAAATAAGAACCACAGAAGAATAGTTGTATCCCTGGTAAGGAAATTAACCAGCAGATATAAGCGAGTCATTAGATACAGGAAATACATCTTCAAGAAGACAAAACTGATATACTGCCAAATGTGTGGGGATAAATTAAAAAGGTCTGAGGAAAAATTATTATCAAGTACTTAGAAAACTAAACAAGCAAACATGTAAACATCAGAAGAATTACCTAAGAAAAATACTGTGACAACATCTGGAAGGCTGAGGCTTCCATCAATTCAAAGCCAACCTAGGCTATATGATGGGTATTAGCCAGTCCACACCACATAGAGAGACCATGTCTCAAAGGCCCCAAAGCAAAAACTAAGTAAATTTTATGTTCCAAGGGAATAAAGTATATAATACTTAAAGGAGAACAGCATTGCACTACATAATTGTAAGGTGTCAAGTATATACATCATAATGATTTTAATATTTTGCAAGTTTGTTTGGAGGTTCCAGCAAGGAAGTGCCACTACTTATATACCTTTCACAGAAGAATGGTCCACCTTTGTTGAGGATGGTTGCCCTCTTTAGTGAATCCTCAGTTTCAGGAGGAACACATACAGAGGTATAAGGAAAGAAAGGGACACCTGCCTAGCTGACCAAATTGGCTGAATCACCCCTGGTTTAACAGGCCAGATCACCCTGACAACCTAATGCTTATATAGAAAATTCAACTAACCAACATTAAGGGAGGATAAAGAGGGAAAAATATGAATATAAGTAAATGAAACAATGTCAGAAGATTTTTTTAAAGCATTGAAATTTATAGCAAAAATTTAATAGACACTTTTAAATTTTTTTCCATCTTAAGATGGAAAAAAAACCCCTCAAGAAGTGGCAATGTAAACAGATTTGTGAGGGCCAGCTGGATATTCCTCATATTTGTTCTCCCTTCTTCTAAAGTAATAGCAGGGTTAGCTGAGCACATGATTGCCACAGTAAAACTCCATTTGTGGCTTTCCTTGCAGTTTGGTTATGATCATGTGACAAATCTTTAGCCAATTTGATGGAAGTGCAAGTGTTTAATAATAGTTTCTATAGCTTCTTTTTGAAAGACAGTTTGTATATACCACTTGATATTTTCTCTTCTCTATGTTGTACTACTAGGAGTTATATATGCCATCATTATGGATCTTGAAGAGGTGTTGCACAAGTGACAGAAAAAAAGATGGAATGTATTAGTATCTCCAAGGCTACCCTAGCATTTCTATACTAACTGTAGACAGCATATCAACTGGACAGAATTGTAAGGGTTTGCCTAAGCCACTTTTATTTTTTAGTGTTTCTGTAATTCACAGATGGAAGTAAAAACCAAAGGGATCATCTAATGGAGTGAAAACTGTTTGACTCCAGCTATTGGAAAAACAAAGGAGGGGAGGAGTAGGCAAGTTTTTAAAACAAATCCTATGCATGTAACACAACTTCAATTTGAAACTATTTAGTTTTTTTTTATACAAATCACTTAAAGGAAGTTAAGA
Organism: Peromyscus leucopus; assembly: GCF_004664715.2. Classification (NCBI taxonomy): domain Eukaryota; kingdom Metazoa; phylum Chordata; class Mammalia; order Rodentia; family Cricetidae; genus Peromyscus; species Peromyscus leucopus. Next base: position 70,180,024 of record NC_051083.1, read on the forward strand.
CAGTTGGACTGATAATGTTCCCCACAAGAACCACAGCTTAACAAATACTCAATGCCAGGCACAAGAGACTTCCTTTCAAGTAGTCAGAGTAGCCCCAAGGAACTGCCAAAATAATATAGATTATCGACAGTGGCCCTTGGTTGCCTCTCAGGGTTTGAAGGTAAATCACTGCTGCTGAAGATACCACATCCTTAGGGCACAGGACTCAGATGATTTGAGCTGGATCTGGCCTGAAAGCCTCCTAGTTTCCATGCTTACAGAACATGCTATACAAACTTTCAGTGGAGGAAAGCAGTTAAAGAGTCCTACCCGGCTGCATCATCTATGAACCATGACAATAATCATCATGGTAAGATATTCATAATGGCACAACAAATGGCACTCACCCGTCACTGGCAACCAACAGCTGTCTTAATTGGACTTAAGACCCACTCAACAGGAGGGAAATCATGCCTAGTACTGAAAGCCCAGCCAGCTTTCCAGGGCTAGTGAAGTCATGGACCTTAGAAAAGAATCTATTTCTGTCATTTTGCTAGACCAGAATAATTCTTTACTACATTTTAAATAAAACTTATCCTAGCACCCTTAATCAATGATGCCCCTCCTTACAGTAAATGGAAACTACCACAGGAAACCACAACTGGACACAATGCATAGATCAACAGAATGTAGGGAGCTCAGCCCTAACAGATACATCTGCATAAACATCTCCTCTATATCTATGACTCAGGGAACATCATAGAAGAGAGGGCATAAATGTTATAAGAGCCAGAATGCCAGGAAGTGTGTGGTGGAACTAATCTATCCATGAAATGGCTGCATTAACAAGACTGGAACACAGCAATGTCAATTGGGACAATATTATGAAAGGGAAATAAGTTTGTGGGGTCCTACTCCTACACCAAGAACTATAGGCAACCTTCTCAGGAGAAGGAGAATTAGCCTCTCCTAGGGATGACACCCTCCACCCTTATTGGTTGTCTAATGCACAATAATCAGCCCTGAAGTCATATACACAAACAAAATGGACTCAGTAATTTGTATTTATGAATTTGTGAAGATTTGGGGAAAATTATTAATGAGTACTCAAAAAAGGCTGATTCTCCTCCCCTCCTCTGTCTCTGTCTCTGTCTCTGTCTCTCTCTCTGTGTGTGTGTGTGTGTGTGTGTGTGTGTGTGTGTGTGTGTGTAAAACAATGATAATCAAAGAAAAAGAGGCTATCAACTTGAGAATTGGGGAGGACATGGGAGGGTAACTGTGAAGGGGTGGGAGGAAGAAAAGAAGGGGGCCGAGTGATAGAATTCTATTTCAATTAAAATATTTAAAATATTTATTTGTTTTATTTACTATTAGTGTTTATGTGTATGTGTGCATATATTATATATGCATGGTGTGTGAGTGTTCATGTTCAGATACACACATGCCACCAGAGGACAATTTTCAGGTGCTAGCTAGTTCTCTTTTACCACAGTAACTGAGGCTTAAACAGAGGTCATGGCTTATAGAACAAGCATTTTCACTCAAGGAAGCATCTTCGATTGTTAAAAATACAATTGAAAAATGACAAAAACACAAGCTTCACATTTCCCTATCTGTGGTTTTTACTTAGGTTCTTCATGATACGATACCACATTCGTATTATCTCCAGTATTTTTTTTTTTTTTTTGGATCGTCCCTCTTACTATACTCAAAACTCCTTTAAAACAGGATGTGTCTGATGCATTTCTTTCTCATTTTTAGTATATACTCTTATATAGCAGCATACTCAGCAAACATAGGCTTGAAATTGATTTTATATCTGGATCAAGACAACAAAAAGCAAAGCTCTGACTAGGACAGTGTGTGTTTTTAGAGTTGTATTTATTTTGAGAAACCTTTGCCCTTCGTCTTCTCTTTAGATGTTTGAGAAAAGGTTATTTCATCTGGAAGAGTTTTATGTTTTGTCACTTGTTCTTGAAAAGCACTTCTGTCCGGATCTTCTGAGATGACCCTTAGTTATGGGCTGAAGCCATGTAATAACTTTGCACGGATCAAAATGTTATCTTTTCTTCCTACCTCTAAGTTGAATGAGACTTAGAAACCCAATGGAGGAAATCTTTTTTTTTTTCTTTTCTTTTATTTTATAATACCATTCAGTTCTACATATCAGCCATGGATTCCCTTGTTCTCCCCCTCCTGCCCCCCTCCCCTTCCCCCCAGACTACCCCCCCATTCCCACCTGGAGGAAATCTTTATACCATAGAAACCAGCAAATGGTAATGACAAACAAACAAACAAAATCAAAACCAAAACCAAAACCAAAAGAGGCATCAGTCCCTTAATGAAAGATTATTAAATATTTACAATACCATGATTATCTCAACCTCATATAAATGTCCTTCAAATGGGATATAAACTACTATCCCCACAACTGATAATTAGTATAATTATTTTTATCTATTATTGATTATAAGAATACATGAGATTAATTTCAGATCATTTCATGAAATTTTTTTCTTTTTTATTTATTCTTCTCTCACATATTATATCCTGACTGCAGTTTCTCCTCCCTCCTCCAGTCCCACCTCCTCTCTCCCCCATATCCACTCCTCTTCCACTTCCTTCAGAAAAGAGAAGGCCTCCCAGAGATACCAACCAAATAAGGCATACCAAGTTTCAGTAAGACTAGGCACAAACCCTCATATCAAGGCTAGATGAGGAAACACAATGAGAGGAAAAGAGTCCGAAGAGCAGTCAAAAGAGTCAGGGACAGCCCCCGCTCTCACTGTTAGGAGTTCCACAAAAATACCAAGCTACACAACCCTAACATATATGTAGAGGACCTACATGAGAACCATGAAGGTTTTCTGATTGCCAGTTTAGTCTCTGTGAGCACCTATGAGCCCTAGTAAGTTGATTCTGTGGGCCATGTTCTTGTGTCCTCAACTCCTCTGGGCTCCTACAATCCTTCTTCCCCCCTCTTCCACAGGATTCCCCAAGCTCCACCGAATGTTTGGCTGTGGCAGTTTTTTGCGTAATATTACTAACACTTGTAAAACAGTTTCAATAAGGAATATTTGGTATTTCATACAATTGACTCATTCAGCATATAAAATTATGGATTTTCAAGATATTAACAGAGATGTGCATCAATCACAACAAATTCTGTAAATAGTACATCATGCCAAAAAGGAAACTCTATACCCGTTAACAGTTATTAGCTTTACCTCCCTACTCCTAGCTCTTGGCAACTCCAATTTATTTACTGACTCCACACATTTCATATTGATTTAATAATACACTATGTAAGCTTTTGTCACTAGATTATTTTCCTTAACAAAGTACTTTTAAGGCTTTCCCTTCTTGAAACATGTATCAACATCAATTTTCTTTATATGGACCTATAATAATCTATCATATGCCTACATCGTATCTTGTTTATCTATTCACTTGGAGGACATTTACTTCACTTGCACGTTGGGGCTATTATGGATAAGACGTATCTATGTTTGAGTTCTTTGGGGGGACCTATGTTTTCTATTATATAAGTATAAAGCCAGTAGAATGGCTGACTTAAAAGATAAGCCTATGTTAAACTTTTTGAGGACAGTTTTATGAAGTGGAAATGTTAACATTTAACATTCCCTTCAGCAGTACATAGGGTTTCAGTTTCTCCATGTCCTGTCTTACTTGTGATTATCTTTACTTTTAATTATACCCATCATGGTGGGTGCTACTATGCCACTGAGTTTTGAGATATATATATATATATATATATATATATATATATATATATATATATATCATATGTTAAATGATTTCATTGGTTTCTTGTGCATTTTATACTTTGGAGAAATGTTTATTTTTTGCTATTTAAAAATGCTTTATTTGCCTTATTATCACTCAGTTGTGTTATTTATATACTCTGGACATACTTTAATTATCAGACACATATTTTGAAAAACACATCTCCCTTTATGCAGGTCTTTTCACTTCATTAGTGATACTGTTTGCAGTACCCCATGCTGCTAGTTTTCAAGCTTTTATTTATGCTGCTTATCAACTAAAGCATGAAAATTACTAAACATGTCTTACCCGAACTATTTCACAGTCGACATTTAATTCAGTGGCAACAGCTTCTATCTTCTCTCTACATACAGATCCCAGGCTGGTCATACCATTGTCCCAGTACTTCTTAAGGGTAGCCAAGTCTCGGTCACTGAACTGAGTGCGGTCCTGTAGCTAGAAAATACATTTAAAATTTAATGTGATCAAAGGAAGCAATGTTATTGAGAGGGTAAATGGGGTGGGAAGTAGAAGTACCAAGTTCAATATATAACATTGTGATAGTGATCCAGGCCACCATTTTTTTTCATTTGCAAATTTAGCATGTTTAAGGAGAATACAGGATTCAGGAGTTCAAACTGACCTCCCAAGAGAAGGCATTGTCCACGTATCAAAACAACAGACCTAACAAAGAACTTAGATCACACCTGGAATGAGTGAGAATCCTATACTCCACAAAATGTTATTTTCTCTTTCAAAATGGTGGTATTTTAAGATCCCAACTCTATCTAGATATAAATTAAAAAAACAAACAAACAAAATCTTCCTCAGAGAAAACCTTGGGCCCAGGTCTCCTTGTACCAGAAAAGGACCTATTGACCTATCCTACAGTTACCATTGCATATGTTCTAGCCGTTTTTTTCCTGGATTCTGATTAATTCTGAGATGACTACAGGGATGGTGGTGTAGAAATTAGACTCCCCCCATTTTGGCAAAACTGTAAATGAATCCAATTGCTTTTGTTAATTTCTATTTTTTAAATTGTCTAAAACACAGAGAAACTGAGACTATGGGTTTATGAACCCAAGTGCCCAGTAAAATAACAGATAAATAGATTTTACAAGCTTTACCCTATTTCCTCATTATGAAAATGTACATTTCCATTGTTTTAAATTTCCATTACAGAGTGTGCTAGGATGAAAGGAAATTGTTTTCAACTGACAGCAATGTAATGTTCTTCATTATGCAAACATGTTCATTATAGCAGACGAATAAAACAGATAAACAAGAAGATAATTTAAATTAACAACCTGGAATAATACTTAACATTTTAATTTTTTTCAAAAATTTCCTTTAATGCATGCATTCCCATTCATATCTTAAAAAAAAAATAACAAGACAATGACAGGGGCTGGGGATAACACAGTTCACTCAATGAAGGGTTTGCTTTGCATGCAGAAGGACCTGCTTTGGATCCTAGGCACCCATGCAAAAGGCCAGTATGATTGTGTGCTCTTGTAATCCCACTGCTTGGGATACAGAGACAGAAAAAAAAAATCTTTGGGTCTTATTGCTCAGCCAATTCTAGTCTAACTGGTGAACTCCAGGCCAATAAGAGAGCCTTTCTCAAAAGAAGTCTATGGTATCCCTGGTGATACTGGCCTCTACACACATGTAAACTTACACACATATGTACACCTGGATCGTATATAAACACACACACACACACACACACACACACACACTCACTCACACACACCAAAGACAGCATAACATCAGTATCCTGTTTTATGATGTCTTGCAGGTAGAGAAAGACTAAAGGTCCCCAAAGTACTTGATTTCTAAGAAGAGATTTCACACAATTCTGACAACTTAAATAAACCTATATATATTTCATAGCTTGTTTCATCTCTTCTATAAAATTCTAGCACTGCTACAGAAAAGGTAGAAAGAAACTATAAATCTTTTTTCCCCTCCCAATTGGGCCAAACTGCAAACAAATCTATTTGCTTTATCAGTTTGTTTCTTAGTTCATTATAATGCAGGTTTATGAACTTAAGGACCCCTTGTAACATGATGAATTTAAAAGGCAAATAAGTAAAATAAATGTAAAAGGACATTTTAATTGTGAAAAATGAATCATATTTATAGCTTCAGAAACTTTCCAATAAACCTAACCTTTTTTTTTGTTGTTCTTAGGCTTTTAAAAACACAATATACCACATGCTTTATATATTGCTTAATTCAATGGGTCTTAGATGCATCCTTAGGAAGTAAACTAGAAACATGATAGAATAATGACTTTCATTTTGCTGATAAGGAAAAGAAAGGTCAAAGGACTCATTCAGCGGGGCATAAAGGGTCCAATGCAGAGGTAGAAATAGAAATCTCTTTTTTTTCTATAAGCTTTATTGTTATGATGTATTCAATTACCTTATGGGGTACTGGAAAAATCTGAAAATGGGCTTTAATTTTACACACACACACACACACACACACACACACACACACACACACACATCCTGAAAAATCTTTGGGTGTTTGTATGATGAGATAACGGAGAAAGAAAGAGGGCATGAGAGGTGGAGGGTAGAGGGTAGGGAGAGAAAAGGTGGGGTACAGGGAGGGAAGGAAGAGTGAGTTAGGTAAAGCGACATGTGGGATGATGTTTGGGTTATGAGGTTGTTGTAATACAGTTGTTTCATCTGAGCATAACTTGATTTTCTCATTACCAACACAGATCAGAGATAACCCTGACCCCCTCACCAGGCAAGGAAATAAAGCACTATACTAAGAGTAGTGGAACTGCCGATACTCTGCTAAGTCAGATGGAAGGGTGTAGGACTCTCAACAGGGAATACAACCAGTATTCCCTCTTGCCCCCTCACTGCAATGGCCTTCAGAAGGGCTAAAGTGCAGATTAATCAAATGCAGGACTCTGTGAAGCAGCTCAGTGAGGTTGGTCTCACACATTCTGGGATGGGCTTCTGATGCAGGCGGTTTTGAATCATCCATGCTCCAGTAAGTAAGCCCAATAAACTCAGTGATTCCCCAGGCTGGATTTGGTAGAATCTTTCCTTTTGTCTATCTTTGTTGTTGTATCTGGAGCAAACAGACATTTGTTCATTTCTCCACAGGAAAAGCAATGCAGTAGAAGCTCTGGTGGTGCCTTTTGCCTGAGATGAAGTTTACTTAGTTCCACACTAAAACTACCCTTCAAATATGTCCTATTCATATACCCTTTAATATTTTATTTCTAACTGAAATTTAACATGCAGGACCTCCTAAATCAGATGCAGATTAGAGCGGGAAATAAAACATGTATGGGGGGGGATGGTACCATGGGCAAAGCACTTGCTGTGTAAGCATAAGAACCTGAGTTCAAATCTCCAGCTCCCATGTAAAAGCAGTGTATTCCAGGCAACCCTAGCACTAGGAAGTGGAGCTAACTGAATCCCTGATGTTTACCACTAGCCAATGTAGGCAAAATGGCAAGCTTCAGGTACAATGAGATTTTCTTTTCTCTGTCTCTCTCCCCATCTCTTCTCTCTCTCTCTCTCTCTCTCTCTCTCTCTCTCTCTCTCTCTCTCTCTCTCTCTCTCTCTCTCTCTCTGTGTGTGTGTGTGTGTGTGTACATGTGAACACTGTGAACACATGTACTACCAAATTCAATTACAAGGGGCTAGAAAGATGGCTCAGCAGTTAAGAGCCTATACCGTTCTTTCAGGACCAAAATTTGGTTCCCAGCGCTGATATTGGATGGTTCACAACTACTTATAACTCCAGTTCCAAGAGATCTGAGCCCCTCCCTATTCTGGTCTCCACGGGTAATCGCAAACATGTGTTACACAGACAAACACTCAGGCACACATACATACACATAATTAAAAAAATAAACCTTAAAAATGGTTAGTTAAATCTGTTCCTCCTTACTTAAAAAAGTGTAATAGTATTTATTGTAAGCAGTATTACTAAATCTTACGTTTTCAATGAATAAACCCAAATGTATCGTCTAATTTTTTTCTTCCTCAAACCTTAAGTTATTTGCAACATAAAAATTACATCAGATGTTCATCCTACAATGATTGCACAACAGTTGTGTAGTTAAAATTCTCAAAACCAAGAATAAAATCAACTGTAGAAGATTCTAGGAATATTCAAATAATTCATCACAACTGCCATTATGAATCTTCCCGTGAATTTCCATTGCACCAAATTCTCCAGTGCGAGTTAACCTACATTACTGTCAGAATGGAAGGAGTAATGAGCAGAACACTGAACACACTCAGCCAATTAATTTGTAATTCATTTAGAGGACATCCAAAGCTGATTCATTCTTTAAATTGAACTAAATAAAACCTGATTTGATTTGCTAGAAATGTGCCGGGGTCTCAGCATTAGCAATGCTAAAGGTGACCTATTATGACAATACCTATTAAGTAGAAGCTTATGAAAGAAGCGCAGTTATTTTTAAAGCTCCTAAGAGCATATTTTAACTAAGAAAATAAATAAGGTAATAAAAATCAATTAGCATTAAAATTGTGAAGACCATTTAGAGAAGGAACAGAGTGAGTGGACATTTAAAGGATAAGGTGAATTCTCCCCTAAGGAAGCCTGAAATTGAAGTCAATTTTGTCTTTCTATTGGATTCTCAGGCCAACTTCATTTTATGAGACATACTGAAACCTAAAATTCTGGCTTAGGTAAAGGACATGGGCAATAATTTTGAGTAAAGGGTAGCATTCCAAAAGCTCAGGGCTTCCTACATACAAGAAAAACACTGCCAGTGAGCTACCTTCAAGCATGCCCTTAATATGAAATACTGTAAAATAAAACCAGAAAAGTATAAAATCAATTACTGTCTCTCTTCTCTTCACCTGCAAACCCATAACTGTAACACCAAACATAACCACTAATATAAATTACTCTGAAACATTTTCGAACTCATGCAAATATGGAGCCAGGTGCAGTGGCTCATGCCATAATGCCATCAGTACAGAGGCTGAGGCAGGAGAATTGCCCTGAATTCCAGCCAGAACTACATAGCAAGCACCAAGACAGGCTCAGCTATGTGTGAGATTCTCTTGTTTCCTACCATACCATATATATGCATGTGTCTAATTACATATGTATGTATTTATATGTACATACATATATTCTCACCTGAAGACCTATAAATATAACGCCAAAAGAGAACCACTTAGAGTAGTTTCCTTTATATATATTTAAACTCTACATAGATGACATGGTACTATAAACTTCATTTTATGAGACATACTGAAACCTAAAATTCTTTTAGGTTTTAAAGTTCTTTTAAACTTTTCTACTTAATAGCATATTGTGCAGATTGTTTTACATCACCATTTATAGATATGCATACACTATAGCCTAAGCTATCCTGAAACCCCCAATCCTCCTTCCTCAGCCTCCTGAGTCCTGGGATTTGGGGTATGATCCACTATACTTGGCACATTTGACTATTTTTTAAAAATCATTCACATAAATAAAGTTATGTTGTAGCTGTCATTCTGTGCCTAGCCTACTTCATTTCACATGTTACTTTTTATGATCATCCATACAGTTATAAATGACAAGGTTACCTTTTTAAATAGAGTGAATAATATTCTATTCCATTCTGTATATACACTTACATATAATATAGGTGTATATTATATGCATGTATGCAGAAGTACTACATTTTCTTAATTTATTCATCCCTTGATAGAATTTAAGTTTTTACCATAAATAAAAATGCTGTAGTGAGTACAACAGGGCAGATATCTCTTTGAGATTAGGCTTCCATTTTTTAAAAGAATATATTGCTGTTGTTGTTTTTGTTATATGTAGGTGCCTACAGTAGGTACCCCCTAGAGGAATCAGCTTCTGTAGGGCTGGAGTTAGAGTTGTGAACCAAGAACTGAACTTGGGTCCTCTAAAAGAACAACAAGTATTCTTGTACATTGAGCCATCCCTCTAGCCTCAACTTTAAAATAGTTTCATTATATATCCCAAAAATGGCTCCTTCTTATTATATGATAGTTCTATTTTCATTTTTAATCTCAGTCTTTTAAATAACAAATTGTACTTCATCATATAGACACTCCATAATAAGGTTATTTATTGAAAGGCATTTATGTAGTATTTTCAGGTTATTGGTAGTTTAATCAGGTTCAGTGTAACTGGATTTATGTTGAGGTCTTTGGTCCACTTGGACTTGAGTTTTGTGCATGGTGACAGATAGTCAATCCTAATATATACATAAATGACATATCTTATATATTTAATTATTTATTAAATATATTATACGTGTTAAATTATATTTGCTACATGCAATGTGAATTTCTAGCAGTGTGTTTTGATCATCTCCTCTGCATTTTGTTACAAAGAGATCCCAATACTACCCGGATGAGGTGAACAACAATACATTAGTCACATATGCTTACAGCCTCAGATACTGTATGCTATGTAAAGCCACATTAATGTGCATTTGGGAACGAAGTGAACAACCTGAGGTGATGGGAGACTGGCTTTGCAGAAACAAGGACTAATGTAAACCAATTTCCAGTTTGTTTAAAGGTCCCGTGAGCTGGTAGAGAACTGAGACCTATTACTCAGAGATCAGGTAGTGTTTAAATACTATAACTGCAGCAGCACAGTGGGGCAGACCATTTGAGACATCCCCAGGTTTTTACAGACGCTAAGGTATGCAGAATGAAGTCTTTGCTTTAGTAAACGTACATTTAAAATGCTTGCTGCGATGCTACAAATGAAACCTAGAGCCTTGTTCATACTTGGCAAGTATTTTCTCACCGAGTTATATTCCCAGGCCCTAATTTTAAAAATAAGGTGGTCCTCTGTGTCTATGGACTCTGCATCCATAGATTCAACCAGACTATTGATTGAAAATATATGAAAAATAATCCCAGAAATTTTATAAAACAAGACTTGAATTTACCAGTGCTGAATACTGTGCTTGCTCCCTAGGGATGAAGTCTGTTTCCTAGCTCCTCAGTATCTCAGCGGTACCCACTTGTGGATTCTCTTAGTCATGTTCTATAGAGATAGGTCTATTGGGCTTGGTTCTGTACTAAACATGTACAAACTCTTTTCTTCTTATTATTCCTCAAAATAACTTAACACCTATATATAGCTGTACACTGTATTGTGTATTATAATGTAGGCATAATTTAACGTGTGTGGAGGGATATGCATATATACAAAGATAATACAATTTTATATAAGGGGATTGAGCTTCCATGGATTTAGATGTCCATAAGGAAGGCTGGAATCAATGCACTGCAGATTCTAAGGGAATAACAAAATTGTTAAATACCATGGAATGACAGCAGAAATGCATAATAGTCCCTGTTTTTTTGCTATCGTCATCTGTGTTTTGGCTTTGTAATCTTGCCAATTTAGTGAAAAAAATGACCTCTTATTTTTTGGTTTTTGTTTGTTTAAATTTCCATCATTCTAGTGGCCAAATTGTCTGAATTATATACTAGAGTGATTTTTGTGTAAACAATATGTATATGTACATATTGTGTTAATTAGTTCTTTGTGAATTTTATCATATTCACTTCCTATTTACATTTCAGTCAGTCTTTGCATAGCATGGCTGCCCCTGGATGTTTCTGACTATGTAAAGGGTCTGATTTCCTTTCTTGCCAGTATCACCAGTATGCAGCCATAGCTTTATTATTTTTTTAGAGGTTTCTTTGATTGCACTTACAGTTCACAATTGGTACTTTTTGTTTCTGTTGTATGAGAAAATTTATCTGTTGACTAACTTAAATTTTGGAAATGTATACTTTACAGATAAGTTTCAGAGTTGAAGGGGAAGCTCCTGCAGGGTCATGTAATAGGGCACCTCATCAGCTACCCATTTCTACAATATTTATTGCTAATTTCTTACAGTTCTTAGACACTAGCTGTGTTTCCCCATTTCCCATTTATACATAGATAAAATTAGGATGAGATTGGTTAAAAATAAATTAAGTTGGAAAATCTGCACTATAATGTAATTTGCAAGAGTTGCTTTGTTGATATAATAGAATGAGCATGTAGATGTCTTGTGAATAAAATAATAGGTGCTGGGAGAGAAAAAAGAAATGTGTTATAAAATTATAGACCAATGGGTAAGTATAGCAGAAATTTAATAGGAGAGTCATTAGGAAAATGTACACAATTTTATATGTCTCACAACCTTAATCCAACATCAGAAAGTGCTGTTATATCTTTTAACAAAATACACTTTGGCATTATGAATCATTAACCATATTTAATGCATAATTTAAACATAGCTTTAAAGAATATAAAATTTTGCATAACCTGAAATAAGAGAAATTGGCAAGCCTTCCATTAGATAAGATATTTCATCAGTCAATTAACATTATACATACACAATGCATATGAATATAAAATGCAGAATGATATATATGTACACACACACACACACACACACACACACACACACACACATATATATATATAGTTTTCTGTCTGTTGCTTTAACTCTTTTATGTAAATAAAAAAGATTTGTTTAGTTTACAGTTCTGGAAGTCTAACAGCATAGTATGTACAATCTTCTTGGAACCCTGAGGGCCTTCCTATTGGGCCCTAGCATACTGGAGACAAGTGGGCTATAAAGAGCAGTCTTATATATTATGCTTTAAACATTTTCAACTTCACTCGAGTAAAGGTACAATAAAGAACTGGTAAAATATATTTAAATTCTCAAAGCGTTATCATAGATATGACTTAGCTGTGTTCTTATCTGTAAATGGGAAATCTTCTGCAATAAGCATGAAATATCAGGTGTGATGTACAACAAGCTGTTCAATTTAATAAAATATGTGTGTTTCTGCAAATTATCTTGCCATTCTATCTCTCATCTAAAAGTCCCAGGTGCAAGACAAAACAGTGGTAATTACTTTGACAATATATTTAAAACATTCACTGCTTTAAATTGACAGTTAAGATAGCTCCTCTCATTAAATTGCCTGAACTTAGACCTATGTTGCTTGCACTAACATTGACACTTTCTTCTTCTCTAGCTTCTTGTCTAGTCCAGTGCTTCTTCCCTCATGCACTTGCCCCCTTCATTATGATACAACCTGGTCATCATCAGAGCTGAACTGACACTGATGCTATTCCCAGAAACTTCAGGAAATAAACATGCGAATGATAAGGGACAAGCAATTGGAAAGTAGTGAAGAAATGGTTAGTTTTGAGAAACACACAAGCCAACCATGATGAATTAAAAAAAATAAAAAATCAAGCTGATTAATAACAGGTAATTATGGAATCTACAATAAAAACTTCCCAGGAAACAGAATAACAGCAGAAATATGGCATTAGTAGTAAATTCGACAAAACATTTAGAAATAATTAACATCAGTTCTTCTCACACTCTTAGAAAACACTGAACAGAAGGCAAAACTTCAATACCTGTTTTTAAAGGCCAGTATTATCTGATACCCATGCCTGAAAAGGACATCATGATTTTATGCCACTGTATGTTAAGTAATTTTTATGAACACAGATATAAAATTGTTCAAGCCAATAATAGAGAAATGGAACTAAGCATGTACACTATACTTTATGATCAATTTGGATTTATCTAAGAAGTATTAGTGTGGTCCACGCACAGAAATCAATCATGTAATACAACATATTAATAGAACTAAGGAGGGAAAAAAACTCATATTATCATTTTAATAATATGCTCTCCTCTGCTTGTCCCTAAACTTCTGATCTTCCTGTTTTCACCTTTGAAGTGTTTAGATTACAGATAAGTACCATCATACTCAGCTGCATGTGGTTCTAAGCATTGAACTTGAAGCTTTGTGCATACTAGGTAAACATTCTTCTATTACCCATGGGGAATTCACTTTAAAAAAATCTATTCTTATAAAATACATCCCAACTGCAGCCTCTCTTTTGTCCACTCCTCCCAGTTACCCCCAGATCCACTGCTCCTCTGTTTCCATTCAGAAAAGAGCAGGCCTTCCAGGGCTATCAACCTAACAGGGCATAACAAGATGCAATAAGAAAGACTAGGCACACACCCTCATATCAAGGATGGATGAGGCAACCCAGTAGGAGGAAGAGGGCAACCCAGGAGCAGGCAAAAGAGTCACAGAACCCCCTCTCCCACTGTTAAGAGTCCCACAAACATCTCAACCTAAACAACCACAGCATGTTTGCAGAGGACCTAATACAGACCTAAGCAAGCTCTGTGATGTTTCAGTCTCTGTGAGCCCTCACGAGCCCTGCTTAGTTGATTCTGTGGGAGAATTCACTTGATTTAAAAACTTATTACCAAAGCACACTAATCAATACAGTTAGGTACTGGCAGAAAGTGGAACAGATTGAGACTCCAGAAAAAAAATGCATGTATCTCTGGTCAATTAATTTTTGTTGTTTTTGAGATGGGGCCTCATTTAGCTCAGGTTGGTCTTGACTTTGCTATGTTGTTGAGGATGACCTCAACTATTGATCCCCCTACCTTGATCTCTCAAATGTTGTGATTAAATGTGTGCCCTATCATATCTGGCTTTAGTTAATTGGTTTTATGAGAATTATATTTAAGACCGTTCAAATGAAAGTGCTGGTATGACATCATAGCCACATACATCAAAGTGAAGCTGGATCTCTACCTCGTGCCATATAAAAAGTCACTCAGAATTGCTCAATGCCTGAATGCAAAAGCTACAACTATAAAATTCTTAAATACACAGGTACATGTCTTTTGCTTTCCATTTGGTAAAACAGATTCTTAGACATAACACCAAAAGCAGATGCAGCAAAAAGGAAAAGCAGAAAACCTGAGCTTTATAAGGACTAAAGATTGTAGTAGTTTAATAATTTCAGACCTTATATTAAGGTCTTTGATTGCCTAGGCAACAGTCTTCTCAATAGAATTACAAAGGGAAAAAAAGCAAGAAAAGGCAAATAGGATTACATTAAATTAAAAAGCTTCTGCATGACAAATCAATCAATTACTAGAGTGAAGAAAGGGTCTATAGAATGGGAGAAAAAACCTTTTATAGCTATTCTTCCAACAGGAAATTAACATCTCAACAATATAAAGTATTAAAGTTAAATACCAAAAGAACAGATAAAATGGGCTGAGGATGTTAGAGGAATATTTGCCTAGCATACCCCAAGTTGACAACTGCAGTCCCAGCACTTGGGAGGCAGAGAAAGGAAGATCAGGTACACAGCTCATTGCTGAGTTCAAAGTCAACCTGGGTACATGGACTCTTGCTTCCTAAAAATAAACAAACAAAAACAAAACAGAAAATGGGTGAATGAACTGAACAGGTAGTTCACAAACCAAGTATAAGTGACTAATAAACATAAAAAATACATATCTTTAGCTATCAGGTAAATGAAAATCAAATGATACAGAGATTTCATATCACCTGTCTGAATAGTTACTAATGTCATCAAGAAAAAAAAGAACAAATGCTAGCAAGGGTGGAGGTCTTTATACAGTGTGTGAATTTAAATTAATAAACTCACTACAAAAAAATAGTTAATGACCCCCCCAAAAAAAAACAACTAAAACTACAACTATCATATGATTTAGTTATACCACTCCTAGATATATACCTAAAGGGATTAATGGCAGAATACAGTAGAGATAGCCATATATCCAGGTTTATTGTGGCACTCTTCAAAATAATTGGGTTACAGAATCAGCTTAGGTGCTATGGATGGATTACAGATAAGGAAGAATGTAATAATGTTTCTATAGGAAAATAGATGGAGGTGGAGATCATCATGTTAATTGAAATAAACCAGACTCAGGATGACAAATACCACGTTTTCTCTCATACTCAGATCTGGAGAAAACACTCAAAAACAACATGCCAATAAAACATGGATTATTTAAGCATAGATATGTGATTTGAAGGAAAAGCAAGGGGAAGCAAGAATGATAGATTTAATAAAATTGTTATACCCATATGTATGAAATCACCACAATAAAATCCATCATTTTTTGCTTAATATTTGATATTAAAAATAAAAACAGAAGAACAATCTCTGAAACAAAGAAAATAATAGACTTTTCACTGTGCTTCCTGTCCATCAAGTGACGAAGAACCTCAACCACTACAGGCTCCTGCTTTTGTGATGTTCTGTCTCATAGAAATATCAAAAACACGGAGACAAGTAACCATGAATTAAACCTTCTGGAATTGTACACCAAAATTAATGACTGTTCAAGTTGTTTATTCAGGTACTCTGTCACAGGGAGGAGAAAAATAGTGAGATTCCAAGGCACAATGTCATGTAAATGGAAGCATAGAATTGCAGCTTGTAGAACTAGATTCTTCTTCATATATGATAATACATAAATACATTACAAATTAATTTTAATTATGTTTATGTGTGTGTATGTGTGTCAGTGTGTGCGCATGCATGCATGCATGTGAGTACACTGAATGTAGAATCCTGCAGAAGTATTGGATTTCCCTGGAGCTGTAGTTACAGGCAGTTATAAGCTGCCCAGTGTCGGTGCTGGGAATCAAAATTGGGTCCTCTGCAATAGCAGTATGTGCTCGTATTGCTGAACCATCTCTTCAGCTCATTAGCAATATATCTTTACGATACACTGCTATCTTTGCTAGTCTTCATTCTTTTATCACGGTCGCTGAATACCTATCAATTGCATGGTTGAATGGCATTTTGCTTATCTGTCTAGTAAATGGCATCTTGGTTATTTACAGATTTTGATGATTAAAAACAAAGATGCTATTAATAATTATAGTAAAAATTTGTATGGACACACATTTTCAGATTAGTTGGGTAAATAACTAGGAATGACAGGCTAGATCATAGGTGAGGCTATTGACTTTCTAAGAAACTGCCATACAACCTTCCAAATGGGTTATAACACATTTCATTCTTGCCGGCACTAATTGTGATTTATTGTTTTTCTTAATCACTAACTTATATTCTCAGTATTTTGGATATACACTTTCTATTAAGTAGATGTCTTTTTAATTGAATACATTTAAAAATAACATGGAATTTCCTTATATGGACCCTTCATAAAATTGCTCTTTTATGAAACTTTCAGATTTTTAAAATAATCTTAGGATGTAAATCTATTATTTTTCAGCTTAAAGTGTATTTGTGCTAAAATTTTTGCTTGCTTGGGAACTATTTCTTAAAGTCTGGAACTATTCACTCCAGTGTGAAATAAATTATAGTAACTACATCCTTTTCATCAATCATCTTAAAATATGATACATGCTATTAGCATTCATAAAGTGCTAGATCCTGGTTGAACTTTCAATTGCTTGCTTGTTGAAGCATAAAATAATCCAAATCTAAAATAAGGAAATTTAGAGACACTGATACTTAAAATGAGGGTTGAATGAAATGTTCTTCACATTTTACCTAACATTTAAAAGGCTCAAAGCTGGATAGAGCTCAGTGGTATAGCACTTGCCTAGCACATGTGATGCCCTGGTTTTAAACCCTAGAAGCAAGGTAGAGAATGAAAACCCAAATTTATTTGGTTGGCACTGAGAATGCGTTTTTTTTTTTTTTTTTTTCATATGAGGTTGAGACTGGGTAGGCAAGGAGTTAGGCAGGAGGAAACCACGGAACAATGTAGTTGTATCTTGCTAGCTATGTCTGCTGGTTAGGCAGGGAAATGGACTTGAGAGAACCAAGGAAACAGTAGCTGTATCTTGATAACTGTGCCACCTGACTATCAGAATGTACCTTGTAGTTAAATATCCTTGAAGGTACAGTTGGTTTTTTTTCACTCTACCAGAAACTCAGGGACCACTGAACTTTCCTAGTCCTCACACAGGCACACTAATGAAGGTCTCCATCCTCAAAATTCACTCACTTCATTGTTTCACTTGCTTTGCAGATTTGATACTCCCTTGTGAGCTTTTCAAGAGGATTATGAGCTATCTATTCCATCATGATTTAGAAAAGGGAAAAGGGGCAATTCACTTGCGTGACTATGTTACTATCCTGATAAATATTCATAAAAACTTCTTAAAAGTCCACAACACAGAACCCAGTGTGGTGCTACCTACCCCTTCAGGTCAGCCCCTTCCACGCTCTGATCTCTCTCTCTGAAGGATAATATTTGCTTTGCTTTGCTAAATAAACTTCTGCTTGAACATCCCATGTCTCTTGGCCAAGTCTTTTCTTTTGAGAAGACAAGAAATGAGGGGAAAACAGTATTGATATATTGTCAAGGCTGATCTCAAACTTTAGTGCTCAAGTGATGACTTTCACTGAGTCTGCAAGTAGCTCAAACTACAAGTGTGCACCATCAAACCTGGTGACTTTACCAATTCTTTATCTAAGATAATATATTGTAAAATTATCGTTGGGATTTTATATCATCACCAAAAGTTCAAAACCCATGTCTTTACTTCTTTTGAACACACAGAGAAGCACCTAAAAGATTTCAAGTTAGCCAGCAGTGGTGGCACATGCCTTTAATCCCAGCACTCATAAGGCAGAGCCAGGTGGATCTTTGTGGGTTCAAGGCCAGCCTGGTCTACCGAGCAAGATCCAGGATAGGCACCAAAACTACACAGAGAAACCCTGTCTTGGAAAAAAAAAACAGAAAACAAAATAGTTCTGTGGAGCTAAAAACCCCAGTCTTTACATGTTTTCTTGTTGGATGAATTTCCTTCCTCCCCTTTCTTTACCTCCTGCCTGTCTGTGGATTTTGTCTTTCTAACAGCTCTAGGAGTCAGCAGGGGTTTCATGCTCATTTTAATTTTCTACTAAAATAAAACAAAATAAAATAAAAGGCAGAGAACTAGGTGCTGCTGATCTCAGGGACTCTCAGACAAAGAAACAGGTGTGGGTACTAGGTACAAGAAATGTGTCCACAAAAGGATCCCTTTTTCCTAATCCCACAAAAGAATGGTATGCAGGGTGTGTGCCAGGCAAAAAGTAGACGGGCCAGGCCACTGACTGGCCAGTGAGAGGAGATCTTTGGGCGTGTCCTGTGGGTTGAGTCACAACAGGTACCAGATGGCCCTGTGAGGAAAGTTAGGTGATGGCCTTCTGGGACAGGATGGATTTTGTGGGAAGGTGCAGGCAGGGGATAGGTGGGGGTCTCTGGGCACTCCCACTGTTCACCGCCATTATGGACCAGCTGTGCTCTAAATGCTGCTACCATTTGGATAGCTGAAGAGCTCAGTGGAGTACCAGTCAGGATAGAAGAGAAAAGGCTGGGGGAGGTGGGTGACAGGCTGTTTAACAGAGACATATCCATTTCTGTCTTCCTGAAAGAGGAGAGGAGGAGCCTCTTTTCTGTTTCTTTCAGCCAATCATAGCTGCTGTTTGTCAGGGAGCTGCGTGAGCTATAGAAACCATGCTGGGGTTCATATCCTATACCTTCCTCCATCAGCCTGGTTGTGGTGCTTTTTCCTGCTGCTGATATTGGTGCTGGCAGGGTTCAAATAATAGGCCAGGTGGTCCTATAACTCTTCCAGCGGCTGGAATATTTGGATCAGTTCTGTGATACTGAACACACAAGAGGTGGCAAAGCACTCTGGAAATTGGTTGCATCCAGTGTGAGGGGCTTGCTGTCTTTCTGGTTGCAATCCAATTCTGGTCGGAGATTGCTGCTTTGCTCCACAAGAAAACTCTCGCATCCATCTCCTTGCCTACCACGGTAACGTGGTACAGCCACAAATATAGCAAAGGGTACATGCATTGTGTGGCCTCGGCCAGACATCTACCCTATGTAATTTCTTGCGGGATGCCCTTAAACATGATACTTACGATGGTCCAGCTCTGAGACCCTGGCGCTGTCAGTTGTTGTGCCTTAATTTTGCTATTCTGTTCAGATTGCACAACATGGTAGGCAGCGCCTTTGAGTCCAATGAACACTCTATGGACTTCTGCTTGACCTTGGGCTTCTCTGCATCTCGTCCTACAACCATCATCCTTATCATTGACACTAGCTTTTCCTGCTTCTTAAGCACTGGTGTTCGCATGACCACAGGTTGAACAGTTGCAGACAATGGCACATGTAAATGGCCACAGCCCCTGTATAAAATGGTGCATCAAGCTGAAGGAAGCGCCAAGGTGCTCAGTTCCAAGTGAAGAAGAAGCAGAGGGTGCCAAAAGGCAGCTGGAGTTTTTTTTATTTTGTTATTGTTGTTGTTTTGTTTTGTTTTTTATTTGTTTGCTTTCAAAGTGTATTTACATGTTTCTGGAGTTCAAATACATGTATTTGGTGCCTGTACATTGCACTTTCTGTATTATTAAGAGACCTGAGAGATGATGTCCCTACCTCATACCTCTCAGTTTGCCCCACAGGGTTTGCTTCTTGTTAGACTAACAGTAACTAGCAGGGAAAGTCTAACCACTGGTTTGCACATGGCACTATCTTCCCATAGAATAGTTAGTTACGGATGGAAGGGGGAGGCAGACATGACAGTAAAATGAGAGGGTCAAAAGAAAAAAATGATGAAGAGGAGGGAAGCTGGTAGGTAGAGAATACAGGGAGGGATAGCTAAAACTAATGACCATTTGAAGAGTTGGATGGAAACCTAACACAGTAGAAGCTTTCTAAAATATATGAACACATGAAGGCAATCTAAATGAAACTGCCAAATAACAGGGGAAATAGAGCCCCAACTGGACATCTCTTGTCGCCAAACGAAGCCTCCAGTTACGGAAATAGATTACATCTAATCCAGTTGTTGGCCAAAGGGGTTCCATGGGCATCCAGAAACAACCGGGCTATTGACAAGGCTATTGGTTGCTTTCCATAAAATAAGAGCCTATTGATGAAGACTAAACCTACCTGACTCAATTGAATGGAGAGGAGTTGAGCTGGTACCTACTTAGTGCCTTCACCTGTATGGACTAGTGTTCATGGTACTAGAAGGTACTCTGCTTGCTACCATAGGAGAAAAGTAAACACCAACCCAGCTACAAACCCATTGACTTGCCTGCAAGATATGCTGGGCACAATAGTGTCACAAAGCTTGACGGGGCAACCAATCAATGTTTGATTTGATTTAAGGCCTATTCCATGAGATGGAACCCATCCCTGATAGTGCTTGGTATGGGTTTGAATGGGAGGGGCGGTGTAAAGGATCTGGGCAGAACTGAGAGAGGGAAAACAGTAATCAGAACATAGAGTATAACAATCTACTTTCAATAAAAGAAATATAGAAATAAATAAATAAATATTTTTATTTGAGTGGAAAGTTTAAAATTTAAGAGAAGTAAACACAATAAAAGAAATGAAGTATACATGATAAAAAATGTTGTGAGAGTTTCTTCTTATGCAAAGTACATACCATAATTTATTTTCTCAATAGGTAATTAAAATGAGAGTGTAGCTCATTATTCCACTGGATTTTCAGTTATAAATAGCAGTCCATGTTTGCATATATATATGCATACATATATATTAGATAAAATTTTACTGTAGAGATATTCATTGATTTGAAATATACCCCATTTTAATTAAATATGAATAGAAAAATCAAAATTCATTGAATGTTTTGTTTATAAAGAGAATTCCAAAGAGATAAGGTCAATTAGTAACAATGTTAAGTCAAGTGTCTCTAATTTTTAGAATGCTCAATTCCTATTAAACTTAGTTATTCAACTTTTGAATTATGAATACACATAACTGAGACAACTTATTTTCCCTAAAGTTCTAATATCCTGTCTTTTACATAAATTAAAAACTTCAAACCAGGCTAACACTTTGGTTTTTCAGTTGTTTTAGATGTGATTATATATATCAGTTTACAATTTTTCAAAAAGTGCACCCCTGAAAAGCTGGCAAAAATTCTGTCTCAACTGTGACTTTGGGGAATTAAAATGATCGTTTAGCCCTTTTAAAATTTTGGCAATGATTAATGAATATTCCACATTTATTTGTTGAAAATGATACTGTTATCACTTGCCAGAGTCAGTTTGAAGACTGTTTCAATGATACTTCAGGGTATATGATTTATGATATTCTTCCACTTTTTATAATTTCTACATAATTAGGATATTCTTCTATATGTTTTTCCAAATAGTTCCTATTTGAAACTATCTGTCAAGGCCATGACATATATGTATATATTTAAAGTGTTAGGCAATAGCATTAATCTTTTACAAAAATGTAATTCTTCTTATGAAGTCAATTTTACATGAAATAGCAACCATAGGCCTAAGAAAGTACCCTCTAATCCAAAAACATAATTGATTATTCTGAAATATATTTAATAACAAATCTAATAAATAATATATATATATATAACAATTTGTTCAAACTTATTTCATTTAATCTTTAATATAATGCTATGTATTTATTTGGATTTGTACAGATAAGGGCAGTAAACAATTTACTTAAAAGTTATAGATATTTAGCTTTGAAGAATAACTTTACATCCACAAAGCTCATAATATTAATCTCAGACCATATCTGTCCATGAATTTGTGAATTCCATGTTCAAGTGACCCCTAAATATTTAAGTTTCAAGTGACCCCATTCTAAATAACTCATTTTTAAAGACTTACTTAACTTTTATTTTGTGCATATGTGTTTTGCCTGAAATGTATGTAAGTACATCACTTATGTGCAGTGTGTGCAGAGGCCAGAAGACAAGAGTCAGATTCCATGGAACTGGAATTACATGTTCTTATAAGCCTCCATTGTGGGTGTGGGGAACCAAATCCAGATCCTCACAAGAACAGCTGGTGTTTTTAACGACTGAGCAATCTCTGAAGCTCCCAAGTAAATAATTTTAAAACTGTTTCAGGGGTCCTTTTCAGGTCTGCAAAATAAGTCTGGCATATGGCGAGTGACTCATAGCAAGTATAACTCAATCAAGAAATGATTACTAAAGTAATGGAAAATAGGATAAGATAGGAAGTTCAAATCTGGCTGGCAGTTAAGAAAAAATAAGGAAAACCGATGAATATGGTATTTTTGGCTAATATTAAATACTATAAAGAAATTGAAATAAGAAAATCAGATAGAGTAACTTAACGTGTAGAGGAGCTGTAAGGACTGTAAAAAAAGTGTCTCTCAAAAGAATTATCATTGAGTCAAGACCTAGATAATGAGCTAGGCACATACAATAATGCTTCTGATAATAGATTTTTTTTAAAAAACAAATGTTATTTTATTTGCGTGTATGTATGTGTACCTGTATCAGTTTATGTGCACTGCACTCTTGCAGGTGGACAGATGCATCAAATCCTCTGGAACTGGAGTTAAAGGCAGTTGTAAGTTCCCAGTGTTTATGCTGGGAATTAAACATAGGTTCTCTGCAAAAGCAGCACGTGTTCTTAACCACAAAGCTGTCTCTCCACCCCCGATGTAAATACTTATTTTTCTCTACCTCTGATATAGATATATTTTTAATTCACATATCTTCCATTTTCTAACCTCAAGTTATGAGATGGCTACACCAAAATCAATACAAAGCAAAATAAACAAAATTCCAGTAAGCGATTCTCTCCCATTGCTGTGCTTTCATAAGCATTTGACAATTCTATTTTAATGACTGGACTTACATTATTAAATCAGAATGCTTTTGCCCTGTATCTCAAATTAAAACTACTGATTTAAAATTAGTTCCATAGGAAACTAAGAAGAAACATAAAACTAAAATTTTTGTTAGACAATCTGTTTAATTTGCCTCTAGAAATAGAGGATCGAGGTGTAAGGATATAAAATATTTGAGAAAGGTTGATATCACTGCTACTTTTCATTAGAGACAAGGTCTCATTGTACAGACCTGGCTGACCTGAAACTCACTATGTAAACTAGGCTGGCTTCACAGTGGTCTGCCCGCCTCTGCCTCCTGATTTTTTTTTTATCAGATGAGAAAGTAGCAGATTTATGTCATTTTCATACATATCTATAAATATTTTAAAAAATTAAATTCATTTTACAACTTATTTCTATAATTTTGCTAAGTACTCTTTTACTTTTTAAGTTACTTTGACTTTTTTAGAAACGTAATATTTGTACATACTTATGAAGTGATTATGAAACTTTTACTATTCATTTATGGAAAATAGGTTCAAATTACTCTCTGAACTCTTTGAGATACACAAAGCATTATTTTCATTTATACCAACACACTGTGCCATATAGACTACTAGAATTTATTTCACATGTGCTACTAATTCTTTGAAGAGTAAAACTAGAAATTGAAAATTTTACCTTCATGACTGAATTTGTATGGTACTAGTTCATTGCTTTTGTTTCCTAAAGAGGAATCACTTCGGTGAGTTTGAATTATTCCAAGCTATGTGGAATGGTACACACCTATGATCCCAGTACTTGGAAGGTAGAGGCAGAAGGATCAGGAGTTCAAGATTATCCTCAGCTACAGGGAACCTAAAGCCAGGCATAGCTACATGAGACCCAGTCTCAAAACTACCAATCTCCATGAGTTCGAGGCCAGCACCAAAATTACATGGAAAAACCCTGTCTCGAAACCCCCCCCCCCAAAAAAAAAGGGAAAAAAGAAAAAAAAGTCAGTGTACCTATAGAAGTAAAAAATATTAGAAAGAGCATCATTAAAACTGTAAATCAATTAAAGGAGGCTTCATAGTCCTGTTTTCTTTTTGCAAAAAGTCACCTAAATTTTAGTAAGATTAATTTGGTTCAATTAATGCCAGCCAGTGAAAACTGATGAATGTACCCCAATCAGTAGAGCCAGGAGAGTATGCTACAAAATTACATTATCGTAAGAATCACATGGGACATGGATTAAGAGCACACTTTCCAGGTTTCCCCTAGAGAATCTGAGAGGGTGGGAGCACAAACATAAACTATTTTTAACAAGCCCTTGCCCCACTACCCCAATACACATATTTCAGCGGTTCTTATGGTCACACAAGGCTGTAAACAATGTACCCACTCAGTGGATCTTCCATTTCCTGACTGCTGCCTCCAGGTTTGTCCTGAATTCCAGGAGCAAAAGGAGTTGGCCATTCATTTTCAGTTGGCCAGATAAAAGAACCTGTCATTAGTGCATGAGCTGGCTGTTTGGAACCTGGGGCTTATGCAGGGACACTTGGCTCAGCCTGGGAGGAGGGGACTGGACCTGCCTGGACTGACTCTACCAGGTTGAGCTGAATCCCAGGGGAGTCTTTGCCCTGGAGAAGATGGGAAGGGGGGAGGGCTGGGGGGAAGTTGGGGAGGGGCTGCTGGAAGGGGGAGGACAGGGGAATACGTGGCTGATATGTAAAATTAAATTAAATTATAAAATAAAAAAAAAGTTAAAAATGTATACTTCCTTACACCTCCAAACATGAATGAAGCAGACACTTAAACGCCTTCCTCATTCCGTTTTTCGTTTACACAAGCCTATGGAAAACCAGAAGGACTAAAAATTGAAACAAAACATGTGTCTATAAAAAAATGAAAGAGAACAAAAAAGACACGGGGACTCATGCCCAAAACAGACTGTAGATTTTCCCTTTTCCTGATTATACTACAAGGAAAAACAATAAGACTGTGCAATGTAAATGAGAAACAACCTGAATTCTTACTCAGTTCATTTAAAAAATACATAATATCTTAGTCATTGTGACTTTGGTTTTTTCACTTGCAAAATCAACATAAATGCTTGTCCTATCTCTTACACTATGCATTTTTTTTTAAAACCATGATTGGAATGAGACAATCTGTGAAACTATTTAAATGAAACATGGAAATGCTTCAGCACATTTGTCATGGCATATCCTTTGGACTATTGCCTCAAAAGCACTAGCACTAAAGAAATAGTTTTAAAATGCTGTGAAATAAAAATAAAGCTCTCAACAAGAAAGGAAACATCACTGAGTGATGAGATAATGTAAAAGGTTGGAGTAAATATATATAAATTATACACATGACAAATGATTAATATGCAGATAATATTAAAGAAGTGAAATAACTCAAAAGCAAAAAATAAATCAAGTTTTAAGAGCAAGTGATCTGAAAAGATATTTTTCAAAGGTGAACAAATGACCAGTAAATTGTTGCATAATCTTTTACCTAGAGAGAAATAAACATCTATTTACTTCAGACAGGGCACCAAGAATACATTAAATTTAGCATTTCAGCAAAGTCAAACTCTGGTAAACTAATAAGTCTATTGGTGAATAGTAACTTAAAAGACCCTAAGTGATCCCCAAATACCTGCATCACTACAGAGTCTCATTTTGTTATAGATGACGACTGCATGTAAGATGAATCATAGACTCCTCCATTCAGCAAACTTTCCACTTCCTATATACTCTAGTGTCTCTCAAGATTACTTGCAGCTGGGGGAGTAGTAGAACGGTATACTCGACACAGGTGAAGGTCCTGTGACCCTCCCCCCACCTCCTTCTTCTCAGGAGCGATAATTAGCACAGACCTATCACTATACTGCTTGACTCCATTAGCTGTCATGGTGACCAGGCCAAGATAGTCTCTACTCCAATATGGTGATGAGATCATGGTATGCCCAGTGAAAAAAGTCATACTACAACACAATTCTGCCAAAAAAAAGGAAGAAAGAAAAGAAATGAAAGAAAGAAAGCTAGCTATCACTAATCATTAAGGAAATGCTAATCAAAACCACAGTCAAAACCAGAATGGTTCTTCAATAAATTAAAATAAAACTACCACATTGTATTGTCACCTCACATAGGCAGGGAACTTGTAGCTTCTAGAAAAAATAAAATGCCTTCCAGACAACAAGGCTTTAAACAGAGGTTTTAAACAAGACAAGAATGCACATCACTTCTCCAGCCCTGGGTCACAAGAAGCCTGACAACTGTGCTATCTCAAAGATCATGTACTAGCCAGGTCCATATGTCCCACATTCCATGTCCCACAGGTCATAGTAACCAAGTCAACTGTTCTGGAGAAGTCTCATTCGAAATTTTACTTTCCAAGCACCTGACCCAAACCAACAGCAGAACATGAGGGGCCTTTCAATCTAATTTAGTAATGTCAAGGGAACTTTACCTACTTCTTTGTGGTTCAGCATGTTTCCCTACCTGCCACCCCCTAAAGAATCTTAAAGCAGCACTTTTCTTTGTTAGGTGGGCTGGCACTCTGCTTTCCATCCTGCTGTGCTGCCAGATCCAATAAACCTTTCACCTAAAGGGCAATTCCATGCCTCCCTTGAACTGCTCTCCTCTCCCCTAAAATCTAACATTCCGGGGCCCAGACCTGAGGCAGGTGTTATTAAGGTAGATTGCTCTGTGGGGCTGCTAACCGTTTGCCACTGCTGTCTTTGCATCTACCAGCAGACCTTTGCATCTGTCTCCAGGATTCCACGTCTATCTGTTCCAGAAATCTTAAGAGGTCAGGTGTTGCTCCAGCCTTGCAACTGTTTTATCAACCAGACCTGTTGAGTCCAGGGACACGAATGCCTGGTCTTAATTAACTGGCAGTTAATTAGCCTGGCCACAATTCTAAAAGGGATACTTTTCTCCTTTGCACTTTCTTCTGGACCTGGTTAACTCACCAGACTTTAAAATGAGTACCACCAAATCTCACCCAACTAAAGATTCTCCACTTTGCTGCCTTTTGCATAACCTGCAAGCATTTTATCCTGCGGGAGATATCAAAAATTGATTTTCTTTGGGTGTACTGTCTGGCCACAAATAAAATGGATAACAAGAGTCCAGTGACCTGAAACTGGTACCTTTGATTTTAACATTCTTAGAGCTTTAGAGAACCTCATACAGAGCTATTGTAAGTTGTCTTCAGTTCCTTACATGCAGGCTTTCTTCTTTCTCAGTCACTGACCCTCTCTCTGTCAATCTTTTACCACCTTCCATATCCTGCTACTAAATGAAAACTTGTTGTTTTGGAAAAATTTACTCATTCCAAGAGACTCCTTCACTGACTTTGATCCTGCTGACCATGCTGCTCTTCCTTCTCCTTATGTCCTTTCAGCCCCCCCCGCCACCAACCAGCTACCTCTCCCACCCCTTCAGAACTGCCTTCTTCATCGTCCTTGTCTTGTACCTCTGGTTCGACTGACTGATTATCCCAAGCCATCATGCTCCATTTCCCCACCATGTGACATTAACAAAGAACTCAAAATCACCCACCCACTGGTGCAGACCTCAGACTGTGTAGAGTGAAGTCTGAACTAGAATCCAAGTAGGAACTCCCAGAGCCAGTCCATAGACTCTGGGACTGTGTGGAGCCCCAGAATATTCATTAGAGAACCCCAGAATCAGTCTCCTTCTCTGCCCCTATTTGTATACCTAATAAGCCACCACATCGATCACTCCATCCTGTGATTACTGGAGGCCCCACCCAGACCCCAGAGTATCCCCAAGATTGAAAACCAAGCATCATTCAACTGGCCCATAACCCACACAACAAATGAGAGAGAAGATATGCATACCACAAAACACCACAAAATCACCTAACTCCAGATGCTTAGAGCCCATGCAAAACCACAAACAACATGAAAAAGAAAGACAATATGCTTTCTTCTGAAACCACTACCCTAATCATAATAATCCTTGAGAAAAGTAACTTAGCTGATGTACAAAACAAGGCCTTACAGCAGTCATAAACACGTTCAATGAGTTTAAAGAAGATATGAGTGAAGCCTGAAAAAATACAGTTGAGTGAAATAATGAAAACAATTCACTATATGAAAACAGAAACAGAAAGAATCACCAAAGAAAAGGCAAACTGAAATAAAACTTTAAATGAAAGATTCAGGAAGTCAAATAAAAACCTCAGAGGTAAGCCTCACCCACAGAGTAGAGATGGAAGTGAGAATCTCAAGCACTGAAGACAAGACAGAAGAAATGGAAACCTCAGTCAAAGAGAACACTAAATAATAACAATAATAAAAGACAGGAACAAAACATCCAGGAAATCTAGGACACTATGAAAACATCAAATCTGCGAATAATAGGACTAGAGGAGGGAGGAGAAAACCAGGTCAAAGGCACAAAGAATATTTTTCAAAAAAATCACAAATGAAAATTTCTCAAATTTAAGGAAAGAGACGCCTATCAAGGTACAAAAGGCATCCAGATTACCAAATAGACAGAACCAAGAAAGAAACTCCCTGTGGAACACAATAATTAAAATACTGAATGTACAGAATAAAGGATATTAAAAGCCGAGAAACAGAAACACCAAGTCACACATAAAAGCAGGCCTACAGCATAACAGATTTTAAAAATGAGTAACTTTTATTTGTATGAATGTTTGTCTGCATGTATCTTTGTATACCATGTGTGTCTGGTGCTTGTGGGGTCCAGATTAGGGCATTGGATCCAATGGAACTGGAGTTACAGACTTTGATGACACACATGTGAGTCCTGGGAATCAAACATGGGTCCACTGAAGGAGAAGGCAGTGCTTTTATACACTAAGCCTTCTTTCCTGTTCCACTATCTGCCTTTTGTATGGACATACTGAAAGCTACAAGGGCCTGGACTGACGTACTCCAAGTTCTGAAAGACCATAGCTGCCAGCCCAGACAAACACTCTGAGATCTAAAATTACTTACGTACTCTAATGCAGTGACAGTGGGTGACTTTCATGCCCATTCTCATCAATAGCCAGGTAGCCATCCTTCATCATAGGTACCACCAAAATCAAGAGTTTCCTCTAAGGCTGGAAAACCAGAAGACTGATAGGAAGGCTCAACTGCGGGGGTCATGCATTTCTCCCCTCTCCTCATTTCCTTGTCTCTTGCTCACCAAAATTTAGGGAAGGGGGGCTATTCCAGGAAGGTGCTACCTTATACCAAGGCTGGTTTACAAAACAGGTCAAAATAATTGAATCCAAGTGGGATGCACTTAAAACCATTGCAGCCATTGTGCTGTCTGCACGTCCTCTTGTTCGTCCATCTGGACATACCTTCCACTCATCCCTGTGTTCCTGCCCTTTCACCTCGGGAGCTAGCTAGTTTCAGCTCAGCAGTTTGTCCCTCAAACCTCTGACGTGCAGCTGCCTGATTCATATCAGAAACCTCTTCCCTGCGGGTCGCTTCTGGTTTCTTATCTTATCAACACAAAGACTCTAACATCTCCACTTGTTTCTCAATAGCAGCTTCTCAGTCCTCTTCAAAATTCCTTGCCCCTTTGAACACTGGAGCCATTGTGCAACATTTCAACATTCTCACGTAGACACAGAGACAGACAGACTGACAGATACGTTTACTATATGATATCTAATGTGACCTGAAAGTAAATATTATTTAATATTAGAACATAAAAACCTGTGTTCCCCTCACAAGGGTTACCAAGGAAATTTGGAATGTCTGGCAAGTAGCTGACATTAAAACAGCCAAGTCTTGTGAAATTATTTTTCTTCAATAAATTCTGACATTGGAGAAAAACACAAACATGTTCTTCTATATTTCTGACAGCATGGTACTCAAGTTAGACTTTAGTGGAATCATACTTTGTTCTGTTGGTGGTGCCCTAGGTAGCATAAATGGACATTTATTCACATCTCCCATAGAATAATTACTGTGACAAGGTGACACAGTCTGAGAGCAGAAGTCAGAACTTCTCAGCTTCTCGAGAAACAGTTCTGTGTAAATGGGAAAGATAAAAACAAACCCCTGGGATCTTTAGCCAGGTTTGCAGGTAAAGATGGATCATGCAAGTTGGTCTGTAAAGAGGAGAAGGCTATTTTTCCAAATGCAGACACAAAGAAATGTATAAAGACCATGACAATAAGGAGAAGAAGAAAATCAAATTAACACAATTAATCACCTGTAAGGCACCCTAAAGAAATGAAGTGTATGAATCACCTGACAAAGAAGCTCACCATATTACAAAAGTCATAGGTGACTATTGAATTTGAACCAAGAACATGATGTATGGCTAAAAGGAAAATATTAACAAGATGAATGTGATTAAGAAGAATCAACTAGATTCTAGTTACTAGAAATTAAGGAGGTGAGTCATGAATAACAGAACTAAAAAGTAACAGAAGAGTTAACCTGCAGTCTTAAATAGAAGAAAGGATCATGAACTTGGAGATATGTGTTTAAATTATGCAGTATGAGGATAAAAAGGGAAAAATAATAGTAAAGGATGAAGAGAGGGCAAGGGGACTATGAGTATCATCCAGTGAAAAACACATATATGAAAGAAGTCTCATAAAGGCCAGAAGATATAAGAAAGACCATTTAAACTTTTAAAATACAACTATTAATTTGTGTGTCAGGATTGGGCATGCCACAGACTTTGTGTGAACAACTTGCAAAAGTAGGTCCTCTCCTTCCACAATGTGGGTCCTAGGAATCAAACCTGTTCAAGAATGACAGCAAGTGTCTTTCCTGCTGATCCATCTTACAGGTCTAAGATCATTTAAATATATACAGTTACAAAAAATTGTATTATATATTGGGAATTTACTTAGAGAATAGACTGCAGATGCTATCACCACAGAAAAGAAATGACCAGCAAAGGACATATTTCAGTCATTAGAGCATTTGCCTACAGCCTCTGCAAGGTCCAAGATCTAATCCGAGGCTCTGAAATAAACAAAACCAAGAATGATAAATATATGCGATGGATATGCTAACTCTCTTCAATGTACAAGTTTATAAAAATTATATTGCAGAATGTAAGTGTAATAATTTCCTTTAAAAGTAAAATTATTTAGCCGGGCGGTGGTGGCGCACGCCTTTAATCCCAGCACTCGGGAGGCAGAGCCAGGCAGATCGCTGTGAGTTCGAGGCCAGCCTGGGCTACCAAGTGAGTTCCAGGAAAGGCGCAAAGCTACACAGAGAAACCCTGTCTCGAAAAACCAAAAAAAAAAAAAAAAAAAAAGTAAAATTATTTAAAATAACTAAAAATTTATAAGTTCTCAAAGTATGCTGTGCCTATTTTTATAATACTGCACTGTGCCTTTAAACTGTTGGAAAATGTCAAAGATGGAGTACAGGTCTTTGAGCATGTTAGGCAAATGTTTTACCAGTAAGCTCTGTTTACATATAATTTTTAAGTAATAATATCTCTTGTTGTACTTTAATGCAATTTATCCAAGTCATTATAAAAATTATTGAGATTTTTTTTCTTGCTTACCACACATGTTTACTCTAGTTGTCATTTTGAAGGCTACATTATTATTACATGTACTATAATTGTATTTAAACTTCATCAGGTTTAGAATTTTTTAAATTTATTTAATATTTTTATTTTATAATTAACTTAATTTCACATATCAGCTATGGATTCCCCCATCCTCCCTCCTCCCACTCCCCAGCCCTCCCCCCCAATCGAACCCCCATTCCCACCTCCTCCAAGGCAAGGTCTCCCCTGGGGAGTCAGCCCAGCTTGGTAGGCTCGATCCATGGCAGAGCCCCAGGTGGAGCTCTGGGAGTCCAATCGGCAAGGTTTAGAGTTTTTAAATATTAGAGTTTTAAAGTATAATAAAATACCCAGGTGTACCAGTAACTGAATGGAATATTAGTCAAAGATTTATTGAGGTGTAGTTAAGATGCATTATAAATTCACTTGAATAATTTCTATTTTCTTAAGTTTTCTTTTCATTTTTTTTGTTGTCTTAAATTCTACTTACCTGCACTCAAGTTTACTTAGTATGTATTCTTTTATCTCCATGCCAATACTGAGCCAACTGCCAAATTGTCTATGTTAGATGTATTTTCCAATACTATACTTTTATTTATCACTCTAATGCCTACTTTAGATTATTTTATTAAGTACTGGGGATTGAAGCCAGTGCCCAGTGCATGGCAAGCAAGACCTCTACCAACTGAGCTATCCTTCCACCACGCTTTTTCTGTTTTTTAAGATAACTTGTACCTGCTTACTGAAGTTTTTCCACAATTTCTGCTTTAACTTGTTTACCAGATAATACCACCACCTGGCTCTCCTCTGTTTGTGTCAGTAGATTGCCCTTATCACTCGTGTCGCAACGTTCCTGTTTTTTGTATACTGAGGAATTTCCACCAGGTGCCTGGACTTTTTGACCATTATCTTCCTAGGCTTTCTTTCAGTCTTATCTTCTTACTTTAATAGATAGTCATCCACCTGGGCTTAGTAAAGAAGTTCTGAGAGTTTATACAGGTTTATCACATCGCAGCACATCAATGGGGAGCCCATGCCTCTTGAAAACAAGCCTTCCAGGCAACCAAGTTCTAAATGAAAGGGGTTCTAAATGAAAGGGCTTTAGCCTTACGAGAAGTCACTCAGTTTCCCTGCTGCCCAGGCCCAGAAAAAGCTGACCACTGTCACGTTGAGAAGTCAAATATTATCCAGGACCTTTGTTCTGTGTAAATTTCCATTCACCCCTTAACCGGAGATGTGCTTGGAACTTTGCAAACATCTGCCTTAGCCCCAAACCATGGAGTGCACAGCACATTTTAACCTAATATGGTAGTGTTGACTGACTTAAGATCTACTTCTTGTGGTGCAACACTTATCCCTTCCTAAGGAAACTTGCAAAAACAGCGCCCTTTGTTTTCCCTAAGTAAGCTGTACCTTTACCTCAAACACTGACTCAAGGTTGGCTTTAATTACCCTTTTGACCGTCTTGAGGCATCTCTGGAACCACTGTGTCCTTATAACTCTGAAAACTTAACAAGGTTATAGTTTCAGTGATTCTTTAATTTCTATACATTCTTTGATGTTATTTTCATGTGAGCTAACATAATTGATGCTTCTACTAATCTCGTTAGTGCTACCTAAGTGATGGAAACGCAGGCATTTTTAAGGATATCTTTCCTATTATTGCCACTCAATAGACCCATATCTGTAGCAAGGAAAATGGATTCACCCTATTTCAGGGACGTCCTGTTGTGGCTTGATTCTTCTTGATGATCAGCCTTGTTTGATACGTGGAACACAGAACTGTGTAGTGTATAGGACACAGTGAGTGGCTCCTCAGGGAAGTCTGTTTGTTGTAGTATCCTCCTTTAGCATTCTAGCTGGGTGTCTCTTGGAGACAGGGAAAGTTCTGTCCCAGTTAGGAAGGTGAGCACTTCACTGGTTGCAAATTGTTAGTAACAGTTTCTTTCTGGTCGATCTTCCTTGCCAAGTTACCAAACTTTCTTTATGGAACTCTTGGGGAGGAGGAGAAGATCAGTGCTTTTTTCCCCTGTTGTTAGTTTGAGTGTTATATATCATTTAAATTGGGTGCCTGTTCAGTAAATGACAAGTACCTTATGGTTCCTCCAGGCCCTAGATGCTATACCCACATCACCTGTTTTCTACTTTGCTGAAATCCCTTACATTCTCTCCTGTATTGCATCTTTACTTTATGGGGAAGAGAAGGAAGAGTCTAGACAGGCTTGTCCCAAATCTGAAGTCCTAGCTCTAACTTCATTTGTC
Source organism: Peromyscus leucopus (assembly GCF_004664715.2). Classification (NCBI taxonomy): domain Eukaryota; kingdom Metazoa; phylum Chordata; class Mammalia; order Rodentia; family Cricetidae; genus Peromyscus; species Peromyscus leucopus. Next base: position 70,214,098 of record NC_051083.1, read on the forward strand.
CTCAAACCCATCAATCATTTTGTAACTTAAATTACCTTTCTAAATGTCTATTTGTTTCTTTTTCATGCTTAATAGTTTTCTATGTACCAGTTTCAACTAAGCATTTTGGGTACTTGATCAAATATAGTTTTATGGGTCATACAGAGAGTCCATAAGAAAACACAGCCTTACTGAACTTCCATATTAAAGTTCCAAACCCAGAGTAGTTATAAATATTAGTTACATATTCCTTCTAAATACAGAGTTATAGTAAGTGGTAAGGCATATTGGTAAATATTTATTACTCTTTAATATTAAATTTTATGGCCAACTAAATAGTAGAAAACTAAGATTTTTTGAGTTGTTTTAAATGTTCTCTTTAGTTATAAATCCATTTTCTTTCATTTTTAGTTAGATGTTTCTTTTTCATAAACTATATGAAAAAAATTTGCAAATAAAAATATAAATTTGTTTTTAAACAAAAGAATTTCTGTCCACAGAATACTCAGTATATTGATTTCTATGTTTTAATTAGTCTGTCTTTGCCAATTAAATGCTATGAGCTGGAAATACATTCTTTTGAGACAATACAGTTTTATCAAAGGTAAGGTTTACTAGTTCTATAAAAAAATCATAAAAATTTTTCAATTACATTTCACTAAGAGTATGAGAGGAAACTCTTTTGTTGGTTTAAACAAAAGATTACTTACTGCTCTTTTCCTAGAACACCCTGTAATCCAAGGCACAGTAAGGTTTCCTGAAATCTGTGAAAACAACAAATGGAATCTTAGTAAGGTATGTATTAACATTGCTTGTAATGCTGATAAATACTAAAACTAAAAGTGTATATGATGTGAAGATAAGTAGATAAATATGTATTCAGAATATATTCCAAATCAAAGGCATCCTTCCCTTACCAATTTAAAGGTCTTTCCCTTGCAGAAAAAAAAATAGAAATGGTGTAAAATTCCCCCCAGAAATTAAAAATAAATGTTTGTCGGGTCCTGTAAAGGATTATGAAAGTATATGGAAAATAAAATGTTTTTTAAAATGTAATGCTCTGTGGATGAAGTGGAAAGGGGAACTTTCTTCAATCCCACATCATCACCAAGCAAGAGATGACACTATAAATGAAACACAAGGTGGATTCACTTTGAACACTAAGCAATTACTAACATAACTATTATTGCAGTTACCTTCTTTATATGAACCTTAGGGATTCAGTGCAAGTTACTGCAACACTGTTTCTCTAAATTGTGTGCCCACTAGTAATCTAGTAACCTATCTTGCTATGCATTCCACCCTTTATCCATCCTTATCACAGAATGCTAAAATGTAGATTGCAAAAGACCACTGAATTAAAGGATATTTTTGTAGAAATAACGCATGACTGTAAAAGGTAGCAAAGGGGAACTTTTAAGCCACATAATCCACATTATGACTCTCTAGATAAGAATGTGTCCAGCAAAATCTGTTCTTTTTGGGTCACAGTCTGGTATTTAGTGTGGATAATGATGTTCTGCAATGTTGCAATCATGAACAGATAGACACATCTTCTGTAGTCTACAAGCATTTTATATCTCAGCAAATGCTTGCCAATATTGTCTCCAAATGTTGAGAAATGTTAACTTTTACAAAAGAACAAAGTATGGTCATAGCTAAGAATATACTTATTTCAATTTTCTGTATAATGGACATGTGAACTTGGCTTAACATAGTAAAAGTATTTTATTCAATGTAAAATATTTCCCTTAATGTACAATAAAATGGTGATTAGCTAAATACTGAAGGTCATGACAGAGTGTGAATAATTGATGTTTTATTTTAAAATAAGTATGGCAAATCAACTAAAATAATCACATTATGTGCTCCACACAAATAGAGATATCCAATTATTTTGAATTGTCACCTTACATATTCCTATTAGTGAGAATAATTCAAGAGAAGCTACACAGAACCTCTAGAAAATAAGTATGCAATCACAAAGAATTATGAATAAAACAGAATCCTAAAACAGTAACTACTAAAGAGTTAGATGATACTAAAATTTTATATTCAACTAACATCTACTGTAATGTATTCTTTAATTCCTTATATTTCTAGCACAACCCAAAACACAGGTAGCCAGAGAACCTAGATTTGGTTTTTAAAATTGAATAATGGTACAGATAAACATTTCTCTAACTTTGAGGGATCTTGTTTGGTACAAGACTGAAGGCAGGATACTCACTAGAACCTATATAGCATGGTACTCAAATGAAATGGGCAACAAAATAAAATGTTATACATAAACAGCCTGGTTTAGAAAATTATGAAATGAATTGACAAGGAGTTGACATGGATCTTACAACTATTTCAGAACTTACCCAGCCAAATGAGTGCTCTGTATTTTAAGCTAGAAAATTTAAGATGTTATAAACTCATTACAATGATGTTGTCATTGTTGAAAGCATTTGGGAAACTTGGAAATGTCAGTTCATGCCTCATCCAGAGATTCTGTCTCATTACTTCACACACCTTTTATTGTAACTAAAAAATACACCCTAGATTAAACATTCATACTATTCACTAAATGTGGCTCAGAATGAATTCTATTTTCCAAAATCAAATTTTAGTGATGATTTGTCATCACTAAAAGCATTTAAAAGAATCCCACAGGTTCTTAAAACAATTGTAAAAGACTTCAAAAACTTTTTGACAAATTGAACATTATTGAAATAAGTAGATATAACTTTCTAAGGTATCTAATTTAAATTCTGTTCAAATGTCTATCAGGTATCTCTCCTATATGAGATCATTACAGGAAATAAAAACATAGGTAAGAACCTAATTTCCTGGAGGGCAAGAACTATGATTTGAAAGGAAGAGATAAGACAGGTACATGAAAGATTTTCATACAAAGAAAACTATAGTAAGAGCTACAATGGATGCCCAATAAAGTAATAGTAGTTCAAAATATGACAAAATTACACCCACTTGTGGATTGGTATCTCAGCTGAACCTAAAAATATTGAGTGGAATACTGATAGAAATAAAAAGAGATATTGCAGGAAAAAAGAATAGTATCATCACCATGGCATAAAAGGATAGGTGTCCAAGAAAATGTCAGTTCAACTCATACTACAAAGGTAGGTTGAAGTCACTTTGTTGGAAGTAGGGAATGCCATATACACCTGAATCTAATTCTTCAGGAACTATGGAGCTGTTGAAATATTCTGTTATGTGGCAGAACTGTATTTTGTATATTAGGAAGTTTAACATGCCTCTGCGTGTATAAGAAGTACACAAACTTGCATATGAATTTGGGCAAGAGGTAATACAGGCTTGAAACTAAGACAGGAGGAGTAGTAAAGGAGAGGAGAAATGAAAAAGTACTACATTCAAAGACAGATCTTACACATGAGACAGGAAAGAAGTGGATGCTCAGGAGATGACAAAGGGTTCAGTGACCATCATAAAGCCACTTCCTAGATAGGTCAACCCATTCAATCCAACCAAGAATTCCAATTGTAATGCAAGGAAATGCCTTCTGTTGGAAAACTATGTCTTATGGCTAAGAATGGATACATTTAAAAAGACACAATTGCCTGGATATAAATTAGAATTACATTGTGTGTGCAGTTGAGCATGGTGAATCCAAACGCAACACACATTTCATGGAAAATCATGCTTACACTTGAAACTGATGACGGATATCAATATATGATTTTTAAATCATTTTGAAATTAAAAATTATTTCCTTTTAGAGAATTTAGATCCTATAAATGCCACATAGGAATCACATGCTAAAAGCATTAACTTGATTCTAAAAGTAATTTAGTTACTGTTGGTTAGTGTTTCGTCAACTTGACATAGACTGAAAAGAAGAAAGGTCAATTGAGAAAACATCTACAAAGGACTGGCCTGTGGGCAAGACTTTGGGGTATTTGATTGACTAATGGTTGGTGTGGAGGGCCCAGCTCACTGTGAGCAATGACACTCCTGAGTTGTGTTGGAGAGTAAGTCAGTAAGCTACTTTCCTCCATGGTCTGCTTCAATTTCCGCCTTCAGGTTCCTTATTGTGTTCCTGGCCAAAATTCCCTCAATGATGGATTGCGATGTGGAAGTATAAGTCAAATAAACCTTTTCTTCCCAAGTTGCTTCGGTCATGGTGTTTTATGTTGGGGTATTATTGTGACAGACCTGACCATTTCATTCTTGGGAGGATGGTGATGTATTTTGTGACAACACAGGGCTGGAAAAGTCATTGATTACTCAGAGCTTAATGAGCTGTTCTGTGGTCACTTGAAAGATAATGCTGAAAAAAGATGAAGAGAACGGAAGCCTGGCTTGCTAAGTTTCAGAGGGAAGTTTTGAGATCCTGTAAAGACTTTATCCAGGCCATTAAAGTAATATTTTGTTACAAATACATGGTGTTTTCTCAGCTGGGGCTGAAAAATCAGATGTGATTAACAAGGGACCAGCACTAGTACAATGAAACCATTGCTTTACTGGGACAAGCTGGTTGGCTTTGGCTGAGAGGTCAGCTATGATAAATAGGATACCAGCATCAATGAAGGAAAATCATTGGGGAACTGTTCCCTCAGATTCAGCACACAGAAGCTGTGGTCCAGAGGATGACAAGGTTGCATCTCATGTTGGCAGCCAAACTTAGTAATGTGTAAGAATCTCTCACACTGCTTCTGAAGACATGAAGTAGCCCTGGAAAGCACTGAGGCTCTGCACTATGAATGGTCAGGAGATGCCATTGGTGAAGATAAATCCTCAGTTGTAGAGGAAACCCCAGGACTGCTGGTATCATGGGGAAATGCCAAGGCTTAGAACCAAGTAACAGGGTTGGAGTCCCTAAAGAGAGGCTGGGAGTTCATTGGTCAAGGTGCAGCATGTGGAGACCCCAGCATTTTGGAGATGCCAATACCATGGGATGACCACCAAAGACAGCTTTAGAATGGAGCTAACCTGAGCCTACGAAATGAGCAGTGTGCCTTGTGGGTGGCAGAACTGGAGAAGTGGAACTGCCCAGGTTCTGTGGAGCCCAGAAGATCTTGAGTGAATTCTAGATGTGGGACATTCAGTTAAAGGATTTCATTTACATTGCTGGGTGTTGGTTTTGTGTTACTTTGATTGTGACTATACATTTATTGTTATTTTGTAGAGAAATAAATATTTAGATTTCCTTATTTACAGTTACAACAGCATGAATATTTTAGCAACTTCAATATTTTAAAGAGACACTGAGTTTTCGAAGAGAACTTGGCTTTTAAATTGCTGTTATTTGTGAAGACGGTGGAACTTTAAAAGTTACACTATGTTTTATATTGTACTATTAATAGTACTATGACATTTTGCAGACAAGAAAGAAAAGTGTATGGTTTAATAGTGATGTGTTTTTTTGTGTGTCAAGCTGACAAGGGTCAGTTAGGTTAGTTTTGTCAACTTGACACAAGCTAGAGTCATCTGAAAAGAATGAATCTCAATTGAAAAAAATGCCTCAATAAGACTGGTCTGTAGGCAAACCTGTAGGCAAATATATAGGATATTTTTCTTGATTAATGTTTGATGTGGGGGAGCCCAACTCATTGTGGGTGATGCCATCAATGGGCAGATTGTCCTGGAGCATCTAAGAAAGCAAACTGAACAAGTTAGAAAGAGCAAGCCATGGTCTCTGCTTCAGTTGCTGCATCTAGGTCCTTGCTTGAGTTCCTGTCCTGACTTTCCTTAGTGACAGATTGTGATATGGAAGTGTAAGCCAAATAAACTTTCTTTCCCAAGGTGCTTTTGGGCCCAGTCTTTATCACAGCAAGAGAAACCTAATTATGGCAGCTATAAAGAATTCTATACACATGATGTACACCCTATTTTTAAAATTTCGAATCATTTTATGAGTACACTCAAGTTACAACCTGAAATATGTTTTATTTTATGTGATTCAGGAAAATTGAAAATTTATTAATTAGCATTTCTTTAAATGCAATTTGATGAACTGAAACAATTAGGCAATAACTGTCTCTCAACTGTAAGAAATTCATTAATCAATGTTTTAGCTTTCTTTCAATTGTTCTGCTACTAGCTGAACATCAATGCCTGACAATCACAATGCTTAATTGGCAGAGTTCTAGGGGTTCTTTTTAATTATAAGATATATAATATGAGAATACTGCTGGGCATATGATAAGTCAATAAATATTTTTTACTTGATTGAATTGATTGAAACCTTCACTGTTCATTTGCTATAACTTCCTCAAACAATAAAATGACAAACATGACAATACACAAAAGACTCTTTTACAGAATAAGAACATAGGAATAGGAGAGGAAATTGCTTGTGGTTGAAAATAACATTTCTTTTATATATATTTATGTAGCACGAATCTTAAAAGGTCCTATTAATACAAACAAACCCAGAGCAAAGTATTGGGGTGATTGTTGAAACATCAGAGAAACAGAACCAGCCATAGCTAACCTCACCTTGCCAATTCCTCAGCTGATCCTGTTTCCTCAGACTGGAAGCCTCTGAGTCCTCATCCAAATGAATCTCAGCTGAACTGCTGCTGAAAGCCTAAAAGCTTAACCAGACTCTAGTTCCTGGTCCTCATGCCTTATATACCTTTCTGCTTCCTGCCATCACTTCCTCGGATTAAAGACATGTGTCACCATGCCTGGCTGTTTCCAGTGTGGCTTTGAACTCACAGGGATCCCGATGCATCTCTGCCTCTGGAATGCTAGGATTAAAGGTGTGTGTGCCACCATTTTCTGGCCTCTATGTCTATCTAGTGGCTTTTCTGTTCTCTGACCCCAGATACATTTATTAGGGTGCACAATATATTGGGGAACACAATATCACCACAATATATATATTTTAAATTAGCACACAAAGTAAAAGGTTTCCATATGGCATTTTATACATACTTCATTTTTGTTGATTTGATGTAGGTGAGAGCACATAAGCAGAACTTGGGAGTCTGAGGCAGGAGGATTGCCTTTATAGGCAGCTCCAAACCAGCAAAGGCTAAATATTGAGTTTCTATGTCAAAACAAACAAAAAGGAAAAACAAGTAGTAAAGGACTAAAACAGCATTGTGGCAGCTCTGAAAACCTGTTGAAACCTACAGAAACTAAGCAAAATGACTAAGAAAATGCCATGGTAAAAGTAGCAGCAAAATGCATGGCACTTTTATTGACCCATTTTAGACCAACATTTTTAGTGTGACATGACATGACTTGAAGGTAGTTTTGGCCCAATCCCTAGTTTCCTCTGTGAACAAGATGCAGACTTCGTTTGATTAAAATTTTCATTACTGTAATGTGTCTCAGGCTGTCTGAGGGATTGGCCTCCTTATCTATGAATTGGAAGTTCAGACAGACAAAAGTGTGCAGGTGAGCTCTCAGGCTAGAAGAAATGGTGGGAACCAGTGGACAAGGGTTGTGAAAACATTAAGGAGAATGATGATCCACAGAAATGTGGAGAAAGATATTAGTGATTGAGAAATAGAATAACTAATGGCTCCTCAAGAATCAAGAGTGAGACTCAGACAAATTAAAATACTTTAACATAGCCACTAAAATAGAGGAACTGTGAAATATGCATAAGGACTCAGTGGAAACCTATGAAAGGAATAAATGACCTGAAAACACTATGCTAGACTGATCAGTGAAAATATTATGCTAGAATGACCCATGAATGTCTCCATGAAGCAAGAATGCTAAAACTAGAAAAGTTTATTCCTCCCCAAATTATCAATATAAAAAAACATAGTATATGAAAAGAAACAGGACACGTGTCCATTCAGAGAAAGAAAATAAATCTAACAAAATATTCCAAGAGAATCTGCAAGTAGTGGGCTTATAAGAAAAAAAAGAATTTTAAGAAATTATTTTCACATTTTATTTAGACTTAATGATGATCATGAAGCAAAAAAATTCCTTTTGGTAGATATACAAAATACAAAAAAGGAATAAAAACATATTAACAAAAAATGTAAATTATGAATTAAGACATCCAGGCAGGAAGTAGAGAAAGGAAGTGCAAACTAACAAATCAGAATAGTAAATCCTACCTGTCAACAATTACTTTAAGTGTAAATGAACTTTATTCTCTAGTCAAAATATAGAATGGCTGAATTGAGAAAACAAAAACAGCATTCAATAATCCCTTGCCTACAAAATACTCATTTTAGATTCAAGGACACCCATATTCTGCAATTAAACGCATAAAAAATGTACTCTATACAAGTAATAAGCAAAAGATAACCGGGGTATTTACTTTTAATATACATTAGTTTACATTTAAGATAGGGCCTAATTATTCAGTCCAGATTGGCCTGAGACATTTGAAAGTCCTTCAACAAATGGTAAATATTATCATTCTTACAATTAATAACACTTTCAGGAAATGGTAACATGTGCCTATAATTGCAACTCTCAGGAAGCAGAGGCAAGAAGATAACAAGTTTTAGATCAGTCTTGTCTACATACAAGTTCAGGCCAACCAGAGCTATGTATCAAGTCCTTATGATAATCAATCAATAATAAAATAAAACACTAAAAGAGTAAAAACTGAAGATGTGTAAAGTGAGGAGGATATTAGTGGTATAATTCAACATTACATTAAGTATACTTTTTGGTAAACGGCAAACAGAAAAATGAAGTAACTACTAATCATTATGACTAACTTCCTCTTTGTTAGGGTCAGATGCTAGGAAAGGTACTTCCAGAGTTTCATCATTTTTTTTTCATTTTTCTTCCCCCACCTTTACTGTCTCTATTGTTTTTATTTTGAGACAGGGCCTCACTATGTAGCCCTGGCTGGCTTGGAACTTATGTCAATTAGGATGACCAGGAGCTTGATGATGAGGGATGTATACCACTAGAGTCAGCTATTGCTTTCCACTTTGAATTATAAAACGGTAAGGTAGAGAGAGTCAGGAGAAAATGGTGTCTTAATTTAGGAACACCCTGGTAGCATGTTTCCTTCAGTATTGTGGTTGAGCAGATAAGGATGTCTGGCCCGTGGCAAGGAAAAATAGCAGACATATATACCTTCTTACTCAAATTCTAAAAATCATATTTTTTTAGGGAGAAGATCATAAGAAAGCTTCTGAGGTAGACTTATACTTCACAGTTAAAGAGATTATCTGAAACATACCTAAACAAATGAATATGTAAAACAGTAAAAAAATAATATGGTTTTGTTCCCAGGTCTAAAGTTTACTGAAGTCTTACTATGGATATATCTTTTCCAAATAAGTGCCATACAAAAGATGATTTGATTAATGGTCAACTTCAATCTGAATCAGGCATCTACTTTTAGACAAATCAGTTGGCTAAACTACAGCAAGCTCTAAGTTCTTATTCATTTACTTCTGTATCCAAGGAAGACAATTGGAAACATAGCCCAATTAATCTTATTTCAGATGTGGGAAATGTTATGCTTCATATAAAAGTACCATTTCTTGAACAACAAAAAAAAAATGATGTCCATGGTAAGATGCTATTAAATGACTATCATCATTTTAGAACTTGATAAACACAATACTACTCAAGGTATTGACAACAACCCATCATTTTCAAATAAAAATCTCAAATTAATTAAAAATATGAGTTGTGATATAGGATGTAATCGAACTGTACACAACCATCATTTTTAAATCAAGCATGCCTTTAAAAATCTTCAAAAAATAAATTTATACCTTACCTGGTAATTGTTTTGGTTTTGTGATAACCTCAATTGGTTTGATGATACAAAATGTGGAGAAAAATTACTCCGTGATGGATTAGTATTACTGTACATAGTACTAGATGGAGTATGCAATGAGGTCCGTGGTGTCAAATGGTAGTCCCTATTCTGATACAGTACATTGTCTGACAAATCTCTAATATTCACCATTTGTGAATTTGGCAGGTTTCTTCCTGGTCCAGGCAAAGTTGTACTTTGGTTCTCAGCTCGAAGGGAATTACCACTTTCATAAAACCTTGTGTAGCTCGTTATCTGTGCTCCCATTGATGCCAGCTCTTCTTCTCTGGCATATTCATCCTCTGCATCTCCAGTCTCCATCGCAATGGACAAAGAAGTTCCTTCTGCTGAACCAGGCTTCTGTGTGGTATTTCCTCCCAGAATTCTCTGAGGGTAATCACTGACTGCTAATGAAAAAACTTCCCGAATTTCCAAGTTTTGTGTCCTACAGTAAGGGTCTCTAACAGTTGGCTTTTGCCCACATATGTTATGCGATGCCAAACCTGCATGTTCAGGTTTATATGACCTTTGAATACCAACTGGTTCAATTTTGCAAGGTCGGTGGCACACAGATGGCTTTTGAGGTACTGTCATTTCAGAAGCTTGCACCGGAGAGCTTCCATAGTTTTTCTTCGTGTGATTGTACACTGAGTTTCCAGCATTTAGTACGCTTGTCTGTCTTGACAAAATAATTGTCTTTTCCCCTAGGAGCACAGAAGCATTTTTACAGTGTGCTACTTGTCTTTGAACAGGAATGTGCAATTGAAATTCAGTGTCATTTTTACTGGCTGGTTTCTGAATAGGAATTTTATGTGCTTCTGTAATTTGTGTATTTGTATGCTTTGCTGTCCCTTGCTTACTTGATGAGCTTGCTGGACTGTATATACCAGTTACAATGACATCATTATTGGCAGAAGTCCAAGAAGATTGCTGGCTTGAAGGCCGGGCAATATTAACTACATTTCTAACTGTAATGTCTGGAGCTACCAGAGAAGTACCAGAAACACTTCCTGCTGTTCCTGATTCAGAGTTCTTACTACTCATTTTTCTTCGCTTATTGCCAACCCACGTCTGAAAGAATAAAAAAAAAATGACAATATGATAAAAGGTAACAACAAACTTAGAAAAATCCATTTCTATGTAATAAAGTATATTATTGTCATAAAAACAAAGCCTACATGTGGGCAAAAGGAAAAGATCCAATAAAAGACAAAATTACCATTACCAAAGTCTAAGAGCAAACATGATTAAGTACTCATTAAATAAAATACATGAGAACCTTAGTAAGAGCACATTACTCTTTGCCATAAGATCCACCCAATTAATATGTACCAAGAATTGCAAAAAATTTCAGAATTCTGAAACTATTTATATCTTTTGACCTCTTAAATACATTTCCAGGAATATATCTTAAAAATGCAATTATGGTTTGACCAGTTTAAGTCTCTGCATTTACCACTGCCCACGGCAAAAAGGAGCTTCTCTAACCAAAGATGATGAGAGCACTATTCAGAGTAAAAACATAGTTATTTAGACAGCAATTTGATGAGGACATAGTGTCCATTTTGCAAAATAATAGCAGTAGCTTTAGCTTTCCCATTAGGGCTGATGACCTTCCCAGCCATGTGATTTTGACGAAGTTTACAGTACCAGTAGTGGATTGCTTTCTGTAGAGCAGGACTAATATCTGAGAAGAGAGTGCTTTGTTACCCTCTTAACTGACTTGAGCCCACCCTTTACTCCCCAACCTATAAGCAGATAATAATATCCATGGGAAAGAATCACCAGGCCCCAACCATCCCTGGGGATCTATAGGCAATTGATAGCTTCTAGGGTAAAGGGAACACACTTTTTTCTTTAGTGCCACAGCTCATTTCCATGAGCCCATGCTCCTGTAAATAATTCCTTACCTAGTACCATGCAAACAACCTTAGTGGAACTCAAAGTCATCAAAAATTGATAGAAGAAGAGAGAGACATACAGAAAGAAATTGAAGAGCATGGATGTAGAAATAGGGCTAGGTGGGAAGAGGAAGGGAATCATCAGGAGTGCGAGGTGAACAGGAGAGAGTAATGGGAGGTGACTATGATCAAAATATAGTATGTACATGTATAAAAATGCCATGATACAATTCATTATTATACATGATTAATATATGCTAAGAACTAGTAAAATGTAGGCACAGATGTAGACGAAGTTTGTAGTTAAACATATTCATTATATATCTATTTATAATATAAAAAATGAAAGCACACTAAAGCTCAGCTCTTTCAACTCATTAGAAAATTATATTCTTAATCAAATGTGCATTCATAATCATCAGGCTTAATGACTTCTATCATATGGATAAGTATAATAATGTGGTTAATTTCATACTACTAGCTATATTATTTTCAGAAATATTCATTATTATATACTCCATTTTGCATACATTTTTGTGTTGGTGGTTTGTCATGCAATAGTAAAAATCTATTATTTTCTAAGTGCCCTCCAACATATGAAAATTTTGTTTACCTCAAACCTCCAGTTTGAATCTTCTGTAGTTTTTTCTAACCTGAGAATTACTAAAAGGTAAATGATTGCTGATTTGATTGGATTTCAATGGTTGCTATATTATTTTGATAGATCTTATCATGCATTACATATACCTATTTTCATATTGGGATATTCGCCTTTTTTTAACTGATTTGTAAGAGAAATTTTCTATAAAGGTAGTAACTTGGTTACATAATACCACTTTTTGGTTTATTATTAATTTATAGTAGTTATTTACTTTTTTGCACTTTACCTAAAAAGTTTTATGCAATGAATATATTACTTTTAAAAATAGAAAAAAGTAATGAATAAAGGTAATACAATACATTGGCATTTAGGATTTAATTATAAAATGCATTCTTCTATATAAGTAATTTATTACAATTACCTTAGTATAATTTCCCTGAATCATAGTTTTTCTTAAAACACACAATAAAAATATTGCATTCCATAATATGATTATGCAACTTTATATTAAAAAATTCATGTCATATGATAAACTACTAAAACACTATTATCTTTTAGGAATTAAACAAAATAAACGAGTAAATGAAAATCTTAAATAAACTAGTCTCACACATAAATGATGTAAGAATTATTTTTGCAAATTTTTAATGATGTTCATCTAAAAACTTCATAAATCATCCAATTTTCAGTGTTTACACAATGTATAGATAACATTAATTTTGCTATAATATTGTATGTACTAGATTCTGCAATGACTATTCTTTATATATTTTAGTAGGTGCTACAGTTTAAATTATATAAATGAAGAAACCAATGTCCAAAAATAATAGCTTTGGGAAAGAAACCTTGTCAGCAAGTAGAAAAATCTGCTTGATCTCTGGTGTATTCTTCTAACATTACCTCATATGCAGTGACTAGAACCTCCTGAACCAGTTATCCATTGACTGTCTTACTTTTATAATTATATTTTTAATAAAGAAAGTATTCATGAAACTGTGATGTTCCCCTTTGCTTCACATGACATAGTGGGAATTTTAAACTCACTCTGACTTGCTTGAATAGGAGGAGCAGGATCTACAAGCAGGTTCTGAAATATGTGTAAGTACAAATATCACAAGTGAAGAAAACTAAGAAAAAACTCTTTGGATAAACATAACTTCCCAAAAGGTGAATTTCATAAATATTTAAAATGTTTCCAGCTTTTTAATTTAAAAGTGTATAAGAATTATGTATTCTTACATTACAAAATATACACCACTAAACTTAAAAAATATTGAAGAAAATAATGGTGAATTGGTAAAATTGAATCTAGCAACTATTATACCTAGTAGCATCTCTGGTCTTACTTACATAATTTTATTGTTTACATATATATGTATGTTTACATATATACAATATATTTATATATAATATATATTATTGTTTACATATATAGCTGCATATTATAATATACATAATAGCATATATAGTTTGATATATTATGTATACAACAAAAGAAAAATATTACATACATATGAAATTCAGCTATCTTGCAACCCAGAAACCTCATTTGTCTGAAACACAATCCACACAGATGCCATAAGATTGATGTAGCTCATTAATACAGTGACTATTATACTTGTAGCACTTTCTCTGATTTTACACATACTTTGAACAAATAAAGTATCATACTTTTCTACAAATTAAAAATAAATGGAAGTGGAATTTGTAGTAATAGAAGTTCTTGATTATAGGGCTCCCTGATAATACTTAAAATTATTCACTAAACATTGCTTATTAAAAAGCAGGGGGAAAGGATGCAGGCTCAGTCGCTGAGCAACTACTAAAGGTGAATATATGTGTGTGGACAAGGAAATGGAGGTAGCCAAGTTAAGATTTCCCACTTCCTGGATTCCACTTTACATTCTTGTTCCTAAAAACCCATTTGGTGGTGGTGGACGTTTATATTTGCATTTCTTTTTATTCATTTCCAAATCATGAAAATGATTTATAGTTCTGGGTAGTGTGGAAGGCAGAAAAATAGGTGGAAAGGAAGAGAATACTAGCAGACTGGTAGGAAGAGAACATGGAGCTGACGAATATTAATCTCCAGTTAAAGAACAGAGTCTAGGGGAGGTATGGTAGTTAGTCTTTATAATTGCTTTTGTGTCAATGGGAAGACTGAAGGCATGAATGACACCTTTAAATAACTATAGTTCTGAGTAAGGTTAACATAGAATTATTGGCCCAGATTTCTGGATTGTATTTGTAAAGTTAGAACTTAGTGTCAACATAATTTCTGGAGGTTTGTACGTTCTGACAGAGAAAAGTCCAAATCTAACCTATCTTAATTTGAGTAGTAACAGAATTCAGGACCACAGTATAGTAACTCTGCCTTGACTGTAGAATTGGGAGATTATAAAGTATTTTTGAACTGTTATGACAAACCACACATTTAGATGGATCTGATGGTATTCCTGCATGTGCAAAACAGTGATCACATCGTGTTTCTTCATGTATGACACATCTTTAGGAAGGATATTATGTAGTTAGCTATTCATTAGCTTCCATTGTGAAATTCTCACAGTGATTTAAGAATCTAAATTTTTCTCATTCATACTACTTTATAGAGGCTTTATTTGCTAATTGCTTTGTTGGTTAATAATATGTGATGCTATATTAGTAGGATAAAGGAACAGCATCATTAGTCTGTTTCAGAGGCTGAACCACAGATCAATATTAATTAATAAGATGTTCAACTCAAAGTTTTCAGGTGGTTTCCCAAATGATTTATTTGTATACCAGCCCCATGAAGTGTTATATTTCTGAGTAGAACCTTTAATCATCCTTCTTATAGTTTTAGACCATTACCAGATATAAGATTTAAGTGGAATATAGTAGGCAGTTGAACAATAGTTAAAAGCAAATGAGTATTAAAGTTTAGATTTACTTTTGAAAGATTACTATTAAAATAGAAAACCATCTGGGGTATGTATATGTGCTTGCTTATATGGCTACTAAATAAAACACAATGACCACATAAGAATATCTCACTTGTCATGGTGACTCCATGTGCAAGGCAATTGCTTTTTAAATCTTGGACATTTGATTTTCCTGTTAGTTTACATATTTGTAAATTTCCTTTATACAGAGTCTCTAGCCCAGGATAGCCTATGTAGACAAGGATAATATTGAAGTTGTGACCCCCACCCCTGGCTGCCTTTACTTCCTTACAGGTATTTACCATCCCACTCAGTTTATGTGGTGCTGAGGATAGAACCTAGGGTTATGTCCATGCTAGGCAAGTAGTCTACCTACTGAACTATGTTTCCAGCCCAATTTTTAAAAGTACCAGTAAATAAACTGCACTTATACGTCTGAGATACATTTAAATTACATATAGAATTACTAATCTTAGTAGTTTGTTTTTAAGTTAGATGTATGATTTCTTTTTCTTTTGAGACAGGGTATCATGTAGTCAGGCTATTCTTGAACTTACTATTGTAGGTTCTTTTTTTTTTTACTCTTTGGGGCCTGTCAACCAGCTCCCAAATAAATACATGGAGACTTATTCTTTCTCATGAATGCCTGACCTTAGCTTGGTTTGTTGCTAGCCAGCTTTTCTTAAATTAACCTATCTATCTTTTGCCTCTGGGTTTTTACCTTTCTCTATTTTATATGTCTTTCTTCCCTTCTTACTCCATAGCTGGCTGTGTGGCTGTGTGGCTGTGTGGCTGACCCTTGGCATCCTCCTCTCCTTCTTTTCATGCTCCTCTCCTCGATTTCCTATTTATTCTCTTTGCCTGGCAGTCTCACTTATCCCTTTCCTGACTAGCCATTGGCCAGTCTACTCCTTATTAGACCAACCAAGTGTTTTAGACAGGCAAAGTAACACGGCTTCACAAAGTTAAACAAATGCAACATAAAAGAATGCAACACACCTTTACATCATTAAAACAAATGTTCCACAGCATAAATGAATGTACCATATCTGAAACTATATTCCACAACATACTATATAGTACAAGATGAGCACAAATTTCTAAACACCCTGTTTCCACCTCCCAAGTACTAGGTTCACAGGTGTGCATAACCATGCCCTGCTGCTTGAATTGGTGCTTTAAAATAAAAACTGTATAGTATAGACAGCAAAAACGTTTCACAATTTACTGAAATAAAATACCTGGGATGAATTTTGTGGGAAGATTATAATTTCAAAGGAAAAAACTTTTTCCACCTAATATTAGCAATAAAGTTCCTATTTTAGTCCTGAAGAATTCTCATTGCACACTTAATGCTTGTGTTTTTATTAGAGGGTTTCATGAAGGCCAGGATGACCTCAGCATGCTCTGTAGCCAAAGATGACCTTGGGCTCTTTATTCTCCCCTGCCTTTTTCTCCCCAGCGCTAGGATTACAGGTGTGCCCCAGTCACACCTGATTTGGGAGTGCTTATTTTAAGAATATGAGGCCTCAACTCTATGCAAAGAACTACAGGCAGGTGAGGGGGAGAAACAGTCTTCTCCAGGGAAGAGCACACCAACTGGATGTCCACTGCCAAATGGTCAGCCCTGAAAACATACACACAAGTAACATATAGACTGAACAGGTTATTCTCAAGAATACATAAGCATATACATATGCATATATGTATGTAATAACAATTAGTCAAAAAAGAGGCCATGAATTTGAGGGATAATGGAAAGGGGTATAAGGGAGGACTTGGAGGAAGGAAAAAGAAGAGAGAAATGTGATTATACTATAACCTCAATAAAAGATCTGTATATTGACATTTTAATCATCTTACTGATGTAATCAAATCACAGTTCTTTGGCTTATAAAAACTTAGAACAGGCCGGGCGGTGGTGGCGCACGCCTTTAATCCCAGCACTTGGGAGGCAGAGGCAGGCGGATCTCTGTGAGTTCAAGGCCAGTCTGGTCTCCAAAGCAAGTTCCAGGAAAGGCGCAAAGCTACACAGAGAAACCCTGTCTCGAAAAACCAAAAAAAAAAAAAAAATTAAGAGTTCAATTATTTTCTAAGTTCCCTATGGAAGAAAAGTAGTATATATGTGTATATATATATATGTATATATATATATATATATACTATTTATATATGTTATATATATACACACACACACACACACATACACATACACATACACACATACATACTGGTACTTAAAATGTTGAAAATAAAGAAAACTCATTGTTCCGGGATTACAATAATTAAACCTCACCCTAAAGTGTAGGATCTAAAATTTATGCTTATCAGATCTAAGTGCCCACCTCTTGCAAATGCCTAATTCATCAAAAAGAGAAAGAAAACATACCACACAAACTGGTGTAATAAGAATCTAAGGTGTTGATCTAACAAACAGACTATACATAGGCAAAAAGAAATGGCTTTGAGTTGCCAATACTTGGGGGTCATAAAATTCTCTATCAGTTCTATCTTAAAAATTCACTACCTGTATGTAAATTTCTTCTTTCAGTATAGTGTTTTTTTTTTATAGTATCATCAGCATTCTATAATCATTACCACTACTGTATGTCAGATCATTTTCTTATTCTTTTTTTTTGGGGGGGGGAATTAGCATACAAAAGAATGGGTTTCATTATAGCATTTTCAAACATTCGTCTTCTAAATTTTATTAACTTTTTCTATATCTCACTGTTTGTTTTCTTGTCTGTTTACTTCTTTTTGATTATTTTTGTTTGGATGTTTTATTCAACCTTTTAAATTCATTTTACACTTAGAGTGAATACTTAATATACTGCACTTAAGTTCTTCTGAGGAAAAACATAATAACTTTATATGAAAAATAATAAAGATCTCTTTTAAGTGGGACAGAATAAACAGCAAAAGATGGGGTCATCATAGATTTACAAATCTACAAACTACTCTGCTGAGCTTTTGTCTGAGTGTCAAAAGAATGAAATTATGTTGAGATTTAGATGGGAAACAATACATTTCTGTACCACTAATGCTCTCCTGGAATGAGGAGAACTGATTGCTTTACTCAACTCCTTATATCTTATACAGTGTTATACTCATAACCCTACGTTCTAAGAATTGGAATCTACTACTCACATTGTTTTCAAGTTTCACTCCATACTCAGTATAAATATAAATATCTGTATTTCTACAATCTCTATATTCAAAAACAATAAATTTAGTTTTAAGGGGTAAGAAATATGAGAGATGATCCACATTGCAGCTTCCGGAGAAGACAATTTACTTTAAAGTAATGTTAAAACAAAAGGGGGTAAACGTCCAAGGAAATTACAGTTGGAAAAAGTTTAATTATATAAAGTGTAATCTCAACAACTTGAAATATTTTTTAAATAAAGCTATTAAACATATTTCTTTGAGATTCATCAGTTAATTTAAAGGTGCAGTTAGAGCTATTAATAGAAGCTATTTCTTCTTTTTAACAGAAATGTGAATCTGATAATTAATCTCAGACAATAAGAATGTTGTTCCCTATAATAAATGGCATAATTTCCTATTTGAATGTGAATATATACTTTAATTCTTAGGAAGAATATGGGAAACAATTCTATCTAAAGATCTTTTTTCTAGGAACTTTGAAAGTATGATTGTATATCAAAATAAACTTTAAAAAGATATATCCTTTTTCTCCAAATTAGTTGAGTGACTTCCATGGATGGTAAAGTTGTGAATCTTTAAATCACTAAGGTTCCACACTAACAGGATTTGTAGAACGTTTAAATAAACATGAGTAGACCAATGCATTCAATACAATTGGTCACTAGTTCTGCCAGATTTATCACTTGCCTCTTCTCTATCACCTCATTGCTGTTCAGTAATGCGTAGCGGCTCTGATTTTTTTTAACAACAGAATAAGAATGGTTGCAATAATTTCTCCCTTGGGATTCCCTGTCTCTTACTCACAAACCATTAAATATATACATTTTACTTAGAAAGTAAATGTATCCATAAAAACAAATGTACTTTACTGAAAGAGAAAAAAATGCTCAAATTCTAAACATCTGAGGAATAATTCTAAATACAATACCAACAAAGCAAGGCACATGTGATTGCTTCAGAAAATCTCTGTTTCACTGTTAATGTGGAGGCTCTTTGTAGATTAAATGAAAGTTTCAAAAAAAAACATATAATCAACAACCCGTAACTAATGTTACCAGTATTTATTAGTTCTAAGATTTATGTAAGAGTTATGTCTATACACCAAGAGTTTCAGTGTTTTCAAGGTATTTATGAAAACAAATATGACTGTGTGGGTATCTCTATTTATGAAAATAGTATTTTTCCACCAGGGAAATGAAGCTGTGTAGAAAGTTAGGACTTCATACCCTGAATAGTTTTTCTTATATTAAGCAAATATCATTTGTAATAAAAAGCTATAAATTCAAGTGCAAGACCTCAATACTTACCCTGACTACACTGAAGTCCAGCTTAGTCTCCTGTGCACACTGTAATATGAGCTGAAAGCAATTTTTACTTTGATTTGTCATTCCATTTTCATAATAACGCTGTAAAATCCTTTGTTGTTCTACAGTAAATACAGAACGGAGATTCATCTAAAAATAAAAGAAGATACTCTGAAAAGTGGAATAAAAATTTGGTAGGTGTAGAATTTGAACACTTTTGTTTTCTTGATACAGTTTCTGTGCTGCACACTTTAGTTAAGTAAATTAATCCCCAGGAATGGGCAGTAATTGGTGTGTTA
Organism: Peromyscus leucopus; assembly: GCF_004664715.2. Lineage (NCBI taxonomy): Eukaryota > Metazoa > Chordata > Mammalia > Rodentia > Cricetidae > Peromyscus > Peromyscus leucopus. The sequence goes on from NC_051083.1 coordinate 70,234,007, forward strand.
AAGGGAGACAGCTTCTCCCTGAAAAATATAGACAAACATTTAATTCGCTTACAAAAGCACAAATTCCAACTTTCAAAGTCAGAAACATAGAAAATGAAAAAGAAAAGCAAAAAAAAGAGGCAGGCTCTTATCTGGTTAGTGTCAGTACATGAGGAAAACGGTTTTCACTGAAATAAATATTTATGGCTAGTAAAGCCAGAGATGGCGTTAGCCATACGCAGTCAATTACCAACAGGGACACTCAACTGTGCTTTGTCAAAAAAAGCATCTGGCATATGTCTTAACAGTCAGAAGCCATGCTCGGAAACAAAGGGGACTCTTTTTTTTTTTTTTTTTTTTTTTTTTTTCTCATTCTGAGATAAAAGGATTTTCATTATTTATTAAAACAAAACTTCTCTTTTTAATTTTTTTTGTTTGTTTTGTTTTTGCTCTTGAGATAGAATCTCATGTAGCCCAGGATGGCCTCCAATTTCTTATCTTCCTGCTTCTACCAAATGCTGGAATTACTAGGGTTCACAAACACGCTCAGCTCAACAAAACATTTTATTAAAGATTAGAAACCAATAGAAGGGATTAATAAATGTGAGTGTGTCTTTGCTTTATGTAATATTAGCCAAACTAATTATTTTAATAACTATAGTATCTAAATGAAAATTTAAAATTAGCATAACTTATTAAAACCACGTGGAAGCTCTGTATTTTTAAATTAAATTGACACCATCAAAATTAGACAAAGCAAGTTTACTTTTCTTGCCAATAGATGAGATATTTAATACAAAGTGCTAAAAACTTTGTGTGTTTCACAAGTAAATGACAGGTCAAACTTTATTTTTAAAAGGATGAATTATAGTAGTGTATTTTTATAAAGAACATTTATAATTTGATTAAGGGAGCTTAAGGTTTTTGTTTAAAAATCTGTCACAAAAAAGACTTTCTTGAGGAAAATGGTTCTTTAAAATTAGGAAAACTGCCACAAAAAACCTCAGTCAAACTAAACATTTTTCCTAGTATACAGTGCAGTGAAACAATCAAGTTTGTTAATACAGAAATGTAAATTATTTTACCCTACTCTGAATACTTATAATAGCAAATCTATCCAATAAAAAATTAATGAATTATAAAGTATAACCATATACTACAGTATACTAGGGCTATTTTTTTCCTTGCTCACATAAGTACTTCACTAACTGTTAAGAGATTTGATTAGAGAAAATGAAATGTAGGAGAGGCCACAAGAGAAATGAGAGTAGAGTTTTTTCAGGAACATTCAGAAATAAATACCTCCATTAACTTTCTGAAGGAGAGTTCTGAAGGATATTCAGTAATGTGGATGTCAACTTGACCAAACACTCAAGGATGATTGCAACAGTATGTAGGGACAGTATCCATCAAAACAATTTTGATTATTATGCCTTCCAACTTTTGAGTGTACCCAAATGGTTCAACCACAAACTGAAGAAGATCCAGAAGATGGAAGTCACATACCTGAAATACCTCCTCTGATTTAGAAGCCAGGTATCATGGGGTAGATTTTGAGGGTGGAAAACTTCAAATTATGAATGCATAACCATGTTAATCACTCTGATCTTTTCCTGAGTAGCTGTACCTACAGCAAAAAGCCTACGATGCAGGATGCAGGTGATACCTAAGTGTGAGGATACCTCCCTTGAAACATAGGATGGATTATTTTCCTATTGGCTGGCTGCAGTCATTACACTTACCCAAATATCATATGACCCTTATAAAGAACAACAGGACTTCTCCACTGATAACCAATATTCAAATGGAAGCGACTGAGCAACAAACACATCTTTAATTCTGGTAACAAGAAATGCTAAGGAATTTTTAGTCTTTCCCTTAAATTCAGCACTAATAGCAAAAGGACTCTTTGCTCAAAAGAGCTGTTTTTTTTCAAGCTACATAAATTCATTCTTTACTGTAACAACTAGATAACCCATCTAAACAAGATATCATTATATCTACCCATCCTAGTTATGATTGTCTACATTAAATGAACATAAGCCATTTTTTGTTTGGTTTATTCTTTCTTTGGTTATTATTTTATTAACTTAGTTTCAATTTTTTTATTAAGAATTTTTTTTCATTCATTTTACACACCAAACATCCCCCTCTTCCATCCTCCTGCCTCCCCACTCTCCCCCATAAGAAGGCAAGGCCTCCCATGAGGAAGCACATCCAGTAGATCTGGGAAGAGTTGGGGAATGGAAAACAATAAACAGAATATGTCGTATGAAAAAAGTCTAACAGAAATTTAAAAATTAAAAAATAAAAGAATTAGAGAGGGAGTAAGGGGCTGGGGCGTGAGAGTTGTTGGAGGGAGAAAATGTGGGGTGAGTTGCTGGGAGGAAAGGGAAGGGGGGAATAATGTATTTATATTTTTGTATTTTAATTGACATTTAAAAATACATTTCACAGAGCAGTTTTAATTTTGGTGAAGTCTATGTTTTCCCCTTTAATTGTGCTTGTTATATTAATTATGCTTAAATTGGACTATTCTATATACAATACATTTTCATATGAATTTTAGAATTAGTTTAGAATCCTGCTGTGATTGTGTTTGTGATTATACTGAACCAACAGATCAGCTTAATGAAATTCATTAATATATTTAGTAACATGTTGATTTCTGGTTTATCAGTATACATACCAAATACATGTAATGTTAAACTTATATCAGTGTATTTCTTAGTTGCCCATAGAGTATTACTATAAATTTTATTAATTTTTAAATTTCCAGATGTTCATTGTTATTTTATTGATACACAGTTGTTTTAGTACATTGACTTTGCAGTCTACAACTTTGCACAGTTCACATATTCCTTCCAGAAGCTTTTTATTGATTGCTTAGTATGTTCTAAAGTTCTGCCATTCCACCATCCACACAGATAGGCTTACTTCTTTTTCAATATTTATGTCTCTTATTTCTCTTTGTTGCCTTACTACACTAGCTAGGAACTACAGCATGTTTTTTGTTTGTTTGTTTTTGTTTTTGTTTTTTACTTAATAAGAGTAACATTTCCCCCTTGTGTTTGATTTTAGAGGGAAGGATTAAAATTTTCACCATTCAATTCAATGATATTTGTAGATTTACCAACATTACCCTTATTAGTTTAATAAAAATGTTTTGTATTTTGAAACACCATCATCATCAATGGGTACTTACTCTTTTCATGTCTCTTTGCATATCTATTGAGATGACAATATTTTTTGTCCTCTAATATTTTGACATGGTAAACTATGCTATTTGATTTTGACATGGTAAACCTGACCTTTATTCATAGCATAAAGCCCACTTGTGGTTCGTGCATTCGGTTTTTATACATCACTTGAGTTGATTTCTAAATATTGTTATCACAACTTTTAAGTCCATATTTTTAGGGATATTTGTGGTTCTCTTGTACTCTATTTAATGTGAGCACTAAGCTAATAAGTGATGAAACAGATTATATATATATATATATATATATATATATATATATATATATATTAAAAGATTACATATAACTGCTTTATTTTATCTTAAATATTTGTTTAAAAAATTACCAAATTTAACTATGGAGGGTCAATAAGATAACTCAGAGGATAAATGTGCTTTCCACCAAGCCTAATGACCTGAGTTAGCGCCCCTGGCCCCATACTGTAGAAGCAGAGAACTGACTCCTGTCTCTCTGTCTCTCTGTCTGTCTCTGTCTCTGTCTCTCTCTCTCTCTCATGCACGCACATGCACACACACACGTGAATGTTCAAAATAATACCATGGTTGTCATCATTGTGAAGTGTTAAACTGCAAATCACATTTCTATATTAGCTAAACTTTGCCAGTTTGTATATGGTTTGGTACTCTGTGTCTTTCAGGGAATTGGTTCATTTCATCTAAATTGCTAAATTCAAAAGTGTGAATTTATTTATTCCATCTCCTTTATACTTGTCTAATGACTATAGAATCTGCAGTCACTGACCTTTTTTCTTTCTTGGTATTGGTAATGTGTCTCTTTCCTCGTACTTGGGAGCTTGGCAAGAAGTTTATCATTTATATTGATCTGAAAGAACTAGTTTTTCATTTCATTGATTTTTGTCAACATTTTTCTGTCTTCATTTACATGTATGCTGATTTCTGCTCTAACTCATTCCTGTTTACCCTTCCCTTTATTCTGGCTTGTTTGGATGCAGTATCACTTTACACAGATTCTTAGGAAAGATCTTATACCATTGTTTTGAGATTTATTTTTCACAAATATAAACAATTATTATTAGATATTTCTATTTCTAAGTAGCATTTCATTCATGTTCTGCAAATTGTGGTAACACTTTAAAGTTGCCATTCAGTTCAAGGTACTTCAAAGTCCCTTTGTTTATATTTTAGTTAAAATATCTACATATTATATATTGTTATTGATTTCTACTTTGTAAGCAGAGAAAGTATTTTGAATTACATAAAAGGGGAAACTTACTCATATATGGTCATTTCTCTAAATTCTAATTTCCTTGCCTTTATTTTTAAAATTTCTTGGGAAGTAAGTTAATTTTTAAGTTTTATGTATTCTCTCTTGATAAATGTTCATGTACATTTAAAGGACTATGTATTGTATTTTTTGCATGAATGTTTTCTAAAAATGTCATTTAGGTTACATTGGCTCATAGCATTATCTGAGTCTTCTATATACTTACTGATTTTTCTGACTACCTTTTTAATCAGTTATTGAAAGAATCAAGTCATCAAGCATAATTGTGAAATTTTTCTGTTTTTATTTACATTAGGCTTAGCTATACGTATTTTAGAAATCTGTTTTTCAGCACACAGACCTTTAAGCATTGTCATATATTTTGGTATACTGAACTTTTATTCAATAGCCATTTTCTAAAGTCATCTTACTTCCTTGTGTTATTCCTTCATCTACATTCAACTATGTTTGATATTAATCTATACACCTCAGTTTTGTTTATATGACTGTGTCACAAAGTGATAGTTTCTGTCCTTTTCCTTCTAACTTGTGACTATAATATAAAGCAGATCCTTTAATAAAGCAGATAGTTTATATTTTTAAAAAAGCAATCAATGTCTTTAGAGTAATTAGTACACTGATACTCAATATATTGAGATAATTAAACATATACACTACTTAATCACTGTTTGACTCTGATATTTTGTTTTTTGATACCTCCTTTCCAACTTGTTGATTTATTTATTTATAAACATAATACCATGTAACATTTGATAAAATTTGTACATGTTTTCCCCCAGGCTGGCTTTAAAATCACATGTAGCTGAGAGTGACTTTGAACTCCACATCCTCCTACATCGAACTCTCTGTTCAGACTACAGGCGTGGGCAACCGAGCCTGGGTATTTTCCAATTTACTCTGGATTATTTTAATAGTTTTTAACTTTATGCTTAATTTATTGGATTTCTGGCAAATGCCCTATATACAATTTATGTATAGTATAGTCTTTTCTCAAAGATAGCAATTTGGCTTCATAAATTCTTTCTTTTCTGTTTTGTTTATTGTATTTCAACCTTTAAATGTTATTGCCTTCATTTTCCTTGTAGTGCATATAATGTTTTATTTTTAAAAATGTAGAGATTTCCCAAATGTTTCATTTATTGATTTTCAATTTCTTGTATTGACCAGAGAACATCCTTTCTATGAATTCATTTTTTTCATTTTGACAGTTTTATATCCCCAAATATGATCCATGCTGATCAAAATTTTATGTGCACCTTAGAATAACATGCATTTTGTTGTTGTTACATGGAGTGTACTAGTCAACTATGTAATTAACTTTTCGACTCTGTTTGTAGCAAACACTGAGAAAAGGTGGTAAGCTCTCAGAATACAATTGTGTCGTTGCCTGCTTCCTTTTTGTTTTTGTTTCCAATTTTAGAGTACTATTATTTGATAAAAAAGCACTGAAGATCCTTATGTTCTTTTAATTAATTGATCCATTTATAAGCATGGCCATCTTTATTCTTACTAATATTTTTCTTTTTGGATTCTCTTTATTTAATATATTGTTAAAATATAACTTTCTTTTCATGGTACATCTTCATTCATTCATATTTAATTGTCTGGTTTTTTCATTTTAAGTGAGTTACTTGTAGGCAGTATATGCCTTTTAGATGGCATATTTTGACAGTTTTTCAAATGTTATAAATAAATATCAATATGGTTGAATTTAAGTGTATAATATTTCTAAGTGTTTTCTATTTTCTATTTGTCCTGTCCATTCTTTGTTTATTTTTCATGATTTTTTTATTCATTAAATGTTTTGTGAGTCTAACTTATTGACTCATCACTCTTTGTTTCCTCATTTTTGTCAATTCCTTGGAGACAGTGGTACACTTTGTAAACTCATTTCCATGTTAAGTTATATAATACTACTTCACATAGAAGAATCTTCCAATGATATACCGTAATTTCTCCCCTCACCAGCATTTATTTTATTGTTAAAAAATTTCTTCTTAAATAGGTTTTAAAGCTTCAAATAACTTTCCATAAAAAATAAAGAGTGCTTTCTTACTATGATTTTTTAAAATGGAAAAGTCTTTCATTTTTACCCACAGATGTACTATTTCCAGTATTATTTTTACTATTACAAACTCCATATTTCAATTTTCTATCATTTTCCTCTTCTCAATATAGAACTTTCTTTAATATTCTTGTTAGTGTACATCTACTGCTGTAATATTTTTGAAATATTTTTCTCTTGCATAAGTAGAACTACATTTATTTTGCTTTGACATTTTTGATAAGGAATTTGGGATAATATTTTTCAAAACAGATTCTCATGTATCCCAGGCTAATCTTGCACTTACTCTGTACCCAAGGAATCATTTTGTAGCCAAGGACTACATTGCATTGCACTTGTATGTATTTATTTATTTATCTTAAAAGTTTAGGTTTTTGAATTTATTTTGCATCCCGACCAAAGTCTTCCCTCCTTCCTCTCCTCCTATTCCCTTCCCCCACCTCCCCTCTGCCCCCTCAATCCACTTGTCTGTTTTTTTAATCTTTAATCTCTCTCCTCTCTCTCTCTCTCTCTCTCTCTCTCTCTCTCTCTCTCTCTCTCTCTCTCTCTCTCTCTCTCTCTCTTTTCTCTTTTCCCCTCTCTCTTCCCCTCCCCACCCCATCCACATGTGCCTGGAGATTAGTGGACAGCTCTCTAGAGTTGGTTCTCTCCTGCCACCTTGTGGGATCTAGAAACAGATAGTCAGGTCTGCGCAGAGGCCAAGCAACTTAGTCATCTTGTAGGCCACCATTTCAGGTTGTTTGAGACAGTTTCAAACTTGTTATATATTGGAGGCTGACCTTGAACTTGATAGCCTCCTGTCTTTACCTACTGAGCTGGTATTTAAAATGTTCTCCACCACACATGGTTTATGTTCTACTGGATATTGAACACAGGGCCTCTATTAACAAGCACTCCATTAACATCCCCAGCACACAGATTATTTTTTTCTTTAAGTGTTTAAAAGGGGTGGCTTTACCGATTTGTACCTTGTTTACAATGAGGTCCCACATTCTTACTGATTCCCCTGTACATTATAAAATGTAGTTCCCCCATCTCTTTTTCTGTTTTTCATATTTTCTGCCTCTCTGGATTTTAGCAATTTGATAATCCCAAGTGTTGAGATGATAGGTATATGACACCATTTCCAATCTTCATTCATATACTCTTGCATTCCTAAAGTTTCAATATGAACCATTAAAAAAAGCTTCCATTTCTAGTCTCATCCTGTTGCTTTCTAATCTTCATGACCATATATAATGAAGTAACAACAGTGGTTTAAATAGTCTTCTAGAACAATCCTTCTGCATTCTGGTGCCTTAATTATTTCCTCCTTGAAATGTAAGGAATAGTATTTGTTAAATTATTCCCAATCAGAATGACTAGTTAGCTACATAAACATTAAGAGAAGGTTATTAACACCCTTTCACTGAGTGTGCCTTTAACTCCATCACTTGGGAGACAGGCAAGCAGATCTCTGTGAGTATGAGAACAGCTGTTCTACAGAGCTACTTCCAGGATAGCCAAAACTACACTGAGAAATCATGCCTCTTAAATAAACAAACAAACAAATAAATAAATAAATATATTTTAAGTTTAAGATAAGTTTACATAGCACATTATTGGTTAGCAAGTATTTCAGTGAAGAAAACTCATCATGAGACACGTTTTATAACCCCACTATCCAGTTGAGGATGTTTAGGTCTAAGAGTTCAGTTATCTGTTCCAAAATTGTGGAACTAGCAAGTAGTACCAAAGCCCACTGAATAAAAGATGTCTTGACCTAAATTCTGTATAATTACTTATGTTTACCAGGTTCATAAAGCTACATTTACATTCAGAGTGGCACAGGTAAACATTGCAAGACCATTTTATGTATATCTGATCTACAAAATATGTAAGAAAATATACATACTGACAGAGATACCCACATTTATAGCTTAATTTCTAATATGTGAGTCTTTTAGTCTTTTAGAAGATAGAATCTCACTTTGTAGCCCAGACTACCCTGGAACTCACTATATATCTCATCCTAGCTTAAAATTCATGATAATATTCATTCCTTAACCTTGTAAGTGCTGGGATTACCAACATAATCTACCATGTGCAGTTCTAATGCTTAAATTCTGAAGAATTTAGGAAATGTTTGTACCAAAGGAGAAAAATACATCAGCAAGTAAATGCCCTTGATCTCAAAATGCTCAATCAGTAATAATTTATCAGCTTTTAAGACATTGTACTTATCACGTGTTAATGATAAAAATTAAACTGTCTATAAACTATAAAGATGTTTCATATATTTGGACAATATTCAACTTATTATTAAAAGGAGAAAGATCAATTTCAGATATTCCAGCACAAGGCAGAAACATAAATAAGGTTCCAATATATGAATATTTCCTTGTATCTTTAGCACTGATTTCATACAACAAATGTACAGCCCTCCCACATCTAGAATAACAGGAAACTAATATCTTGTGATTCATTGTACAGCCTGATAAATTAATCAAGCACCTTGATTCATACATCTTTCATGACTAAATTATGCTTCTTTTAACATTATTATACCTAAACAAACTGTGCAAGTAAAATCATTTCACCTTGTATCATATTGAGAATGTTTATCCATATAACACCATTCAATTTCTCTTCTTCTTCTTCTTCTTCTTCTTCTTCTTCTTCTTCTTCTTCTTCTTCTTCTTCTTCTTCTTCTTCTTCTTCTTCTTCTTCTTCTTCTTCTTCTTCTTCTTTTTTGTTTTTTGTTTTGTTTTGTTTTTCGAGACAGGGTTTCTCTGTGTAGCCTTGCACCATTCCTGGACCTGGCTCTGTAGACCAGGCTGGCCTCAAATTCACAGAGATCAACCTGGCTCTGCCTCCTGAGTGCTGGGATTAAAGGCATGCGCCACCACCACCTGGCTTTCAATTTCTCTTCTTACCCTACTCCAAGAACAAAATTTTATTGATTGGTGGCCTTTTATCCCAGCACTCGGGAGGCAGAGGCAGGCGGATCTCTGTGAGTTTGAGGCCAGCCTGGACTACAGAATGAGTTCCAGGAAAGGCGCAATGCTACACAGAGAAACCCTGTCTTGAGAAAGAAAAAAAGAGGTTAGTGTCATATTTCTTTCCTTAAATATTCTTTTAATGTTTACTAAATCAGATTTTTCACAGCTTATATTACGAGTTAAGGATAGGTTTGTCTTGATAGAAAGAACTTGAATATCCACATTTTCACTCCTGATTTCTTATATCTCCTTTTCCTGAGTTTATATAACCCTACAAAATCCTAGGGGGAAAATATTATGTACACAAGCTGTTTTTTCGGACTTAGGAAGAGTACCTCAAAGCACGCCATCTAGTGGTAAGTAGGTAACATTGCATAAGCAAACAGATTTGGTGGACAAACAACACATAAACACATATTTTTACCTAATACTGGAAACAGATTTCCCTCAAAGAAAAGAGAACCCAAGCAAATTGTTGGTAAAGAGTTAAATTTGTATGGCTATTATAAAATACAGTATGGAAGTTCCTCAAAAAATTAAAAATAGAACTCTTGTATGATTCAGCAATACCATTACTGAGCATCTATACAAGGAAATGAAATTAATATATGCACTTCCTTGTCATTACAGAATTATTCACAGTAGCCAAGATATGGTGGACTCAATCTGAGTGTCTCTAAATGGATGTCTAAATAAAGTATGCAATGACATATTATTAAGCCTTAACACAGGGAAATTTCATCATTTGCAACAACATGGATAATACTGGGGGACATTATGCTAAGTGAAATAAACCAAGAATAGGAAAACTAATACTTCATGATTTTGCTTTTATATGGAATCCAAACAAGTTTGAACTCATAAAATCAAGATAGAATGACGGTTGTCAAAAGTTGGGTGGGTAGATATTGATGAAAGGCTATATTTCAGTTAGATTCAAGGAATCTATTGTATAGCATGATTGTAGTTAATAATAATGAAATAACTTTAAAAAAGTGATAGAAGAATAGATTATAAATGTTCTCAGAACAAAAGTAATATGTAGGTTAATTAGCTTGATTTAGCCATCCACTATGTGCATATATTAGAACATCACATTGGCCAGATGCCATGGTGTATACTATTAATTCCAGCACTTTGCGGGGTTAAGGCAAGAGGACCATGAGCTGGAGTTCAAACTGGAATACATAGTGAGATTGTGTCTCTCTACATATTGTAGGTCATAAATATATAATTATACATATAATTGTTGTCATTTAAATAACAAATAATTATCTTCATAAACACTTTTAATAAAGTGAGAAAATGTTTTATTACTCAAAAGCCTCATAAGAGAACAGTCTCAAATTAAATAGTCATGGGTAAAGACTGTTTTTTCTGTTTTTTGTTTTATTTTTCTAATGCTCAGGCTGTGTAACCAAGGATGACCTTGAGTTTCTGTTCCTCTACTCTCTACCTCCAAAGTGCTGCAATTATAGTCACATACTAATAGACCTGCATTGATGTGATGGTGGATATCAAATCTAGGGCCTTATCAATGCTACCAAGCACTCTACCAACTGAGCTACATCCCTAAAAAAGTACATATCCTTGTGTGTGTTGTGCATGTACACATGGCAAAAGTGTATATCTCACTGTGTGTTGTGTATATACATGGCATTTTCTTTTATGATTAGTGAAATAAAACTTCTAAATTTTAAAAAAAAATCATGTTTTGTCATTTGAAAGTAAGTCATTTAACTTACTTCATTATCTAAAGACCTCAGTTTTATAGATACTGTCCTATGTCTATGGCAAGCTTGTAGAATTACAATTGAGCATGCATGTTATTGCTAAGCTATTATCATGCATGTAATCAAAGAAGAGCATTAACATTAACTCCTAATGTTTTTCTTGGCATTTTCTCTCAGCTAATTTTATCACAGAGATATGAGAAACAGTAGGAATGACTGTTACACAGCTGAAATGTTTCCTGACTCTTTCATTATAATTTTATCCTTTTGTGGCAATCATACTAGATCTGAATCTACAGAATGTACTACCCGTGATATGATCTCGACCATATCCAGCAATTATTGTCTTATCATTCATATTTAATGTAGGTAATCTGGAAGCCATTTTCAAAATATCTTAGTATATACTTTATGTATATACCATTAATGTGCTGTGTTTGTGAACATATATTTTGTTGTTGTTACAATGATGTGTGTGTGCGTGTGCGTGTGCGTGTGCGTGTGCGTGTGCGTGTGCGTGTGCGTGTGTGTGTGTGTGTGTGTTGTTTTCAGAGAACAATCTTGTTAGGCAGCCCAAGTAATCATTATTGAACTCACAATCCTTCTGCTTCAGTTTCCCAAGTGCTGGGGCTAGAGTTGTGCGCCCCTATGTCATGCTTGAAAATGAATCTTAAACAGATTAAGAAAAGGTCAAGAGACTCCAAAGAATAATGTTTCTCAGTACAATGTTTACACTTCCAAGGAAAGTAGAAGGTTAGAAAGTGAGCAGTAAAGTGATCGGACAGATCCAGTTGAGATAGCTTCCTGAAGAAAGGCTTTATAGAAGCTTCAGGAGTTGACATGCACTTGGTACTTTCTATGAATGAATAGATTTAATAAGTTAGTAAACTAATAGAATCATAGAATTTACAAGTTAGAAGTAACCTTATATTATATTATATTATAGTAAATATAACAATTGTGGCATCATTTGTAAACTAAAGATCAGAGAAACACAGTAACATATTCAGAACTTATTTTACCAAAAATATCTAATTCACATCATGAGCTCTTTAATGTCTAGATTACTTTGTAAAAACTTGGGATATTATGCAACACATTATTAAATAAATATTTTTGGATACCCTAAAGATAATCTTTAGTAAGTAAGTTTGTTAAAGTTGGTCTAACAAAGTGGGAAAAAAATCCCTGGGTAACTTTAACAATAGAAATTTATCCTGTCACAGTCCATATGATTGATAGTCTGCAAAAAGGGTGTTAGGGTGTTGCTTCCTTTTAGAAAGAGAAGTGTTCCCTATGGAACTCAGGTCCTTGCACATACTGGGACTGCACTGAACCATACCCTCCAAATAATCTTAAGTTAGTTCTTTCTTTTTGAAGAACGTGAGGGAAGGACCTGTTCCAGGTCTGTCTTCAAGGTTTGTCGATACCATATACATACATGCATATATATATATATATATATATATATATATATATATATATATATATTCACATGACATTCATCCCACCAATAATAATGGATTACATGCCCCTTCTGTTTCAGTATGAACTTATCTTTATGTAACTTATAGCATCTATAGTGACTCCATTTACAAATAAACTTCATTCTGAGATGCTAGGGAGTAGAATTTTGACATATGAGTGGTCAGCACAATTCAACCCACACCACTACTTAATCACCTCAACATTAAGATAACAAGATTAAGTGTTAACATCATTTATGTATCAAAAAAGTTACCAGTTTTTATAGTAGGCCAAATAATGTCTTCCATCACAAACACAGAAGTTTGTGCCTTGATTCCTGGAACCAGCAAATGTTAGGTTGCATGGTAAAAGTACATTAAGGTTGCAGGTGGAATTAATATTAGTAGTCAATGACCATAAATAAAATAATTCCACATTATCTGAGTGGACTAAATGTAGTAATCACAAGGGTACTTAAATATGAAGATGGAGCCATAATGGCAACAAGAATGATGAAATGTCAGAGAACTAATCAGACATTGCCAGCTCTGAATATAGAAAAAGGCTATAAGACAAGAAATGTGGATAACTTCCAACAGTTGAAAGAAGCAAGGAAATAGGTTCTTCCCTAGAGCTACCCAAAATGGAAAGTCTACTGTCAATTTTTTTTTAATCCAGTGAGACTCATTTGATAATTATCCCTTTCATAACACAATGCATTTACATCATCATTATTTTTTTTTCAAGGCAAGATCTTGCTAAAAAAAAAAAAGCCAGTATTGGCCTCAAACTTGTATTTCTTCTGCCTGGGCCTTGCAGGTTCTGGGGTTATAGTATTCTACACAATGCCAAATTTATATTTTCTTAAACCACTAAATTTATGGTACTACACCTAAGCAACAAATAGAAAACTGTTTAGTTTCTCCATTGAATAATGTTGACAGAGCCCCAATATATCTAGCTATATGCTTTTTGTGAGTCTTTGTTGATTCTGTTTATGAGTCAAGTAATAAGGCTAAGTATTATTTCAATAATTAAGCCATTGCTATTATCAAAGTAAGTGGATTCATCTAGATGCAACAATTTAATTGATTATATAACTAAAGCTATCCTTCTAATGAAACAATATAAACTTTGTGATGGAAGGAACCTGATATACTTTAGTCAGGTAACGTACAATGGAAAATATTTTGATTACATTATTTCTCTACATTTGTGACAGTGGACAAGAAGAAATGTTTGTCTATGATCACCAGCTCTCAAAAGTATAGGTAGTGAAGGAATTCTGGCTTTGATCCAGATGTTAACATGAATATAGACCACCTGGGTGATCTTGCTAAAATACAGATTGTGAGAAAGTTGTCTGGAGTGGGGCCAGAAATTTGCAGTTTCTAAGCCTTTTCCATGTGATGCCCATGCTTCTATTCCATGGAGCATTCGTTGACTATCTAATATTTAGTAGACGCAAATACTCTAAACCCAACCAGAAAAGTAAATTTATGGATAAATGATTTAGTGATGCTGGAGGTAAGTTTGAAATGTTTTTTTCCTAACCCAAAATGATGTAGACACCAACTTTTTCAATACATTCATGATTGTGGTACCATATGTCAGTAATAAATGTAAGGGTGGGAGTTCTAAATAAAATAACATATATTAAAAAATAACTCAAGTGATTATATTGTCATCTTAGAAGAGGAGAGATGAGTCAAGGCTGAAAATTCAGATATCTAATGTAATACTTCCCACTAATGTAGAACATATTTCTTCTTCCACATTTTATAGTCTCCTAGGTCTCTACCAATCATGCTCCTTCATGAAGACTTTGACACAGAAAGTTGTTAGTCTATGAAAGGGCAAAGCTACTTTGAAGATAGGACTTAGATAATTACTTTCTCAAGTGTTGCAGCTACTCCATCATAAAATACGCAATAGGTAGATCCAGCTAACCAAATAGAAAATATTAAAGCAATAAATTAGTGTAGTTGAAAGCATATAATCTTATAATGCATTGTTTCATAAAACTCAATGAAGAAGTGTGTTCACACCATTGGTTGTTTTGACATAGTAAAGAATATGAATCTATTACTTTATGCCATTTAAAGCCAATAGAGGGTCATATGATGACCTCTTTCCCCTAAGTCTCAGCTTTTCCTAAGTGTAAGAAAAAAATTCATCCACTGAGAAAATCGTGGAAATGTCATAGACTTTACAGATTCAGAAAGAGAGAAGTTAGTGGATATATACAAAAACATATACTTGTATAAATATTTGAAAAATAAAGTAGGTTTCAACACTGAAGTGTGTAGTTTAGAATAACACCCTACTTTATGTCCAAGTTCTGCGATTTATTGTCTGAACTTGCACAAACACCCCCCCCCCAAAATACTTGTCTACATGGGAAAAATGTCTACTGGGGTATGTATGTCACATATATACAGGACTGCTTAAAACGTTTCAAAAGAAAATTTCTCCATTTCCAAGAGAAGAGAAACTAAAGAGATAGTTTCCTGAATTTCTTTGTCACTCTGAAATATGAAAGGAATAAAGATTCTAGATCAATTCATCTGGTTATAAAACTAGTTGTAAACAACAGGGTCCAAGAAACTGTAGAGCAACTACTCTTGTATACCTTTCCAGGAGGCAGATGTAAATGTAGTATTTGATTGACTGACACAGTACAATATCATGTATCCAGTTACAGTGTACTTAGATTTGTGATTTAATCCAGGCAGTTTTTCTACTGACTGGCACAATGATGACTCTATTTACACAGATGTGTTTTACCTTATTGCCTTGGTATTACTGATGACTAGAAAGGTTCCAGGGTGCCTGTAACAGTTTCTGAATGCTACACTTTCCAGATTTGTGTGTGTGTATGTGTGTGTGTGTGTGTGTGTGTGTGTGTGTGTGTGTGTGTGTGTGTGTTTGTTGTGTGTGTGTAATGCTGGGGACCAAACTCAGGGTCTAATTTTACTAGGCTAGTGTCTAGTATTCTAATGTTAAGGCAAATCTCAACTACAGCTGTTACAGCAGTGTTCTTTTTCTTAAGGTATAAATAAATCTTTTTTGTTTGTTTTTGAGATTATAATTTAATTACAACATTTCTCCTTTCCCTTTCTTCCCTCCAAACTCTTTCATATACTTGTCCTTGTGCTACTCAGAATAAATGGACTCTTCTTCCATTAATTGCTGTTGCTTGCATATGTGTATCTGAATCACTCTAGATTCATCACCTTTTACTGACAAAAAGCAATGTGTCTAAATATAGTGTACTCAATGGAATTGCATGCCACCACTAATTTCAGTTTTTGCTGATTCCATTACAAAATCAACATCAGCAATTCAAAATTTTATCGTCGAGGATTCCATTGTTTAAAAATATCCTCTCTACAATACAAATTTAAAGTGAATGGATTCAGTGTTTTTAAAAAATAATTTTAAGCAAAATCTCATATCATCTTTTATTGTTAAGACACTATATTTCCTAAAGATTTATTGATGTTTTATTTTATGTGTATGAATGTTTTTCCTGCATGTATGCATATGTACTTTGTGATTGCCTGGAATCAATGAAAGTCAGAAGAAGTCACTGGATGATTTGGACATGGAATTATGAATATTTGTGGGTGCTGGAAACCAAATCTGAGTCCTCTACATGAACAGAAATGCTCTTGACCACTGAGCTATCTCTCCAACCCAAGACTAAGAAAATACTTAATAAAATATAAGCATACGCCATTGGATCAAGCTTATACATGACTGACTTTGCACACATGGTATGGTTCATGGACAATATACAACACACACACACACACACACACACACACACACACACACACACACACACACCACATTAGGCCAGGATACCAGAGACTTGGATCCTAGTTAAGCATACACTAAAAATTCATGATGCTCCCTTTCTCAGGATAGATTAACAATCACAATCACAAGTCAAACCGATATACATCTACACATGGGTCCTGACTGTGACATTTGAGTCCTAGATGTGTAGTCCTAGGTAAGTCAATGACTTTGAGCCAGCAGTTCCTCAATTCTGAAATGGAAGATAACGCTAGAAACTGTTTGAGAGGCAAGTTATATGTTTTAAATACAATAAACTGCTTAAGATTATGATAATGTATATAAAATGCACAATGTTTGGTACTAGTGTTAGCAAAGTACTTTATATCTCTAGGCCTCAGATTCCTGACATGGAAAATGAGAGAACAGGTTTATCACTAGGAAATCCCTCCTAGCTGAAATTCTACCACTCAAATGAAAAAGAAAAAAGAACCTGATTTTCTCTACACATATGAATCATATGATGAACCTTAAAGCACAAATGACACATTTCCATCTTTGATATTTTAAGCTATATTATCAACCTTAAGCCCTACACTTCATTCAGAGTTGCCTAACTGAATCATTCTGTCTATTGGCATGCAAATAAATTAAAAATATAAATATTAATTACTATAGTGGTTGTCTATGAACTAAAACTACTTTGAAAGAACTTACATAATTTATGTAATAGAAGAAAAGATCAAACAAACAAAAACCTCTATACTAAACTATGACTACACTGCCATTCAAGCAAAAGTTGTGCTCTGTGGAACAATGAAGTTTTAATTCCAAGGAATATATATATATATATATATGTAAACTGTGATGACCATCATGATGTTTAGCTATCAAATGGAAACTATCAAGGATAGTCACTCTAATATAGCAATTAAAAGTATAGTGCAATAAACAGTGATTCATAACAGATTACAAGAGATGATGCATGATACAATGTGATCAGAAAGAAGTATAGAGCGATGGAATATTTCTAAGTAGTGTCTTTGCAATGGAAAGAATTGCAAACTAAGCTACTTCTGAGATAATGGTCCTTCAGTCTTGTTTATGAGGACATGGCATATTCAAAAGCCACTCATGTAACAGGTATATCCATTATGCTTTTTTTCCCCTGACTCACAGTCAGGTTTGTTTAGTCACCAGAGGAATCCTTGCCTGACTAATGATGACTAAGATTTTACGTGTCTGTAGTTCTCTCCAAAACAATATTACTTAGCTCCCCAGGAAATTGTTTTCTAAGGAAAAAAAAAGAAGTTAAATGTCTATAACTGTTTTCATTAGTCAGCTAGGTGTGTGGGAAGATGGTAGAGAACTGGCTGGTCTTTTTCCAACCCCTAAAGACATAAAGTCCAGTTAAAGACTACATAATAACAGAGAGAGAGAGAGAGAGAGAGAGAGAGAGAGAGAGAGAGAGAGAGAGAGAGAGAGAGAGAGAGCACAATAAGACTGTAGACAACAGGGGAGAAGAAAGTGACAAAAGATCAGATAGAATAATTTTAGGAAAGATGATCTATATAGCCATTGAACTACACTTGGAAGGTACTTAACAGAAGGTATAATTTGAATAGAGCTTCCAAGATGGACAATATTTTAATTATGTAAAATAGAAGGCAAGCTAGGTAAAAGTGCTGATAGTGGTGTGAGAAGCAAAATTAAAGAAGAAATTGTTCAAGAAACATTAGGGAGATATATACTGAAGAATAAAGTAAAATAGGTTCTGCCATTCAAAAGGGCAAATTAAGATTTTTGCAAACTAGGTGGAGTCTGTATTGGAATAATAGATAATAGGAAGCCAAGAATATTCTTGTTAGCGAAAATAACATTGAAGTAGTGTTTATCATAGTCTTGTCCAGTGAATTAAGTATTTGGAGCAAAGGTGTATACTGTCTAGGAAGCTCCTTTAGTTACTAGAGGAGTAGTAAGAAGAGATGAGACCAAGCAGTAGACAAAGAATGGTTGTGAGAAGACAGTCAAAGGAAAAGTTTCCAGTATTTGACAAGCTCTTCACTTTAAAAACTGGAGAAAAATCCAGATTTTCCTGTAAAATGGAAATGAGAACATGATGGGAGACTAATAACCTTACTATACAATCTTCCACCAAGGACAGATGAGCAGATTGTTCCTCGAAACAGCTGAATGACACAGCCCTTCCCAATGAAGGGATGCTAGAAAAAGTCTCTTAAAATAGAATTTGACTGAGATGGTCCTAGCAGAAACACACAGCAAGAAGGAAGAAAGAAAGGACCAAATCTGAGATAGAGAATAAAGATTTATCAGCTGGGGCTAAGATGAAGAAAAAACAGACAGGTGGGTAAAATGTATTTCTCTGAATCTCCAAAGTGATGCTCAAAATTACCAAATGTCATACCAAATCGAAACTCTTTAAAGGCTGAGAGTTGGATTTATTTGAAAAAATTAGTGTGCCCCTCCCCATCCCAAACCGTTTCTTATCTGATAACTTTATTCTACAAATTCTTCAACTTCATTCCTTTACATAGAACCTAAGTATCTGGAAATTAAGAATTTGCTTTCTCAAATTTATCAGTCTCATTTTGTTGCTGACTACACTCAGTAGGCCAGATGCAAAAACCAATGGAAGATCCTTTCACTTCAAATGGCACTTGAAACATCTCAAGGCCAAATCCTTAACCTTTCCCTTATTCAGTTCAAACAGAGCTCAGCCCCACCCCCCTCCAGCTAAAGAGAAAAGGCGCCTGCGCAATCTCCAAGCCCATTCTCCCTGCAGTGAACCGCCCCCCTCCCTCTAATCAGAGTGCTTATGCGCAGGCGCAGCGTCCTCGGTGCATTTGAGTGGGGCTATGAGAAATCTACTGTCCAGTGAAATCTAGAAGTGGTAGAATTCAATCTCGTCCTTTCTTCAGAAGCATAGGCACCAGTTTCTCTTACTGTCGGGCCAATAGTAGGTCCCAGCCATCGCCCTCTTTCTAGGCAAGGTCCTGCAGTGTGTGGCAATACCCACAGTATTCCCATCCTCGCTCCTTTCTAATTTCACGCTCTTTGCCAGGCTTTGCTGGGAGGGTAGAAGCAGTTGGTTTCCAAGAAGCCGCACCAATTTATTGGCCTTATCTTTAGGCCACAGACCCTACGGGCCCCCTACTGGGCACATTATCCCAGTGTCTTGAAAGTCCTCCTTTGCCCTTCACAACAACCCAGGTTAGGCGCTTACCTCGGGCGTGGTGCGGTCACGGAAAAGATCAGAGGATCCAAGATGAGACCAGGGCCAGAGCAGGCGGATTCTGCGAGATTTTTCCTGGGTCTCCACTGCCGCCTCAGACAATGAAATCAGCGTGTCCGATCATCAATTCTCATCATGATCGTGACGTCACAAAAGACAGCGGCCAATGGGAGCCCGAGATCAGCTCCGGACAGTCCCTGGCCTCAGCCCAGAACCCAAGAGTGGGGAGGGGGGAGGAGAGATGGCTTCCTGTAGTGGGGCTGCCTCTTCCCGGCACTTATCTGCTGGATCTATGGCAAGGCCTCTCAGTACTTCTTTCCCTGGATAGCTGTGAATATCCAGCATCCCTGTGCCTATAGTAGTTTCATGACAATCATTTGAGTCACGTGATGCCTGGTCTTCAAACTTGAGATTTGCTTTGAGCAAAATTGTTCTCCATTAACAAAACTAAACGTGAGCATAAGGGTTCAACTGATGGACATATAAGCAATGTTATTAAAATCAAGAAGGTTCCCAAGAACCCTTTGGAATTTTTCCAATAAGAATGAGTGTACTCATTTGTGACTGATTGACAGTGGTGAATAAAGCAAGAAATAAACTCACTTCCTTTCTACCCATTTTGCCAGAAAAAAACTTATTTGGGTGATCACTGTTACAAGAATAAACAAAGTCAAGCTTCATGTTATATCAGCAACACTCACTTGATGCATTATCCAAATTTGCTGGGTGTCATGAGAGATATAGAATTTATTAGTTAGTTGTTACAGAATTTGAAACACCATTTGGAAGATAGAATTAGGATGCAATAAACATTGACAACAATAAAAGAAAATACATGATCATATGTTCTGTCATTAAATTAAAGACAGGATCTACACTGTTTTAGGAGTGAAGGCATCAGTAAGATGGGAAAGTTGGGAAAGCATTGTATATTAATATTGTAATTTGAAAGTTGGTTAAGAGAAGATACAAGCCACTGTCTTAAGGGGGAAAGGGAATAGGCAAGAGTGTATCTATATCTATATCTATATCTATATCTATATCTATATCTATATCTATATCTATATCTATATCTAGATATATCTATATAAGCCACTGTCTTAAGGGGGAAAGGGAATAGGCAAGAGTGTATCTATATCTATATCTATATCTATATCTATATCTATATCTATATCTATATCTATATCTAGATAGATATAGATATAGATATAGATAGATATAGATATAGATATAGATAGATAGATAGATAGATATAGATAGATAGATAGATAGATAGATAGATAGATATAGATATAGATAGATAGATAGATAGATATAGATATATATAGATCTAGATCTAGATATAGATATAGAT
The DNA here is from genome assembly GCF_004664715.2 of Peromyscus leucopus. Classification (NCBI taxonomy): domain Eukaryota; kingdom Metazoa; phylum Chordata; class Mammalia; order Rodentia; family Cricetidae; genus Peromyscus; species Peromyscus leucopus. The sequence continues at coordinate 70,255,148 of NC_051083.1, forward strand.
CTAGATCTAGATCTAGATATAGATATAGATATAGATATAGATATAGATATAGATATAGATGGGAAAACAGTTTAACCAACTCAGAGTATATACGAGAACTAGTGTGAGATTGGATAGGTGGATAACAAAAAACCGTTGAAAATAGACAGAAAGCTTTGATTCAGTTAAAAGCCACCAAAGCTGTGGTTCAAGGGACATTAATCTCTTTAATCAAGGATTTGCAAAAAGCTTTGACAATTTTTATCAAACAGAATTCAAATCACACCCATCTCTAGATTTCCCAATGTCTTTCATTCTCATATACTATAAAATGAAATTATTATCAACCATACAGGATGTATTTGTAGCATTTTACCATATATGTATCAGATGTGCATATTTCCCTTGATCTCCTTCATGAAGCACCTTGAATATTATTGCTATTGAAAAGGAAACTTATTAGTTGGCAAGGTTCAATACTGTTTATTTAAATTCTAAAGTGCTTTTCAACAACATGGAGAACTGTGGATAGGTTTGATAATGTGACAAGTATACTTTCTCCAGACACATATACTATGGGAATTGAATAGTGTCTATTATAGAAGGAGAGATGTTAAAGATTTCCTATGAACTTTCTGGAATGAATAGATTCTAATGGAATAATTCTCATGTTAAATGACTTGCGATTTTATACATAGTGAATTATTTAGTCATAAGAGTGTTATTGGTACAGGGAAATTGTTTGGGAAGTGTACTTATTAAGTGCTCCAAAGTGTGGGCAATCTCAGAAGACTTAAATCACCCTCTTTAATCCACACAAACATAGAAGCCAAATATTTAGAATTTGTTTTGACAGAGCATTTAACCATAAAGGAACTAGATCTCAAGTATTTGAGGGGACTACTAGTTCTCATTTCAAAATAAAATATTATAGTTAAGATACTTTTGGCCAAAAAGGAAAATATATCTGAAGAAGCATTCAAGCTGATCTTTGCCATTCACATGGAGAGCAAAGAAAATAGCAAGACGCTACAGTGATGGTTCAGTGGTTAAAATCACTGGCTGCTTTTCCTAAAATAAGTGTTTGAGTTCCATCACCCACACAATGGCTCACAGTGTCTGTTAATCTGGTTCCAAAGGATCTGACGCCCTTCTCTGTGGGCACCAGGCACACACATGGTACACAGATATACATGCAGGCAAAACAGCCATACGTATAAAATAAAATAAATATGGAAAAAAGAAGAGCAAAAAGCTAATAGTGCAAAACTGTGTGTAGATTTCAGACAAGGTTGGTAATAGAAAGGCAATGTATAAGTAAGTTTTTATCCAGTGCTGAGAGGATCAAACCCAGGGTCGTCCACATGTTAGACAAGTGCCCTACCAGTTATCCATACATCTAGTCCTTCTTTTGAGATAGGTTCTCTTTATGTATCCCAGGCTGCCCTTGAACTCTCAATCCTTCTGCCTCTACCTCCCAAATAATGTGATTAGAAGCACCTTAACCAGTTAAACTAAAAGTCCTGAGTTATTTAAACCTTTGAATGGGCTGAAAATATGTGTTGAAATAGTTATTTATGAAGTACAAACCATCACATCTTTTGTTCCCCTTTTGCATCACTATTTACAAGTGAGGAAAAATACAAGAAAGTGCAGAATGAATTAATTACCTAAAGCCAATAGATTAATAATGTACTAAATTATATCTTTCAATCAGAAAGAGTTGATCATTTGAAAATGACTTTTAACAACCATGTCACTTGCAGCTAACAGGTAGTAGATGTAGGTTGAAGAGCCAAAGTTTGGCAAAATGATCTGGGGCTTCAAATACTGGAGCTAAGTCAAGACAGAATGACTGTTCTGAAATCTTCAGAACAATGTAAGTGTATAATAGAATGGTCTCAACAGCCAGAATCAGAAAGCAAAGTCAAAATGCAGGTAGTTGGGAAAAATAACAGGTGGCAATACTCAAGACTGTGAATCAAGTAATGTTCAGATTGGGTTACAAAAGATGAATAAGAACTTAGTTAAAGAGACTATGCATCAGGTAGTAGACAAATTCTTGAAAGGACAAACAGCATTAGAATCTATATTGGTAGGAAAAAGTTAGGCAGACCTAAAGATCAATCTAAAAGGAAGGGAATCAGAGACTCAATAAAATAAATGCAGATAAGGTCATTTTGATATATCAAACAAGAAAATGATTGGGAGTCAAGGCAAATCAAGAAATAGAGAAATAATAGAAAATTCAAGAACAGAATATGGGAAAGTAAAGGGGATATATTAATGCCAAAGTGGATCTAACAAATAAGGGAAGCTACTCAGATTTGAGCTGCAACTTTAATAATCCCAATGTGGTCAGACTGAGTCCTGAACATGGGAAGATATAATCAGTATCACCTGTCCACAATGAAATTCATGTGGGCAAAAAGGAGAAGCTTGTAGCCATCATATTTCAATAAGAAAACAGGGTATTTTGGGGTGTCTCATAAGAATTAATAAGAATCTTTCAAACTTCAGCATTATTTTTTCCCATTAAAGTAAATTTTCTAAATGACATGTAGCAAAATTATTTGGCAATGAAATTTGCAAGACTATATTTTAGAACTTTGTATGACATTATACTATCAGTTGCATTACACATACCATGTGGAAATGTTATCACTATTTTATAAATTTGTCTTACAAAATCATTCTAATTATTTTTCCTTCAATAGAAATTCCTATTTAGCTTCAGACTATTGATCTGTGTAGACCAATTTCTAAATGGTCTTATTAAATAAAAAACAAACCCAGGGCCAAGTATTGGGGTGAACACTGAAAGATCAGAAAAACAGAAAAAGCCACATCCAACAACATCACCTTGCCAATTCCTCAATGATCTTGTTTCATCAGATGCAGCCTCTGAGACCTCATCAGGAATGGATCTCAGCTGAACTGCTGCTAAAAAGCCTAAAACCTAAGAAAGACTCTAGTTCCTGGTCCTCACGCGTTATATACCTCTCTGCTTCCTGCCATCATGTCCTGGGATTAAAGGCATGTGTCACCATACCTGGCTGTTTCCAGTGTGGCTTTGAACTCACAGAGATCCACATGGATATCTGCCTCCAGAATGCTAGGATAAAAGGTGTGTGTTACCACTGCCTAAACCTATGTTTAATATAGTGACTGTTCTGTCTCTGACCCCCAGATAAGTTTGTTGAGGTGCACAATATATCAACCACAGATCTGTATTGTGCTGTCTAGATAAACAATCTTTTTTGATCACTTTACTATGGTTCCATTTTATCAACCTAATATTTTTGGTAGCACAATGAGTAGGAAAGGAATGACAATGAGTTGGGCTACCCCTTCACAAATAAGCTACTTGTTAAGTACTGATCAGCACTAAGCATATGGCAAGACAGAATAGGAAAGTAGAGTATGGAGTAGTGGTTTGAAGTTAACTTGGGGGATTTTTTTTTAACTTTAATTTGGTAAAATATGATGTACATCTGGAAATGCCTGCGTGATTAGAAGGAGTGAAAACATACCACTGCATGTCTTACAATTTCACAATTAAAATTTAATTTAATTTAAATAGAATGTTTTTTATAGAGAAAGTATTTTGAATGCAATATCTACTTTTGAAAGTGCCCGAGTTATTTGGTAGTTATAATTTATCTTAACCTACTTACATCTACTTATGTGCTTTATACTTGTTCTTTATCTTTATTTAAGTATAAGTAACATAAATAGATGTAAGTATTAAGAATTAAAACACCATTGACTAAATGTGAACCTGGACTTAGAAGTTAAGAAAGCTCATTTTAGATGGGTAATAATGGGTGGTATTGATCGAGTGATTTTAACATATCATTTGGGCCTGTCAAGGAATACATAAATAGGGCACAGTTATGCCTCAAAATTTAAAGCAGGACTTCCAATTCGGTGATCATACATATGGAAAAAAATATCTGAAGAAACAGAAGGTGCATACTCACACAATATGTGAAATATGGACTGAAATTAGTGCTAGGCCAAAATGAATATTAAGATTGCAACAGAAATTCACAGGTTAGACCTATTTGTAAATCATTAATTTCTTGTAGTGAGATGACTTTATATGCTCTGCACAAACTCAGTTGAAGACAATGGACAATATCCTCAAATTTTAAAGGTACTCTCTCTATCTGTCCAAAGTATAAGAGTGATATTCTAAAACTCTAAGGAACATTACTCTATATTATAGAATTTTTGAACTGTTGAAGACCCCAAGTGTTCATCTAGTATTTTAGTTAATTATTCACTTTCTAAATAGACAAGTCCCTAGATAATATCTCCTGTAATATTTTTAAACTGTGTATGTCATGAGCAATAAAGGATGAAGACAGCCCACATGAATATTTTAGTGTGGTAACAAAATAAAACATATAAAGTCAGATATTTTAAATTCAAATCTAATTTCCATTTATTAAGTTTCCATGATATTGAACACTGTAATGGATATACTAACATATGTCATCTCACTTAATCTTCATAATTTAGAAAGGAGGAGGTTGATTCTATATTAAAGATAAGAATAGTAAATATGAATAAGTATGAAAATAAAGCAGAAATTGGTAAACATTTCATATAACGGAGTTTAATTAACATGAGGTTTGGACAATTGGGTTTTTACAGTTTTTAAAACACTCATTTAAATATATTCCATCCTCCTTTTAATAAAACATCCAATATTTTAATACCTGTCATTTTACTGAATGATAGCGCTATGCCACATGCAAAAATTAAATTAAATTTGCTAATATAGACTTTACGAAAAGTTTATAAGATATTACTCCAATTTTAAAATAAGTATCAAGTCTTAGAGACATTAACATCATAAAACTTGTATGTATGAGAGCCAATATTCAAATGTCTTTTTTCCTAACAGAAAAGCTTAATTATCCCTAGCTACATTGCCTTCTGTGCTCACTGATATACACATTACTTTTAACAAAGGTCCCAATGGCAATATTTAACCATGGACTAGGTAAATATAGTATATTCCTATAGGAATAACTCAGAATTATCTACTGAAATATATGAGGGGCAGGAAATATATGACACCTGACATTTTCTTTGAAATATTCAATCATAGAACACATTTAAGCTAAGAGTTTGTGGCAAAGTACTGACAATTGTTGATTCTGAGTTATGTGGATTTGCTTTATTATTCTCCCTTAACATTATTGTATATTTAAGTATGAAATAATAATTTGTTTAAAGAAACCAAACTCTCTATTATCTTATCCTTCCGAAGTGCCCAAGGGAGACATTCTCATATTCTTCCCTATATTATGCTTTCTTTGTGAAAAAACATGCACAGAAATAAGTGATATTTATTTATTATTTCTTACCAGGAACTAATGACTTTGAACTATGGCCCGTCTGAAACATCTGTATCAGAAGGACAAGGCTACCCAGAAATCTGAACTAACAGTCCCAGACTGTTTGCTAAAAAATAAACAACATATACTTCACATGATACAGTGATAAGTTTCATGTGTGACTAATAGGACTGTGTGAAGTTTTCTGTTATTTCTAAGGCTTGAAAAATTCAGGACCACAGGATGTTTTAATATTATTTCTTGATCCCCTTTATATTTACTTTTTAACAAAATGGGTCATTGGGTAAAGAAATATGCTATTTGACCCCCCCCTTAAAGAGATCACATTTCATTTCAACACCCTTACTCAGCCTTACTTTTTGCTCATATAACTTACCTCTATATAACATTAAATCACATATTGCTGACTTGCTCTTTTCTTCCTTCACTAGATGGCAAATTCCACAAGGGAAGGCTTCAGTTAGGATTTCTTTTGCTGTGATAAAACACTATGACCAAAGGCAACTTGGAAAAGAGAGAGCTTATTTTACCTAATTCTTCCAGGAACCAGAAACTATTGATGAGGGAAATCAGGGCAGGAACTCAGAACTCAAGCAGGGCAAAAACCTGAAGACAGGAACAAAAGCAGAGGCCATGGAGTAACACTGCTTTTCCCCAATGATTTGATCAACATGCTCTCTTTTACAATCCAGGATCACCTGCCATGAGGAGGCACCCACCCACCCCGCAATGATCTGGGCACTCCCATGTCAATCATTAATCAAGAAGATGCATCATGGGCTGGCCCACAGGCCAGTTTGGTGGGGACATTTTCTCAGCTGAGAGATTCCCTCTTCCCAAAGGACTCTAGCTTGTGTCAAGTCAACAAAACACTAACCAGCACAGGTAACATATCCAGCCTTTCTTGTTTGTGGTTATTTCAAAAATCTAACAATCCCTGGTAAATAATAGGCACTGGTTTCATACTTGCTGATCGCATGAATAAATTGATAGGTTTGTGAGGTTTGGCATCAGGCAAGTGAAAAGTTAAACAATCATTTTATATACTCAAGAAATGATAAATTGGAGTTCAGGAAGAAATGACCTTCATCCAGTAGCTTGCAGATAGATGGTGGCATAGATGTGTACAGCTCTCAGGGTCCCATAGTAGACTTTAGTAATACAACTTTTATTTCTATACTGAGGAATGGTTAGGGTGATAAAGACACTTCAGTTACATTTTCTCTTAAATATATACACGTTATAGTTAATATTTATTAGTTATGTTTCATCTTCAATACATATCAATTATGCTTAACATTTATTGTCAAATTGAAAAGACAAAAAATCACTTAGGAAATATGCTTGTGGGATAATGCTCTTGTACATTGTAAAGATTTGTCACTTGAATTGGTTTAATAAAATGCTGATTGACCAGTAGCCAGGCAGGAAGTATAGGTGGGGCACCCAGACAGGGACACCAACACTCATCACTCTGTTTCCTGATTGAGGATTCAGTCTGAGAAACTGCTTCATTCTCCTGCTTTCCTATTATACATTGTGACCTCCAACTGTGAGCCAAGAAGAACCTTTCTTTCTTTAAGCTGTTCTTGCCAGACATCTTGTCTCAAAAACCAATGCAGCACCTGTATGGATTAAGACTGTTACATTAAATCTGGATCTGGAACAGACACCTTCATCCAGTATGGGTAGATAAAGAAGAAAGAATATGAACCAATTCATATATTGGTATTTGACACTATGTGGATATCTAACATGAACAAGTCTTTTATTGAATTAGTACATAGGAAAGACCTGACAGACACAGATTATGAAAGGAACAGAAGATGAACAAGAGTAGATAATAGGGAGAAAAAGATGGAAGAAAAGATGAATTTTGCCTACTTTTAAGTGGGGGAACATGTGTGTTTGAAGTCTTCAATTATTTTATTCTGAAAGTGCCTCTCCAAAACTGTATGATTTAATGTCTATGACAAATGTTACATTTTAAGAAAGTGTTAAACTTTAATATGAGCAGAAAATGAATTACATCAAGCTTAAAAAATAGAAATACATAAGGGAAATATAGTATATTCTTTATTTCATAATGATGAAGTAATCATACTAGCAAATACAAGAAAAGTTCCCTGTAAGTATGAAAAATTTTAAAAAAATGAATATAATTAGATTAAGTATTCTTTTTTCTAAGTAGCTAGACATTCAAATTTTATGGAGTGACTATAATATATAAAAACTATTGAGTTTTAATGTCCACATTTGATGTATGAGTTTATTTTTATCTAAGTTATATCATCTGAAATGTATCTTATAATACATGATGAGATGCTTTATAATCCATAATTTTATTTAAAAAGTGATACCACTTCTTAACAAGCAAAGACAAGGATATTTCTGACACTCCAGAAATGTGTTCAGAATTTTCTAGAAACAAGAAAAATTAAATGAAACAAGGATTGAAATTAAAGTCCATTATGGAATGTATTATACAAGGAAACATCTATTTTTAATAAAAAAGAAAAGTGCTGAACTATTAGGAATAAATTATAAGGATATTTATAAACTTTTCTCTGGTACATTATTGTTAAAATATGACAAATTATCCAGACCATGAAGTTATCTCTTAACAGTAGTTAAACCTAATAATTCAAAATTTCCAAGCTGTGGAACAGGAATTAAATGCTTAAACTTCTCTACCACCATCACACTGCCACCCACTTACCTGTAGCGTTATACTACCTAGGAAGAGAAATAATGACAGTGATTAAGACAAAATAGTGTACTCAAAACGTACACTTAAGCATAATAAATAGTTTCAAAAAGCTGTGATAAGAAAGGAAAAGCTGCTGTGGACAACATAAATTTTGTTAGGACTGACTGTACACCTTCGTGGAAGATAATCTGGCTAACATGAGAAGTCCCTGAGTTAGCTACATAGCACCACAAAAAACATCTGCTGAAGAGTAAGGACTCAAGAAATACTAAACACATTACAGGTATATACTTGCACTGGGCTAAAGGAACAAACATGAGCCTGAGGCTCAGACAGTTTCGTCTGGTTAGTTGAAAAAAAAATCTGCAAATGTAATTGGGATTCTTACACAATGAACAGGAGACTTCTTATCTTAAATACAATCTTACAATCAGAAACATGAAATTTGTCTCACAAAACTATACATAGAAATGATGGGAAAATAAGAGCATCCATTTAAATGCATACATAGCTGAACTTCACAAAAAAAAAAATATTAGATGTGATGCCGGCATCACATTTCCCCATGTTCTCCTTGCCACATCTCCTTAGTCCCCTCCCCCCGCCCCAACGCTCCCAATATACTCAGAAGATCTTATCTATTTTTCTTTCTTAGGGGGATCCATGCATGTCTCTCTTAAGGTCCTCCTTGTTCGCTAGCTTCTCTGGGATTGTGGGTTGTAACTTGATTATCTTTTGCTTCACATCTAATATTCACTTGCAAGTGAGTGCATACCATGTTTGTCTTTCTGGGTCTGGGTTACATCACCCAGGATCGTTTTTTTCTAATTCTATCCATTTGCCTGTAAATTTCATGATGTCATTTTTTTTTGTTGTTTTGTTTTTTGTTTTTTACCATTGAGTAATACGCCATTGTGTAATGTACTACATTTTCTTTATTCATTCTTTGGTTGAGGGTCATCTAGGTTATTTCTAGGTTCTGGCTATTATGAATAATGCTGTTATGAACATAGTTGAGCAAGTGTCTTTGTGGTATGATTGAGCATCCTTTGGGTATATGCCCAAGAGTGGTATAGCTGGGTCTTGAGGTAGATTGATTTCCAATGTTCTGAGAAAATGCCATACTGATTTCCAAAGTATCTGTACAAGTTTTCACTCCCACTAGCAATGGAGTGGTTTTCCCCTTATTCCACATCCTCTCCAGCATAGGCTGTCATCAGTGTTTTTAATCTTAGCCATTTGACAGGTGTAAGATGGTATGACTTCAACTAGTTAGAGCTCACTGACTCTGAACTGACAGCTGGGGAACCTGCACGGGACTGAACTAGGCCCTTTGAGTGCGGGTGACAGTTGTGTGGCTTGGACAGTTTGTGGGGCCACTGGCAGTGGGACCAGGATTTATCCCTAGTGCATGACTTGGCTTTTTGGAGCCCATTCTCTGTGGAGGGATACCTTGCTTAACCTCCATACAGGGAGGAGGGACTTGGTCCTGCCTCAACTTGATATACCAGATTTTGTTGACTCCACATGGGAGGCCTTACCCTCTCTGAGGAGTGGATGAGGGTGGGGTGGGGAGAGGCGTGTAGCTGAAGTTTTCCTGTGTCCCACCCATTTTGCTGCTGCTCAGACCCAAGTAAACCCACAGAGGCTTATATTAGTAAAAACTGCTCAGCCATTAGCTCAGGCTTACTACTGACTAGCTCTTACACTTAAACTCAGCCCATTTCTGTTCATCTACATGTTGTCACATGTTCCATGGCTTTACCTATGTGCTATTACATGCTGCTCCCTGGACTGTGGGCTGGTGTCTCCTCATTCAGCCTTCCTCTTCCCCGAATTCTCCTTGTCTGCTTATCCTGCCTATACTTCCTGCCTGGCTACTGGCCAATAAGTGTTTTATTAAACTAGTGTACAAAAGCATTATTCCATAGCAAAGGTGGGATGAGCAGGAGGCGAGGAGGGTGGGGGAACTGTGGTTGGTACGTAAAATTGGAAAAAAACTTCTAAATAAAAAAAAAAAGAGTTCCATGTTGGTAAGTAGATGTTAAATTATTTCCATTTAAACTTTCTTAAAACAGAATTAAAATACTGGATCAACTTTTTGTTTGGAAAATTTGTTTGGAAAATATTCAGGAACACCATTAAAGAAATATTAAGACACTCAGGAATTAACAGGAAATTTGAAGAGAGGTGGAAAATTCAGAGACATAAGAAGAGCAAAGAAGCTGCTTAAGCCCTGAGAATATTTGACAATCTAGGAAATTTTGTATTTTTGAATTTCAACTCATAGGTATAACAATTAAGTCAGAGTGTACCAGAAGTATACTGTTCTGTGTAAACCAATCATATTTCATTTGAATCACTGAGAAAACACCAACCTATGAATTTATTTTGAAACTGTAACTGATTTGTTCCCACTTACTCAAAGGCAGATGCAAATCTGGATAAAGTCAAGTTTGTTGTTGTTTTCAAATTATTCCCACTTAATTGTTCAAGAACAATAAGTGAAATAAAGATAACGAACCCAGACATCAAGAGTAAAAAATGGTGGGAAAACAACTGTTTTCAATTCTTAAACATTTAAGAACAACTCTAGTTACCACATTCAGAGAACTAAAAGAACAATTTTATAAGTAATAATTGTAGAGGAAATGAAAAACTAAACTGGCCATGAAGATTTGCTAAATCTCTACTTGACAAAATACACAGAAGTCAGTTATGACATACTTAAAGGTCAAAACACCTAAAAGTGTGGATTTGATAGGAAAATAAATGCAATGGAATATATTTGGGGAGCTAAAATAAATAAAGATCAGGAGATAACAGAAGAAGACACAAACTGGGTGGTGGTGGCACACACCTTTAATCCTAGCACTCAGGAGGCAGAGACAGGCAGATTTTCATGAGTCTGAGGCCAGCCTGGTCTATAGAAGGAGTTCTAGGACAGCCAAGGATACACAATGAAACTATGTCTCAAAAATAACGAACAAAACAAGAACACATGAAATATTTTTTTTTAAAAAAAAAGCTTAAAGGATCAAAAAGATAAATCAAAATCTTCCATATCTAACCTAACATACAAGAATAAAACAGACAATCATAAAAGAAAAAGTACTTAAGAGAAGTCTTTAAAATAGATACCATCTTAAAGAAGTAGCAAGCAAACTATGATCTCAGCAAAACAGCTAAGAAGCAATTTTGGCTTCTTATATACACTGATGTGTGCATTATGGGCGGCAACAAAAATGAAATAATAAATTCATTGTTCTGAAAAAATCAAACTGATCCAATCTAGAATTGTATCTACATTGAAAATTTCTTTTGAGGCGAGAGTAAAATTAACAGGTTACCAAACAAAAGTAGGAAGAAAAAGACACCGGGCAGTGGTAGCTCATGCCTTTAATCCCAGCATTCAGGAGGCAAAGGCAGGCAGATCTCAGTGAGTTCGAGGCCAGCCTGGTCTATAGAGTGAGATCCAGGACAGGCACCAAAACTACACAGAGAAACCCTGTCTCAAAAAACCATTAAAAAAAAAAAGAAGAAGAAGAAAAAGACAACTCACTCTCAAAAAGAAAGCCAACAACTAAGTTCTGTAAACTGGAAATAAGTAATACTTAAATACCACGTGGCAAGATGGCACAATGGATAAAAATGCTTGCCAAGAAAGTCTCATAGCCTCCTTCTAAGAATCTATAATAGAACTAGAGAAGAGATCCCTGGAAATTGTATTCTGACCTTCACAAGCACTTCATGGCAAACAAGCCTTAGTAACACCACACACACACACACACACACACACACACACACACACACACACACACACACTAATATTAAGTAAAATATGTTTTTAAATGTGTGGTCTCCAGAATGGCATTTAAAAAACAAAGAATATGATAAGAAATCAGTGTATACTGTGGATATATCTAAATGAATACTGACATTCTAAGGCAGTAATCATGATGTTATGTGTGGTTTTCAATTTTTCTGGGAATTTTTCTTAGAGCAATTCAAGATTTACCAAAAAAAAAAGGAGAGAGAGAGAGCGCGGAAAGTGAGGACATTTACCTTATAATTCCTGTCTTTCCATATATACCAGAGGGATACATTTATTCTAATTGAATCCTCCAAAGCCCACAGTTTATGTTAGTACTCACTTTCGATGTTTATATTTATTTAATTATAAGATCCAAATATAGAAAATAATGAATATATGAACTCAATAATACAATTTGAAAAAACAAAAGAGATAAAAGGTTATTGGATTTTTGTCTGGGGTGATTAAAGAATTTTGTTGACTATAGACTTTGAGATTTTGGGGGGAGTTAAGCCACAAAATGATTTTAGTAGAATCTGTAAATTCTAAAACTACCAAACATTGAAGAAATTATTGCTATACTATAGATATCTCAAAGGGAAATCTTTGGTGAATAATTATTTTATGGCAGTATTTTTGAAAATGTTAAAGAAATGGGACAATTTTCCCTTTTTTCAAAATAAACAAATAGAAAATCTGCATAAAATTATGAAATTGGACAGTTGTCAATTTATTTTCTAGGAAAGAATTCCATGCTTATGTTGATGAGATGATTTCCAGAAAATATTTTAGCAGAATTAAATTTATTGTTAGATGAAATCTAAGAAAAATATGGAACACTACTGAACTCACTTTATGCGGATAGTATGCCAAAGATACAGAATCTATTATGAGTAAAGACAGTAATCATTCATGATCATAAATACAATTTTCCAAACAAAATGTAAACCAAATATTGCATTATATAAAAAATAATAATGCATCATGATCAACCTGGCTTATTCCTAAAATGCAAATACATTTAATATTATAAAATTAAGAAATATGGTTAGCAAAACTTGAAAATATATACAATTACCTTGACATACTAATAAGTTCAAATATAATTGACATTTATGAATAAAAACAAAACTCAGTAGAGAAATAATAGGTAAACTTGGATATTTATTTATTTATTTAGTGTGTGTGTGTGTGTGTGTGTGTGTGTGTGTGTGTGTGTGTGTGTGTGTTGATGTGTATGTATATGAGTGTGGTCCTCGGAAAACAAACTGCAGGAGTCAGTTCTTTTCTTCCACTGTGTGGGTTCTGAAAACCCCAGCTCAGATTATCAGGCATGGTGGCAAGCATATTTACCTGCTGAGCAATCTCCTTGTCCAGGTGTAAACTTGCATAATCAAGTTGTCAATATGTATTTAAAAACCCCAACAACTACATAAAATTTTGTATTTTACAATAAGACCAGAGACTTTTTCATATCATGATACAAAATAAGAATGATTACTATCATTATTACTACTCAATATTCAATGTTATTTCAATTCAACATTTTTAGCACAGTAAAAGAAGAGGGAAATAAAAAGCATAAGGTTTGGAAAGGAGAAAACAAACTGTAATCTCTTATATTAATACGATTTTCATTTTAGAAAGACTAAATTGATAGATAAATTATTTGTATTAATAAGTTAGTGTCATATGTTTCTGAATTAAAAAATGGTTATTTCAAATAAGAGTAACAAACAGTTAATGAGATTAAAATGTCCTTATTTAATAGGTATCTATGCATCTGGGAATAAATAAAATATAATTTAGAAATTTTATATATTACAGTAATATTAGGAAAAAATAGTTTTCTTCTGGGATGAACCCTGTAACAGATTATTCAATCTCAATTGGGTGAACCCTAAACACTTGAACATACCAGCAACACTAAATGGATTAATTGGTTACATATATACATATATTATACACACACACACACATACACACGTGTGGGCAACAATATTTATGGAATATTTATTTATGGAATAAAGCATCCTGAACGAAAGAGAGAATGAGAGCAGTAGTAGGAGGGGGAGAGAGAGGGAAAAGAGAAATGTATTATGAGAGACAAAAGAAAGGCATGTAAAATACCTTTGCAGAATGTAATCTCTCTCTCTCTCTCTCTCTCTCTCTCTCTCTCTCTCTGTATATATATATATATATATATATATATATATATATATATTGTATATATATATATTGTATACATATATATTTATATACACATATTTTTTTCTAATTTTAAAACATGATAGTAGTGGTACCATGGAGATGGCTCAGTTAGTAAAGTGTTTGCAACACAGCATGAGGACTTGAGTTCAGATCCCTAATACCCATATAAAGAGCTGGGTACAGTACCATGTGACTTCAATCTCAATCTGAGGAGATAGAGACAGGGAGATTTCTGGCTGTAGCTGACCATATGCTCTAGCTAATCAGTAAGCTCTGACTTTAGGGAGAGATTCTATCTCAAAAGAATAATTATCAGAAGCTATTGAGGAAGACTTTCAACATCCACCTCTGGCCTCGCACATGAACTGCCTTCCTCTATGCACTTAAATTGCTTTTCTCTCAGTATATCATCACAGCCACAGAGAAATAAATTAAGGCACACATGAACACATACATACAAACACATACATCACAAATATTCAACATGTCTAAGGATTTGGAGACAATGTTATTTAGAAATATCAACTCCCTGAACTGATGCATAGGTGCAATGTATTTACAGTACTTTTTCTTCTTTTACAAATTTAACAAGCTGATTCTGTCATTTCTGTAGAAGTAATAATGGCCAGAAATAGCCACAGTGTTCATGAAGAAGAAAATGGCAGGAATTGTTAAGACAGTGAGTAATGATCATGGATAGACATAGAACAACAACAACAAAAATCCTGAAATAGTTCTATGAATAACTGACATTTTATCTATAGATAAGTGACTTTATGGATTAGTGAGGAATTACTGACTCTTGAATATTGCTGACACATAGGGAATCACTGCACGAGGAAACCCAAACAACCTCATATCACACTTATAAGCATAAACAAAAAAGAAAAACAAACTAATTGTGAAGGAGGACAGTATAGATATTTTCAAAATAACATGAATTTTTTAAATACAAAGCTTCTTTTTCAAAATGTTTTTAAATGTGTTCATGTTGCGTGTGTGTGTGTGTGTGTGTGTGTGTGTGTGTGTGTGTGTGTGTGTGTCACAGCATGCATATGGATGTTGGAGAACAACTTTGTGGAGTCATTTCACTACTTTCACATGCATATGGTTTCTGGGGGTTGAACTCTAGGTGGCCTCCAAGGATGAAACTCAAGTTACCATGCTTACAAGACAAGCACCTTCACCTACTGAGCCATCTTGTCAATCCAACTCAGAAGTTTTTTAAACATACAAAACTCGTGCGATGAAGTGAAAGTGGTTCTTTGAGGGAAATGTATAGTGATAAAAACTTTGTTAAGAACAAATAAGAAAAGAATCAACAACATAACTTTGTATTTTGAGGAAGAATAAAAAGTCAACTTAGAAAGTATGAATAATATTGACTAAACTGACTTGACTGACAATTGTAGCTGAAGTTTTCGTGGTCCTGCCTGACCCATGATCAGGACAAATCTCTCTCACCCACCAGTCCCACAGCCTACTTATAAAATAATCACTCAGAAGTTTATATTACTTATAAACTGTATGGCCGTGGCAGGCTTCTTGCTATCTAGTTCTTATATCTTAAATTAACCCATTTCTATAAATCTATACCTTGCCATGTGGCTTGTGGCTTACTGGTATCTTACATGTTGCTTCTCATGGTGGTGGCTGGCAGCTTCTCCTGCCCCAGCCTTCCACTTCCCAGAATTCTCCTCTCTCTGTCCCACCTATACTTCCTGCCAAGCTACTGGTCAATCAGCACTTTATTTATTAACCAATCAGAGCCACACATTCATTGCATAGAGAACATCCCACAGCACACAATATGACGAGAGAAGCTGGGTATAGAAAGGAGGGAGATGGAAAGAGAGAAGAGAGAGAAAATGAGATATGTAGATGTTAAATTATTAAATAAAAACACATTTGACAATATTAATATTTATTTTTAAGGTAGAAAAAGGATTACAAAAGAGTGTGCTGAATATTTTTATACCAACAAATTTGGTAATCTTGATGAAATGGATAAACAATATACCAAATTGACTCAGAAGAAAGAGAAATAAATCTACAACTAGTAAGAAGATTTAATCAGTAATAAATCAAAACAAACAAAAGAGGGGCTGGAAAGATGGCTCAGCAGTTAACTGTACATACTGCTCTAACAGAAGACCTGAGTTCAATTCCCAGTGCCCATACTGAGCCACTAACAACAGCTTGTAACTAAAGTTGCAGGGGATCCAAAGCTCTCTTCTGACCCCTATAAGCACTTGCAATCATATACATATCCTCACATAGACACACACAGACACATCCAGAGTGGGGGCAACGGAAGAGAAAGAGACAGACAGGGAGCACCAAAAAGACAAACATCCAAAGACAGCCCAGGACAAGATGGAATCATTAGTGAAATGTGCCTGATATTTAAAGAATTGGCACATATCCTTTTCAAACTTGTCCAAAAATTGCAACTTAATGTTGCAAAAAAAAAGCCAGATAAAAAATATAAGAAAACCACAGAACAATATTTCTTATGAAAACAGACTCAATAAGTTATTAGCAAACTGTGTTTGGCATATTAAAGTAAAAAGAAGTGTTTTGGGGGAAAGGTTCTCTAAAATACATAAAGATATATATGTGTATATATTATGTGTATATATACACGTATACATGCATATATATGTATATATATATATTATGATATAAAAGGTGATTTATCAGATTGGGTTAAATGATAGGGGCTGAGTAGTTCAACAATATCTATCTACATGGTAAAGATGTAAAATCCTCAGCAATTGCTCAGTCTGTAAGACTGAATATCTCAGTATGGGGTGTTGAAAGCTTGGAAGTTCCCTAAAGTGTCAATGGTAGTGAGTTCACATTAGAAGGTCAAAGAAGCTGGAATGTTTTATCAGCCAATGATGTAGCAGCAATGATGGAGGTGCTCATTCAGGAAGAAGCAAAGGAAAGCACGTGTACACTGTATTTGTTTTGTATTCCTATATATCTGGGTATTCCATTGAAAAGTGATGCCTATTTTGCAGACAGACTCCCCTGTCCCCTACATTTAATCTTCTCTAGAAACACAGAGACACAAATCTGGGTGTTATTCTAAATACCAATAAGCTGACAATCAAAATCAGCCATCACAGAGTAGATATCATGATCAAGTAGGATTTATTTTTAATTTCCTTCTCAGCTTCTTTGTCTATTGTATATAGGAGGGCTACTGATTTTTTTGAGTTGATCTTGTAGCCTGCTATGTTCCTGAAGGTGTTTATAAGCTTTATCAGTTCCTTGGTGGAATCTTTGGGGTCACTCAAGTATACTATCATGTCATCTGAACAAAGGGAAAGCTTGACTTCTTCCTTTCCAATTTGTATCCCCTTAATCTCCTTATGTTGTCTTATTGCTCTGGCTAGAACTTCAAGTACTATATTGAATAAGTATGGGGAGAGCGGACAGCCTTGCCTCATTCCTGATTTTAGTGGAATTGCTTTGAGTTTCTCTCCATTTAATTTGATGTTGGCTGTTGGCTTGCTGTAAATTACCTTTATTATGTTTAGGTATGTTCCCTGTATTCCTGATCGCTCCAAGACTTTTATCATGAAGGGGTGTTGGATTTTGTCAAATGCCTGGGACAAATAGCCAAACTAATGGAAACACATGAACGATGAACCAAAGGCTGAGGGGCCCCCAACTGGATCAGGCCCTCTGAATAGGTGAGACAATTGATTGGCTTGATCTGTTTGGGAGGCATCTAGGCAGTGGTACCAGGTCCTGTGCTCATTGCATGAGTTGGCTGTTTGAAACCTGGGGCTTATGCAGGGACGCTTGGCTCAGTCTGGGAGGAGGGGACTGGACCTGCCTGGACTGAGTCTACCAGGTTGATCTCAGTCCTCGGGGGAGGCTTTGCCCTGGAGGAGGTGAGAATGGGGGGGTGGGCTGGGGGGAAAGGAGAGGGGGGCAGGAAGGGGGAGAACAAGGGAATCTGTGGCTGATATGTAGAACTGAATGGTATTGTAAAATAAAATAAAAGGAAAAAATTCAAGTAAATGTGAAAAGGGGGCATGATTAAAAAAAAGACTTATGAAATTTGGAAAAAAAGAAAAAAAAGTAAGATTTATTTTTGAAAAGCAAAAATGAGCCATAAAAAAGTTAATTAGTATACTATATTCTGTTGATAAAATGAAAACTATGATCCTTTCACTTGATTTAGAAAAGTCTCATTTGACAAAGTCTGTGGTGGTATTGTGTTCCCCAAAATATTGTGTATCCTAATAAACTTATCTGGGGTCAGAGAAAAGAAAAGCCACTAGATACTTAGGATAGGCAGTGGTAGCACACGCCTTTAATCCTAGCATTCCAGAGGCTGAAATCCATGTGTTCAAGGATACAGCCAAGCATGGTGACTCACGCCTTTAATCGCAGAAAGTGAGCCTTTAATCCCAGGGAGTGATGGTAGAAAGGAAAGATATATAAAGCGTGAAGACCAGAAACTAGAAGCATTTGGCTGGTTAAGCATTTGGCTAGTTAAGCTTTCAGGCTTCTAGCAGCAGTTCAGCTGAAATTCATTCTGGATGAGGATTCAAAGACTTCCAGTCTGAGGAAACACAACCAGCTGAGGAACTGGCGAGGTGAGGTGGCTGTGGCTTGTTCTGCTTCTCTGATCTTCTAGGATTCAACCCAATAACTGGCCTCAGGTTTGATTTTATTAATAAGGACTTTTAAGATTCATGCTACAAAAGTCCAACAGCTTTATTGATTAAGAAAAAGGAATTCAAACCATCCATATTTGGAAAAATCACAGAGAGAAACATTCAGTAGTGTATAAATGTAAGTTACTGCTAAGATCAGTAAAGATGCCCATTTGTCAATTCTGTTTAATGTAGTATTAGGTGTCCTAGCCAGAGCAACTGTGAAAGAAAAATAAACTAAAGAAATAATAATTTAAAATTAAGAAATATATCTGTACATTCAAGAGACAGAATCTATTTACTTATTTAATGTGTGTATGTGCACAAGTACAAGTGTGTCTGTGTTAGTGTATGTGCACAAGTGTATGCAAAGATGCCATATAAGGCCACAAAGAGCATACAATCCCTTGGAGCTGTAGTTATAGGTAAGCCAATATTGCACCAATGGGTACATCTTTCCAATATTGTAGAATACAAGTCACTATCTTAGTAAATTATTGGTAAATAATCTACTACAACAACCTCTATTGAACTTTCTAACACCAGGTAAACTAGCCAGGAGGGAGGGAGTATCCAGTTCAGTTGAAGCTTGATTTATCTTTCATGCAACCAACCAAGATATTTGATCTTCAGCAATATGATCTTACCATCTAGTTCTGGTAGGCAACCAAGAGCAACAGCAATATCCTATGTTGTTTTGGGAATCTCTGAGGTTTTCCTGACCAGCAATTTATAGGGATATGTGCCACATCTAACCCTGGAATTTTTGTCTGATCACTTTTATATTCTTGGATAAGCATTATCCATCCATGTAAAATAAATTTGTTCAAACTTTTCTGTAAAAATTTATTTTAAAATTAACTTATAGGTGAGATCCTGTTTAGTTGTATAGTCCACATTTTAATGGGGTTTGTTTGTTTTCTTGGTGTTTCAATTTTTAATTAGTTTGTGTGTTCCATTTTGCTTTTATTACTTCTTTTTACTTTGTGATTATAATATAATTACACAATTTTCCTTTTCCCCTTCTACCCTCCAAACCTGCCCATAAACTCCTCATTGCTCTGTTTCAAATCATGGATTCTTTTATTAATTGTTGTTACAAGCATACACACACATACACACATATATGTATATATGTATTTATATGTGTATATATTTCTAAATACAGCATTATTCATACTGAGAATGTTTGTAAAGATTTTCTTCCATTCTGTATGCTGCCTCTTCACTTTTAGGGCAGAAGTTTTTATTGTTGCTGTTGTTTTCCTTTTAAGGAGGAAAGAATTTGTTCTGTTTACAATTCCAGGTTTCCTAGCTTGTTTAATTTCATGAAGTCCCACTTGATCATCGGTTCTGTTTTCTGGGCAACTGGAATCCTTTTAAGAAAGTTCTTACCCAAGCCTGTATTATGAAGTGTACTCTATACTCTTTCTTTTGGAAGTTTCAGACTGTTGTTCATAACTTTTAGAACTTTGATCCATTTAAAATTTATTTGTATGCAGGGTGAGAGAGGAGGATTAAATTTCAACCTTTTATGCATAGACATCGAGGTTTCCCAACACCATTTGTTAAAAATGCTATATTTTCTCCAATGTGTATTTCTGTCATCTTTGTAAAAAGATTGGGTTGCTATAAGTGTATATAGACTTATATTTGGGTACTTGATTCTATTCCACTCATCAATTTGTCAATTTTGAGACAGTACAATGCTGTTTATATTACTGTGCTTCTGTAGTATAACTTTAAATTATAAAAATTAATAATTCCAACAGTGTTTTTTTTTTTTTTTTTTTTTTTGTTTTTGTTTTTCGAGACAGGGTTTCTCTTGTGTAGCTTTGCGCCTTTCCTGGAACTCACTTGGTAGCCCAGGCTGGCCTCAAACTCACAGAGATCAACCTGCCTCTGCCTCCCGAGTGCTGGGATTAAAGGCGTGCGCCACCACCGCCCAGCCCAAAAGTGGTTTTTTTTTTTGGGTGGGGGAGGTGTTGTTGTTCAGGATCATATTGGCTATCTGGATCCTTTGTGCTTCATATGAATTTTAACATTCTTGTTTGTTTTGTTTTGTTATTTTAATTCATGTGAAGGACTGCATTGACATTCTTTTCAGGATTGTTATTTGTCTTATTTCCCACCAGACTTGATGGTAAGACCCTCTTGCTGAATATAGCACATACTTTGGTCATAGAATATAAAGAAATCAAATTGGTATTAACCGGGAAGCTTTCTCCATGTGGGCTAGATTTCATAGGCTTGAAAGTTTCTACTCAGGCTGCCAAAATAATTTAAAAAAGCATCAGCAGTCTTATAGAGCTGAGAACCCTATGAATGACAAAAATGACAAACATAGCAAGATATGTTCATGGGTGCAATCATGGCACAGGTGTTATGAGATTAATCAACCACTTTCTGCTCATATTTAGGGACCACTTCATAAGAGGAAACTTAAGCCTGGTACTGTGACCTGGCCAAGAACCTGATTAGGGAGCTCATAGGACCCAGGGGTAAATCTACTACTATTATCCTGCTAAATGGACATGGTATCAAACTAAGCTCTAATTCATATCTCTTTACTCATAGATTTGTACAGCTCTCAGACCTCATCAGAAAAATTTCTTTGTACAGTAGACTGTGGTTAATACAGAGACTTACAACTGATTATAGTGGAAAATTAGTATCAGTGGAGTGCTTAGTCACAAAGTGAACATCTCTATCACTCCCAAGGCTTAGGTTATATCACATAAGAGCAAGAGGAGAGATTTTAAGTGCCAAAGGTGAAGGATGGTTTGGAGTACAATGGTGTCTTTTGGACATGACAAGCCACCTGTTCTTACGAACTTACAGCAGTTATGGTTGCCTGCATAAGGAATTTATAAGATAAAACCAGGCAATATTCTAGCATGAAATGGGGAGAAAGGCTCTTAAGACCCCATCTCAGCTGAGGAGTTGCTGACAGTTGATGACTTCTAGTGAAAGGACAGTCAGTTTTCTTCAAGTGTGTGGTCCTTGGTAGATCAACAACAATCCAGTGTATAAGCATGTAGGAATTGTAAAACTGACTTTGCATGTTATTTAAAAGATAAGAGGGAGACAACAACATTGGGGAGTGGATATATGAGTAGTTAGGTAGAGGACTGGGGAGTCATTATTATCAAAATAAATTCTATGAAATTCTTAAAGGAAACTTCTCTTGTTGAGTAAGAAGGTAGAAAAATGTTCTTTCGTTGACAAGCCCTACCACTATTGATAGTAGAATGTATCTCCTATCATTATACCATAAGTAAGGACAGAAAAGTATCAGACCATAATTTAGGAATAAAGCTGTTAGAATCAAATTTGTAAAAGAAATTTTCAGAAATTGGGATATATTTTTATAGGGCATACACATTCATTTGTAAGAGGAATATGTCCTGAGGTTCTAATATACCTGATGGTAACCATAGTTAACATTACTGGTGGTTGCCATTAGCTTCCTTGGGTGTAGTTTTCCTTCTAATAATTTATGTAGGCTGAATTTGTGGATATGTAATGTTTAAGTCTGGTTTTGAAATTAAATACCTTGTTTTCTCCATCTACAGTGGATTGAAAACTTTGTTGGGCATAGTAGTCTAGGCTGGCATGTGTGGTTTCTTAGTATCTGCAAAACATCTGTCCAGGACCTCCTAACTTTCAGAGTTTCCATTGAGAAGTCAGGTGTAATTCTGATAGTTCTGCCTTTATATGTTACTTGACCTTTTTCCTTTTCTTCTCTTAATATTCTTTCTTTAATCTGTATATTTAGTGTTTTGACTATTATGTGACTAAGGGACTCTTTTTTGTGGTTCAGTCTATTTGGTGTTCTGTACGCTTCTTGTATCGGCATAGGCATGTCTTTCTTTAGGTTGGAAAAGTTTTCCTCTATAATTTTGTTGAGTATATTTTCCATGCCTTTGAGCTGGAATTCTTCTCCTTCTTCTATTCCTATTATTCTTAAGTTTGTTCTTTTTATGGTGTCCCAGATTTCTTGGATGATTTCTGATAGAAATTGGCTGGATTTGTCATTTTCTTTGACTGATAAGTCTATTTCTTCTATTGTATCCTCATCACCTGAGATTCTCTCTTCCATTTCTTGTATTCTGTTGGTTATGCTTGCCTCTTTGGTTTCTTTTCATTTACTCAGATTTTCCTTTTCCTGAATTACCTCAGTTTGTGTTTTTCTTTAATGCTTCTATTTCAATTTTCAGGTCATGAACTGCTTCCTTCACCCATTTGATTGATTTTCCCCCCTTGGGTTTCTTTTTCTTTAAATTTAATTTAATTTTATTTTACAATACCATTCAGTTCTACATAACAGCCACAGATTCCCTTGATCTCCCCCTTCCTGCTCCCCTCCCCTTCCCCCCAGACCACCTCCATTCCCACCTCCTCCAGGGCAAAGCCTCCCCCGAGGACTGAGATCGACCTGATAGACTCAGTCCAGGCAGGTCCAGTCCCCCCCTTGGGTTTCTTGACTTTCTTTAAGAGATTTCTTGATTTCCTCCATTTTTTGTTTGTCTTTTCCTCCATTTCTTTAAGGAAATTTTCATTTCCTCATTTAGGGCTTCTATCATCTTCATAAAATTGTTTGTAAGGTGGTTTTCTTCTGGATCATCTGCTTTGGGATGCTCAGGTCTTGATGTTGTAGGATCACTAGGTTCTGATGGTGCCATATTTCTCTTTAGGTTGTTTAATGTGTTCTGACACTGCTCTTTACCCATTTCTTTCTTTAATCCGAACAGTTGGGGCTCCAGGTCACTCTTCTTCCAGGTCCAGGTGGGACCTCTGGCTCTTGTGGTCTAGCACGAATCTTAAATGGTCTTATTAATAAAAACAAACCCAGAGCCAGGTACTGAGGTGAACACTGAAAGATCAGGGAAGCAGAACAAGCCACAGCCACCTCACCTTGCCAATTCCTCAGCTGATCCTGTTTCCTCAGACTGGGATGCCTCTCAGCTGAACTGTGCTGTGCAAAAGCTTAACCAGCTCTAGTTTCTCATCCTCATGCCTTAAATACCTTTCTGCTTCCTGCCATCACTTCCTGGGATTAAAGGCTCCTATTACCATGCCTAGCTGTTTCCAGTGTGGCTTTGAACTCACAAAGATCCAGAGGCCTCTCTGCCTCTGGAATCCTAGGATTAAAGGTGTATGTGCCACCATTTTCTGGCCTCTGTATCTAGCGGCTGTTCTGTTCTCTGACCCCAGATAAGTATATTAGGGTGCACAATATTTTGGGGAACACAATATCACCACACTGTGGTGGTTGTTCTTCTTCCCAGTTGGATCAGGAGAGGGCTTATTGCTCTGGTGGTCACTGCTCCCAATCGGTGCAGGGTGGACGTATGGGTCCTGTGGTCACTGTTCACATTACTATCTTTTTCACTTGAAACTATATGAGAGATTCTGTGTCTTTATCTCTATACATACTCACAAATGGTTACTATTGTTCTTGTTCTTACATCCATTTAACTGTCATAATGGGTACACAAATGATATGTATGTCAATTCATCACTTAATACACCTGAAACTCATACAATATATACTAATTTGAAAAGTGACAATTTTGGAGTTAGATGGTTCAACTGTAAAGAGCACTTGCTACATTTTCAGAAAAACCAGAATTTGGGTCTCAGTGCCCACATTTGGACATTCACAACTGTTATTCCAACTTCAGGCAATCTGGCACACTCTTCTGGTCTCTATGGGCATCCAAACACATATACACACATACACTAATAATTTCTTTTAATTTACAGTTTAAACAATCCTTCAAACTACAGTTAGGTAATGATAGAAAATATGAGGATAATGTTTGAATGATTGCTAATATCCAAACAACAGAGTCAATATTAGGCTGTCTTGAAATCTCCTCTGCCCAAGAAATTATTCTAAAATCTTTCAATTTATCCTCATGGAGATTCTTAGGACAAGGGCAAAAAGCAGCCACAAAATATCACAAGAATCATCTCTAGCCCAATTGCTAGAGATATTGCTAGAGTATTCCCCTCTGAAACTTCTGATCCAGGCCTCCATAGTCCACATGGATCTCAGTACTACTGTCTTCCAAGCTCCTACTAGGATGGTGCATTAAGCCTCACTTACAGGGTTCAACCACTTTTCTACACCAAAGTCCCAAATTCTTCCATATTCTTCAAAAAATAAAAATGAAAACAAACAACAAACAGCATTGTCAGGCCTGTTACAGCAATAGCCCACCAACTTCTGTCATAGTTACTTTCTTATTGCTGTGGTAAGACATCATGACTGAGGCAAAATAAAAAGAAAATATTTATTGGAGTCTTGATTACAGTTTTAGGGAGTCAGAGTCCATGAACACTATGGTGTAAAGCTTGACAGTAATTAGGAAGGTATGACACTGGAGAATAGCTGAGATCTTACATTTTGATCCAAAAGCACGAGGCAGAAAGAACTAACTAAGAATGGCACTGGCTTTTCAATCCTCAAAGATTGCTCCCAGTAACATCCCTCTTCCAACATGGGCACACCTCTTAATCCTTTCCAAACAATTTATTTGAGAACCAAATATTGAAACATATGATAATATGGGGGCCATTTTGTTTCAAATCACTACACTTGCCTTCCTTTAATTATCCATACTTTGAAATAGATCATCTTTTAAAATAATGTGCCATTTTTCTGTTTAATACTTTTCAATTTAGGGAATTTACAAAATAAAGAAGACCAAGACTCTGTGTAGACCAATTAATTATATGTGTATATATGTATATTTTCTTTACAAATAAGTAAATTTGAATTACACAAAACTAACTTAATATTTCACTTATTATAAAGTGAGGTTTTTTTAATGTGGTTTTAATTTTCCACTCTACCACAATTGCAACAATCTTTAGTTGCTGGAGATGCTAACTACATTGAATTTTTGATATTTTAATTCCACAATAAATATCTTTATGATTCCCATTGAAACATTTTCCAACTTAAAACAAATTAGATGTGAATATCAGGGTCAAAGATTATGCACAGTTTAAGCCTTTGAATATATATTAATAAATTTATGTTTAAAAGATTTTACTGGTTTAAAGTAGCACAATCAGGGGCTTTTTTATCTTATCTTTTTTGACTCTAAGTATTATTATTGTTATAAATTGCTGAACCTTCAAGAAAAAATGGCATCTCATTTTAACTTGCATTTCTGAGGTTACTATAATAATTATTTTCTTCATTTGTGAATTGCTTATTCATAACCTTAGTTCACTTCAAAAAATAAAGTACTTTATTATCTAATTGGCTAATAAGACGTATTTTAAAATCATAAATTAATTGGGTTTTTTTTTTCTGAAGACAGCATCTCATAGAGTTCATATGGGCCATCAACTCAATATATAATATTATTGCCTCCAACTTCAAGTGCTGAAATTACAGGTGTAAACCACCATATTCAGCTAAAAGACAATTCTTTATCTAGAATATATGTTGCAAGTCATTTCCAGTCCACTAATGATTTTTTTGTTATATTGTCAAATCTACTGTTTCCCAGATTTTTTTTAGTTTAAACAGTTATAAATATCTTTATTCCTATAGAACAAATAATTATTCCCATTTCCTTTGATATTTTATAGTTTCAATTTTTATATTTAGCTCTCACATTTATTTATTTAAATTTGTGCATAACCTAGAAATTAAAATACTTTTTAATAGTTACCATAATACTGTTTCTCAAATAATTCATGTATACTTTACTAACATGTAGTTTAAACAACATCTTTAAAACATCTGTGACTGGCAGTCCCCACCAGCAGGCAAGCAGATGAGAGACCAGCCTCCAGACTGAACCACCACCACCACCACACACTGGACTCTGTCCCTCCAAGACCCACTCCATTGCCTAATCCTACACACCTGAACATCCTCACCATGGCCAGCCCTCTATTGAAACCCTAGAAGACTACATAGGTACAGGCACAAACCACATGAGTTGGAAGAACAAGCACAGGCACAACCCACAGCAGTTGTAAGAACAGATCTGTAAATGCCAGTGTCAGAATACATTCAACAATTGAAAGAGTAAGATGACACCACCAGAACCCAGTGATCCTACAACAGCAAGACCTGGAAATGCCAATGCAACTGAAACACAAGAAAACTATCTTAAAAATAACTTTATGAAGATGATAGAGGACCTTAAAGAGGAAATTTAAAAGTCCTTTAAAGAAATCAAGGAAAAGACAAACAAAAACTTGGAAGAAATAAATCCCATAAAGAAAGCTAAGAAAGCCAAGGAAAAAACAATCAAACAGGTGAAGGGAACAGTTCAAGACTTGAACATTGAAATAGAAACAATAAAGGAAACACAAACTGAGGGAATTCCAGAAATAGAGAATCTGCAGAAGTGAACAGGAACTGCAGACACAAGCATCACCAACAGATTATAAGAGATGGAAGAGAGAATCTCAGGTACTGAAGAATAGATAGAAGAAATAGATTCATCAGTAAAAAAGAATGTTAAATCCAATAAATTCCTAATACAAAACATCCAGAAAATCTAGGATACCATGAAAAGACCAAACCTAAGAATAATAGGGATAGAAGAAGAAGAGGAGGAGGAAGAGGAGGAGAGGGAGGAGGAGAAAAGGGAGGAGGGGGAGAGTGAGGAGAAGAGGGAGGAGGAGGGGAGGAGAGGAGGAGGAGGAGGAGGAGGAGAATCCCAGCTTAAAGGTGCAGAAAATATATTCAAGAAAAGCATAGAAGATAACTTTCCAAACCTAAATTAGTACATGCCTATAAAGGTACAAGAAGCTTACAGATTGCCAAATAGGCTGGACTACAAAAAAGTTCACTCACCACATAATAATCAAAATATTAAACATACGGAATAAAGAAGGACTATTAAGAGCTGCAAAGGAAAAAAGCCAAGTAACGTATAAAGGCAGTTCTATTAGAATTACCCCTGACTTCTCGATGGCCAGACACCCTGATAGTTGTGCTATAAACCCCATCCAAGGACTGAGGAATCTGGATGCAGACATCCACGGCTGGGCCCCTGGTGGAGCACTGGGAGTCTAATTAGTGAGAAAGAAGAGGGTTTATATGAGCGAGAATTGTTGAAGCCAAGGTTGGATAAAGCACAGGGACAAATAACCAAATGAATGGAAGCACAGGATCTATGAACCAAAGGCTGAAGGGCCCCCAACTGGATCAGGCCCCCTGAATGGGTGAGACAGTCATTTGGCTTGATCTGTTTGGGAGGCAGCTGTGCATTGGTGCCGGGTCCTGGGCTCGTTGCATGAGTTGGCTGTTTGAATCCTGGGACTTATGCAGGGATGCTTGGCTCGGTCTGGGAGGGGGGAATGGACCTGCCTGGACTGAGTCTACCGGTTGATCCCGGTCCTCGGGGGAGACCTTGATCTGGAGGAGGTGGGAATGGGGGGTGGGCTGGGGAGAGGGGGGGTGAGAGGGGGAGAACAGGGGAATCTGTGGCTATTATGTTGAACTGAATGGTGTTGTAAAATGAAATAAAATAAAATAAAAAAAAGAATTACCCCTGACTTCTCAATGGAGATTCTAAAAGCCAGAAGATCCTGGACTGATGTTTTACAGACACTAAGGGACCTTGGATGCCAACCAAGACTACTATAGCCAGCAAAACTTTCAGTCACCATAGATGGAGAAAACCAGATATTTCATGACAAACCAGATTTAAACAATACTTATTCATAAATCTAGCCCTACAGAAAGCACTAGAAGGAAAACTACAACCCAAAGAAGTTAGATGCACCCACAAAAACACAGGCAATAAATAATCTCACACCTGTAGCTGGAGATTTCTCCAGTCCCACCAGAGTCCACAGCCACTCAGACCCAAGTGAACACACAGAGTCTTATATCACTTATAAACTGTATGGCTGTGGCAAGCTTCTTGCTATCTAGTTCTTGTATTTTAAATTAACCCATTTCTATTAATCTATAAGTTGCCATGTGGCTTGTGGCTTACTGGTACTTTCACATCATACTTCCTCTGTCTCTGCTGGTGACTCCTGACTCAGCCTTCTACTTCCCAGCATTCTCTTCTCTGCTTATCCTGCCTATAGTATACTTCGTGTCTGACTACTGGCCAATCAGGATTTTATTTATCAATCAATCAGAGCAACACATTCACAGCATACAGAAAGACATCCCCAGCACACACACACCCCAAAAAGCCAGAGAAACACATACACTATCACTACCACCATCACCAAGATCAAAAATAACAGGAATTAACAATCATTTGTCATTAAGATTTCTTAATATCAATGGACTCATTTGCCAATACGAAGACACAGGCTAACTGAATGGATAGGGATGCAAGATCCATCCTTCTGTTGCATAAAAGAAACACCACAACTCCTAAGACAGACATTACCTCAGAGAAAAGAGCTGAGAAAAGATCTTCCAATCAAATGAACCTAAGAAGCAAGCTGATGTAGCTATCCTAATATCTAACAAAGTAGACTTCAAACTAAAATTAATCAAAAGAGATGGAGAAGAACATTTCATATTCATCAAAGGAAAAATCAGTCAAGATGAAGTTTCAATTCTGAACATTTATGTCCCAAATACAAGGGCGTCCACATTTGTAAAAAAAAAAAAAAATTACTAAAGCTTAAATCACACATCAAACCCCACATACTAGTAGTGGGAGATTTCAACACCCCATTCTCACCACTGGATAGATCTGCCAGACTGAAGCTTAACAGAGAAATAAGGGACCTAATAGAAGTTATGACTCAAATGGACTTAATAGATATCTACAGAACATTCCACCCTAACACAAAAGAATATACATTCTTCTCAGCACCTCATGGAACCTTCTCTAAAACTGACCACATACTTGGTCATAAAGCAAATATCAACAGATATAAAAAAATTGTAATAACCCCCTGTATCTTATTAGATCACCATGGATTAAAGTTAGAGTTCAACAATACAAACTACAGAAAGCCTACAAACTAATGGAAATTGAACAATTCTCAACTGACTCACTACTGGGTCAAGGAAGAAATAAGAAAGAAATTAAAAACTTCCTAGAATTCAATGAAAATGAATGTACAACATACCCAAACTTATTGTACACTATGAAAGCAGTACTAAGAGGAAAGTTCATAAAACTAAGTGCCTACATAAAGAATTTGGAGAAATTTCACACTAGCAAATTAACAGCACACATAAATGCTCTAGAAAAAAGAAGCAAACTCACCAAGGAGGAGTAGATGGCAATAAATAATCAAACTATGGACTGAAATCAATAAAATAGAAACAAAGAGAACAATACAAAGAAATCAGTGAAATAAAATGTTGGTTCTTTGAGAAAATCAACTAGATAGACAAACCTTTATCCAAATGAACTAAAAGGCAGAAAGAATATCCAAATTAACAAAATCAGAAATTAAAAGTGGGACATAACAACAGACACTAAGGAAATTCAGAGAATCATGGTCATACTTTAAAAATATGTTCTCCAAAAAATTGGAAAAATCTAAAAGAAATGGACAATTTTATTGATAGGTACCACAGACAAAAATGAAATCAAGACCAAATAAACAATTTAAATAGACCTATAACCCCTAAGGAAATAAAGCAGTCATTAAAAATTTCCCAACCAAGCTGGGCAGTGGTGGCACAAGCCTTTAATCCCAGCTCTTGCGAGGCAGAGACAGGTGGATCTCTGTGAGTTCAAGTCTAGCCTGGTCTACAAAGTGAGTTCCAGGACAGCCAGAGCTATAACACAGAGAAACCCTGTCTTGAAAAACAAAACAAATCTCCTCCCCAGGATAAAAAAACCCAGGGCCAAATGGTTTGAGAGCAGAATTATATTGTTCTACACAATTGAAACAGAAGAAATATTGCCACATTCTTTTTATGAGGCCACAGTTACCCTGATACACAAACCACACAGAGATGCTACAAAGAAAGCGAAATACAGACCAATCCCCCTCATGAACATTGATGCAAAAATACTCAATGAAATACTGGTGAACAGAATTTAAGAACATATCAAAAAATCATCCACCATGATCAAGTAGGCTTCATCCCAGAGATGCAGGGATGGTACAACATATGAAAATCTGTCAATGTAATCCACCATATAAATAAACTGAGAGAAAAAAAACCACATAATCATCTATCTCTTTAGATTCTGAAAAAGCCTTTGACAAAATTCAAGGCCCTTCATGATAAAGGTTCTGGAGAGATCAGGGATACAAGGAACATACCTAAACATAATAAAGGCAATATACAGCAGGCCAACAGCCAACATAAACTTAAATGGAGAGAAACTTAAAGCAATTCCACTAAAATCAAGAACAAGACAAGGCTGTCCACTCTCTCCATATGTATTCAATATAGCATTTGAAATTCTAGTTAGACCAAAAAGACAACAAAAGGAGATCAAGTGGATAAAAATTGGAAAGAAAGAATTCAAACTTTCACTATTTGCATATGATATGATAGTATACATAAATGATCTCCAAAATTCTACCAGGGAACTCCTACAGCTGATAAACACTTTCAGTAATGTGGCTAGATACAAGATTAACTAAAAAAATACAATAGCCCTCCTATATACAAATGATGAATGGGCTGAGAAAGCAATCAGAGAAACAGCACCCTTCACTATAGCCACAAATAATATAAAATATCTTGGGGTAACTCTAACCAAGCAAGTGAAAGACATATTTAACAAGAACTTTAAGTCTTCATAGAAAGGAACTGAAGAAGACATCAGAAAATGCAAAGATCTCCTGTGTTCATGAATCTGAAGGATTAACATACTAAAAATGGCAATCTTACCAAAAGCAATCTACAGATTCCATGCAATCTACATCAAGATTCCAACACTATTCTTCACAGACCTTGAAAGAACAATAGTCAACATCATATGGAAAAACAAAAAACCCAAAATTGTATAATGTAAAAAAAAAAAAAAAAAAACTTCAACAAATGTTGCTGGCATAACTGAATGTTTGCATGTAGAAGAATGAAAATAGATCCATATCTGTCACCCTGCATAAAATTCAAGTCCAAGTGGATCAAATACTTCAACATAAATCTCATTAAACTGAACCTGATAGAAGAGAAAGTGGGAAATAGCCTTGACTACATTGGAACAGGAGAAAACTTTCTGAATATAAAACCAGTAGCACAAACACTGAGACTGACAATAAATGGGACCTCCTGAAACTGAAAAGCTTCTGTAAGTCAAAAGACATGGTCAATAAGACAAAATTGCAGTCTACAGAATGTGAAAAGATCTTCACCAACCTCATATCTGACAGAGGGCTATATATAAAAAAAAACTAAAAATACACAAAGTACTCAAGAAACTAGACATCAATATACCAAACAATCTAATTAAAAAAATGTGCTACAGATTGAAACAGAGAATTCTCCACAGAAGAATCTCAAATGGCCAAAAAAAAATTTAAGGAATTGCTCAACATCCTTAGTAATCAAGGAAATGCAAATCAAAATGACTCTGAGATGCCATCTTACACCTGTCAAAATGGCTAAGATCAAAAACACTGATGACAGTTTATGTTGGAGAATATGTGGAGCAAGGGGGAACATTCCTCCACAGTTGGTGGGGGTGCAAATCTGTATAGCCACTTTGGAAATCAGCATGGTGACCTCTCAGAAAATTGGGAATCAATCTACCTCAATACTCAGCTATATCACTCTTAGGCATATACCCAAAGGATGCTCAATCATGTCACAAGGACACTTGCTCGACTATGTTCATAGCAGCATTGTTTGCAATAGCCAGAATCTGGAAACAACCTTGATGTCCCTCAACCAAAGAATGAATAAAGAAAATGTGGTACATACACACAATGGGATATTACTTAGCAGTAAAAAAAAGTGATGAAACTTGCAGGAAAGTTGTTGGAACAAGAAAAAAAATCATCCTGAGTGAGGTAACCCAGACACAGAAAGACAAACATGGTATGTACTCACTCATAAGTGGATATTAGGTGTAAAGCAAAGGATAACCAGACTACAACCCACAGCTCCAGGGAGGCTAGGTAACAATGAGGACCCTAAGAGGAATGCATAGATTTCTCTAGGAAGGGGAAATAGATGAGATCTCCTGGGTAAAGTGGGGGTGGAGGGGAGGTGATATAGGAATGGAAAATGAGGGTTCGGGTTGGTCAAATTGGGGCAGGACGGAGGGGTGAGTAGTGAAAGAGATATCTTGATAGAGGAGACCATTTTGGGTTTAGGGAGAAAGCTGTTATGCCAGGGAAACTCCCAGGAATCCACAAGGATGACCCCAGCTAACAGTTCTAGCAATAGTGGAGAGGATGCCTGAACTGGCCTCCTGTAATCAGATTGGTGACTACCCTAATTGTTATCAGAGAGGATTCATCCAGTAACTGATGGAAGCAGATGTAGAAATCCACAGCTAAGTACTGGGCCAAGTTCCAGGAGTCCTGTGGAAGAGAGGGAACAAGGATTATATGAGCAAGGGGGGTCAAGATCATGATGGGGAAACCTGCAGCAACAGCTGACCCTAGATCATGGGAGCTCAAGGACTCTAGACAGACAGCTTCATGGGACCGACCTAAGCCCTCTGCATGTGGGTGACAGTTGCATAGTTTGGTCTGTTTGTGGGGCCTGCAGCAATGGGATCAGGATCTGTCCCCGCCTCATGAGCTGGATTTTTGAAACATATTCCCCATGTTGGGATGCCTCATCCAGCCTTGATGCAGGGGGAGGAACTTGGTCCTGCCTCAACTTGATATGCCATGCTTTGTTGATTCCCATGGAGGCCTGTCCATTTCTGAACAGAGGAGGAGTGAATGGGTTAGGGGATAAATGGGAGGTGGGGGGAGGGAATGGGGAGAGAGGAGGGAGGGATATCCGTGGTTGGTATGTAAAATGAATGAAATAATTTAATAAAAAACAAACAATCTATGACTGAAATTCTAAGAATTTCATTTTCTTTTTATGGATTCCTTTTGGTCTTGCTTTTGCTATGTGAGTGGATATTTTATTTATACTTTACATAGGAAAAACAGGAGTGTCAGATATGTTGGGTGATTTACTTTAGGCCAACCAGCTTATAAGTATTATACCCCAGGCTTTGGAAATCAAATTATCTGACTACTATCCAAATTGTCCTTTATCACTACCAAAAAGGATCAGGCATTTCAAATAAGTATTGGAACTAGAGAAAATTTCAGGTCATTTTAAATTTCATAATTGTAGATATGACCTCTGTATTTTAATTTGGTAATTTAAATCACTAAAACACACTTGTTTATTTGTACTAAAATCAGTAAACATTCATCTAGAAACAAAACATAATATACTATCAGTGACTGCTGAGAAAGGGAGAATTAGTCTTCCTCAGAGATGAACCTATAATAAGCTTTCCAATACTAAGTGGTCTGCCTTGAAATTAAATACATCCAAGCAAAACTAAACAGACAGCAGAATTTATTTAGTTAGTCTTAAGTTTGTAAGTTTAGTCATAATTTTATTTAGTTACAATTTATATGTAAGAGTCACAATTAAAAAAAGTAGTCATGGATTTGAGAAGGAGTAAGGGGGATACATGGAGTGGTTTTCAGGGTGGAAGGAAAGGGAGAAATGATGTAATTCTGTTTTAATTAAAATTTTAAAAAGAAAAAATAAATTTCATTTTTCTTTTACTTTAAAAGATTTTTTGACTCCACTGCTATTAAACACTGAAATTTTTATTACATATATAATTAAACAATAATGGTAAGATTACATTATTGCATATGCACCCATTTAAATGCCCTTTGGTGTTGAGATAGTTATACTAAAAATACATGTTATTCAGATCAGTGTTGTGCAACTCAATGACACTTGAAATTGCTCTTAGCCATTTTGTCATTATGAATTAACATATATAATACAGAATTCAAAAGAAATGCACTTTCCAACAGGTATTTTCATTTTAGGGAATAACACTCTTTTTGACTGTGATATCTGGAATTGAGGTCTGAGTATCATGGAGTTGTGATGACTTTCCTGGGCTGACTCATAATATGACTGCTCTCATCATGAAACTTATTGCCGTGGTCACTGCAGAGCAAAGATCTACAGAAGAAAATTCAATTTCCAATTCCTCCTTGCTCTCACAGCAGCATGACACTTTTTCTTATGTTCTCACATACATACAAAAGCAACAAATCCAGACTTAACTTCTTATATAAAAAACAATGATATTTTTTCTCAGTTACTAACACCTGTCTTACTCACCCCCTTCCCTACTCCCTTGGAAGTCAAAGAAACATATCATTACACATACCACCAGCAACATAATTCTGTAGCTACTTTATTTAATGTAAGCTCTCTCCAGGGGTTTGCATTTCAGTCCTGTAAACATCTGGAAATTTAACTCAGAAGTTTGATTAAATCGTTTCAACAATTAACTTTTAAGCAGTTTGTTGTTAAGCATTTAATTTTATGGTTCAAATGAAATCAACTAAAAGGTAGTGCAATTAACAGGATTCTAGCAGAATTGTCCACAAAACATTTGCATACACACTTTTATTATATAAAATATGCTTTTAAACTTTCAATCTAATACATGATTCCTGATTTCAAATGTGACTTACTTTAAAGCCATTCGATTGCTTTCTCTCAAGTAAGAAATTGCTGTACCCCCCGATTCAGACATTAATGATTATTTGCTGAAGGTGGTAAATGTTGTTTTTATGATGTATAAATATATTCTTATTATTTCTTCTACTCAAAATAAAGCACAAGTAATGAAACCTAGAGTGTTCTCATAATTTTATATTTTTCTTTTTAAATAATTGATGTTTAGATGAAAAATATGAAACAGTAGATGTCATAGATATGATATATTTATTTTGGCAACATGCAGATGATAATGTTATTAAATAAAATACTTTATGCTTTCCTTCGCTCTCAAAAATTATTTCTTAAGAATGTATCTGGGGGTCTGGAGAAATAGCACAGCAGTTAAGAGTACTTGCTCTTGCAGAGGATTGAAGTTTGATTGCCAGCACATGGTGTTTTACAACCATCTGTAACTCTAGTTCCAGTGAATCTCACGCCCTCTTCTGACCTCCATGAATACTAAGCACCTACATGGTACACATATACACACACAGGCAAAAACACACACAAAATAAAATGAAAACATGTAATAAAAAGGAATGTATTTAGGGATAGCAAGATGGCTTAGTCGGTAAAAAAACATTTGCCACTAAGCCTGACAACCTCAATCCCCATTATTTACATTGGTTGAGAAAGATGACCAACTCCCCTCAATTTGTCCTCTGTTATCCACGTGTCACCCTACACACTCCAACAAATGAATAAGTGTAATAAAAAGAATGTGTATATTGAGGGAACAGTTTTGTTCTTCTCTCACCCTGTGACTATTCAACCCACACACAGAGACAGAGACACAGAGAGAGACAGAGAGACAAATACATAGACACATAGACACACACACACACACACACACACACACACACACACACACACACACACACATTTCCACTTTTATCCCGAATGTTTATTGGCACTTCAAAATTATGGAACCTGGGGCTTATACAGGGACACTTGGCTCAGCCTGGGAGGAGGGGACTGGACCTGCCTGGACTGAGTCAACCAGGTTGAACTCAATCCTCGGGGGAGTCTTTGCCCTGGAGGAGATGGGAATGGGAGGTGGGCTGGGGGGAAGGCGGGGGGGGGATGGTGGTGGTGGGTGGGAGGGGGGATAACAAGGGAATCCGTGGCTGATATGTAAAATTAAATTTAACAAATAAATTTAAAAAATGAAAAAAATAATACACAAAAATGAAATTCATCTTTTCATATTTATCTTTTCTGTATCTACAAGTCTCTATCAAAGAAATTGGCAACTTATAGTAACCTAGAATCACTAAATACTCTTTACTCAGTTTCCCATATTTAAATTGTTAGTTTTTATTTTGCCTTTGCAATATTTCTTATATGTGTGCATTTCTTTAAATCTATATCAATGTTACCACCAATGTCTAGAGAGTATTTCATGTGAAATATTACAATGCTTACAATGTTCCATGGCATTAATTTCTTTCTATCTCAATATAGTGACAACAGTGTCAGAAGAAAAAAAATCTATTTGAAAATGTGACTCCAATTACATTACTCTGAAAGTCAAGTTTCCTTACTACCTATGGCATAAAGCCCAAACATTTTATTATTCAATACTTAAAAGTATTGAAAGTCAGACAATCTGTTCTTAGTCTGTCTTCTAGTTTCCATTGTTTATACTCTCCATTTTGAACTCCCACACATCTTACACTCAAGCTATATTACACAGCACTTCAAAAGTAAATAACCTTGCACTCCAGAAGTGCTGTCTTTTATTTTGTTCCTGTCCTATTATGCCATCATAGCACTTTGTACTTTGATAATGTGTTTGGCAGTTTAATATGTTCCTCTTGGTCATCAACACAGTGAACTGTGTCACAGTCTATTTTCTGGCAGATTTAAGTTGAGACTTTTGATATTTGAGACAGCTGTAAGGAACGCACTAAAGATAAAGTCCTTCAGGTGTTTTATGCACTAGGTTATTTTTCTAAGTTACGGACAAGAGGTACATTGGAACAAAATATTAAATTTATTCAATAAAAATCATGGGTTTCATACAAGAAAGTCATATGAAGAGTGTTGTGCATTCTCAGCCATAGCAACTTGTCTACTTTATGCTAGTTTGCATATATGCAAATAAATGAACAATGAACTATTTATTTTTTATCTGATCATATGCTCCTGTGTTCTTCACATAGAAAAAAAGTGTTATATAACTTGCTTTTTTAATTAATAATGATAATTTTTTTAGTTTTAAAGGTAATTTATTAGTAGTTGTTTTCCAAAACTATGTCACATAAAATTTCTCACAGGCACATATTCACATTTTACTTTCAAGAAACATCTACTCAGAAAAGAAATGCACACATAAATATAGGATTAATCCAAGTTGGAATGATGGTTGGATCCTTTTTTGGATTGCCCAGTCATCCGTTCCCTTCCATTAAACAAGTTCATATGGAATGAAGGATTTGGAGCCCTTATCTGCGGCATCCTGCTATTGCTCTATAAAGTAACCATCCATTTATAATTTAAAGTTTCAGAATTCATATCCTATTTCTCACAAATAATTAATAAATATTTCCAAAACTGTATCATCTATTCAATTGTTCCTTTAACCTTTAAACACGTATTTTTGTTAACTCTGTTCACAAACATTCTGAGAATATTAGTTTGTTCTTTTTGTATTCATTGATAACAGTGGCTATCAATATATAACATGGGGAAATGATGGACATTCATAGTCTCACAGGATGCAGTCATAGGTAACACACTACTAGTTTCTCTCAAATGTTGAAGTAGTGATAGTCTAAGCTTACCTAAACCTTGTACGCATGAATGCATATCCAGCCATACAGCAGAAGCAGTGATTTCTGAAAACATTTTATCTTTAAGCCTTCCCAAGCTTAATACCTCCTTTAAAGTCATGCTGGTGAAACATGGTTCTAGTATCACAGTAATAAGAAACAGAAAATTGATAAAATACCACAAATTTTAAATAAGAGTATTTTAAAATAAGCTAAGGACTGAGAGAGTAGCTCAGTGGTTGAGTGCTTGCCTCTCATCTGAAGGACCTAGGTTCCATGCCTTAGTGCCAGTGGGAAGACAGAAAACAAAAAGAAAAACCAGCATTTCTTTTAAAAATGAAACTTGCACTTACTTTAGTAAAACTATTTCTACTATTGTCATATGGTATATTTGATAATCAGCTTCAGAGCTGTAAATAAGTTTTGAAATTTTGCAACAAATTTCATTTGTCATAATATGATGCAATAGTGAAGCATTTACATGTTGATTATTTTAATTATATGTGACACATAATGCTATTTCCACTTTCACATTATGAATTAAAAATACTTGCCACAGGTTTCATGTGAAGAAGCATTTTGTGTCAAATATGAGAGAAAATATTTCAGTTTAAATGTTTGAGGTATAAGTCAATTTCCTTT
The DNA here is from genome assembly GCF_004664715.2 of Peromyscus leucopus. Classification (NCBI taxonomy): domain Eukaryota; kingdom Metazoa; phylum Chordata; class Mammalia; order Rodentia; family Cricetidae; genus Peromyscus; species Peromyscus leucopus. The sequence continues at coordinate 70,293,980 of NC_051083.1, forward strand.
TTCAAACACAGAAGTGTAAATGAAAGAACAGTGGTACAATGGAGGTCTAACAAATAATCTCTTCTTTTCTGCATTTCTCTTTCTAGGTCTGAAAAATCGCCTTTTCATTTGAAGCCTTAACTTAATAGCCTTTCCTGACATTCTGCAGCTCACACTGATTTTTCCCTTTCCCGGACTCCTACTGCACTGAGAAGCAGCACCACACAATTTTGCACTTAATTGTTATAATAGTTTCATGAGTCAGTCTTCTCAACTAGATTGTAAGCTCTTTAACTGCACAAATCATGTCTTACATGTCTTGCCTGGAACAAAATTGGATAATTGTTGATTAATAAATGCAGCCAGCAATTTTCTCCCTTTTGAATGTTTCTACTCCTCTCATCTGAGCCTGCTTGGGAAAGGTCAGGTCCAACAAAAAAATAATTTTTTAAACTAGGCATTCAATAGTATCTTGTAATATTAGAATCAAGATAAACAAGATATCCAGAAAAATCAAGATACATTGCATATGTAGTCTGAATTTTATAAGATACATTAGTATATGTCTTCAGATTTTTTTTGTAAAAATGGCAACATTCTGTATCAAAAATTCAGCATCATGTATTGGGCATATATGATGGATTGGGTATTATTTAAGGAACACAAATGGATGCAAAAGGCTCCTGAACAATAAAGAAGACAATTTACTCACATCACTATGCTAGTTTCTTTACATAATATGGTTTGCTTTCACTCTCCCCATAAAAAGAATCGTGCTCATTTTACAGGGGAATAAACTAATGTTTAGAGAGGTTAGGTTATTTGTTTAAAGGCATAGCATCCAAATAAATGGTTGGAGCAGTACTGAAATCCATGTTTATCTATCTTCAAAACCTGATATTATCATTTTCAATTAGTCTAATTACACAAAGAAAACTATATGATATCTTGAGTCATATGATAAAATATGTATCACATCATTGCACATTGTATATGTGTTATGAAATGTCACAATATATGCTATTAATATATATACTTAAAATTGTTAATTAAGATAAAAATTATTAAAATAAGCTAAGCATTGTGGTATATGCTTTTAATCCAACTATCCAGATGTAGAGACAAGTGGATCTCTATGAGTTCAAGGCCAGTCTGATCTAGAGGGTTCCAGGCCAGCTACACATATCCAGTGAGACCATGTTTCAAAAACTATATTAAAATAAAATGAATACCCTGGTAAATATATGCAGAATAAAATAAGAACATGTATCTCAAATCTTATGGGAGCAAAGGAGAGGTGATACACAGGGAAAAGACTGACTGAGCCTGCTTTTTAAGAACTGAGGTAACATTTTCTAGAACATTTTTAAGTTGTATATTATATTACTTTTTTAAGTTTCTGTAATTGCAGTTGCTATTTGTAAAGATTCATTTATTTTGTTTGGTGTGTATGAGTGTTTTGCCTGCATGTATGTATGTGCGTCATATAAATGCCTGGTGGCCAAGGAGGTCAGAAGATGGCATTGGATTCTGCTATGGGATGGTCTTTCTGTACACTGTGAATATGTGTTGCTGCCGTTGGTTAATAAAGAAGCTGCTATGGCCTATGGCAAGGCAGAATAGAGTCAGGTGGAGAATCCAAGCAGAGAAACATGGAGAAGAAGGCAGAGAAAGGGGAGATGCTGAGCACTGCCAGGTGTAGGTAACACCATGAAGCAGCGTGGCAAAACATATATTAATAAAAATGGTTGAATTAAGTTGTAAGAGCTACTTAATGATAAGCCTGAGCCATAGACCAAACAGTCTGTAATTAATACAAGCCTCTGTGTTTACTTGGGGCTGAGGGGCTGCTGGACATAGGAAAACTTCTGGCTACAGGATTTCCTGGAAGTAAAGTTATTGATGGCTGTAAGCCATCATGTGGGTTTGTAGCTAGAGTTTTCTCTCCGTTTCCGCTAAGCCCCGGCAGTCTGACAGCCCACTTATAAAATAAACACACAGACACATTATTTACAAACTGTATGGCCGTGGCAGGCTTCATGATAACTGTTCTTATATCTTAAATTAACCCATTTCTATAAATCTATACCTTGTCACATGGCTCGTGGCTTCTGCCTTCCTGTTCTCTCAATTCTCCTCTCTGTTAGTCCCGCCTATACTTCCTTCCTGGCCACTGGCTAATCAGTGTTTTATTTATTGACCAATCAGAGCAACAGATTTGACATACAGACCGTCCCACAGCATGGGTGTTTGGAATTGAACACAGGTCCTCTGCAAGAACAAGTACTTTTCACTGCTGAGCCATCCCTCCAGCCACCCTTATAGTTGTTATTTTATATTTTATGAGTAGTTTTGATTGTCTTCCTTGAAACTCAGATTACATGACTTGTGATACTATATCTATTATTTCCCATCACAGAACAAACACAATTCCAGAAACATAAGGGAAATTTAGGACTATTTCTTGAATGACTGAGTTAATGGACAGTATGATATCTGAGTTGTGTGCTAAATGATCAATAGAGTAATACAAGGTGAAAAATATGAGAAATAGTTCCTTAATAAGAAAAAGGTGAAAATTAAGTTCTTTAATGAATAGATAAACTCAAGCAAGTATTTTTAAAGAAACAATTTGTACCATAAGTAAGAGAGGTTCCAACAGTCAAAAATTTGCACCCAATATTAAGAAGGCACATTTTGCATGTAATATTTTGTCTTGCTCTGAATAAGACATCAAAGCAAACCAGTGACAACTGTAGCTTTTCCAAGAATTGACAAGAATGTTTCATCACATATTTCCAGACCAGGGTGGAGTATTTATATCTAGCATAATAGTGACTGGAAACCATAACAAGGCATTTAAGAATGTATTTTAACATAACAACAGATCCATTTCTCATAAGATGACTCTAAAAATAAATATGGAGCACCAGCATAATGAAATAGCCAAGTGGTAATAAAGATAACCTGATTTTGAAGAACTGACTGCAATAAGATTACTATTGGATCAGAAGCATGTTTTCATATACTTATATACAAACTAGTGATCATTTAAATAGGGAATTTCTATTTCATCTTCTTGAGGACATGGTATAAAATAGTAAGATTATGAGAAAATTATCTTAGAATTCAAATGAGCACTGTTATTTGTTCTATGTAATCTTGGATAGTTAATTATAGCCAGAGGCCAGGAGTGATAGTTAATATCAATAAATCCAGCTTGGTATACAAAGGCAGGAGGATTGTCACAAGTTCCAGGCCTGTTTGGTCTATGTGGTGAGTTCTAGGCCAGCCAGGACTACAAAGTAAGACCATGATTCAAACAACAACAAAATTACATCTAGAAGTATGAGTATGATAATAAACCCATGGATTCTTGATACCATCACTACAACTGATAAAGTATCGTCCAACGTGAGTCTCATCATGCTTGCATCATTAGAGTTATGAAATATGCAACATATTTATTAACACATTATATCTGTGACTCAGCTAGTTAGCATTAAACATGTGACTATAATTCTACCCAGCAATTTTTTGGAAAATCTGAGTTGATTTCTTTTTTATTGGGTACTTTTACAGAATAAATATATCCCTTTCAAAGCTTTGTGTTATAAATCAGAGGTAATTAAAACACCTCCTATTTTAATTTGTTAGAAGTCCTTATGGAGACTGCCATTATTTTTATTCTTTCAAAAGTTTATTAATCTCAGACTGAAAGACTCAGAAAAATAGATATATTCTTTATTCAATTATCTGAAAAAAAACCAAACTCATTATTTACTGTGACATATGAGGCATGTAGAACAAGTTAATGGAATTAGAAACCTTCATGGAAGTAGGTATTGATGAGTTCTAAAATTATCCCATAGTTTCTTTATGCATCATGTCATTGAAGTAAATGTATTGAAGATGGTGAGAAATAGAACTGATTTAAATTCATGAGGAAAACCTGCCTCTTGATTGCTAATAAGCAAACACTACTAAGAAAAACAAGTGTATTGTTCTAAGAAAGCCATATTATTTTATGCGTGTGTAAAGACATATTTTTGTAAACTGTTTATAGTGCCATATTATCTGGTTGAATACCATGAATACAAATGGGAATATCATAGACAATTTAAGCAGCAAATTGAATATGTGCTGTCCAAACACTTTTCACAGATAAAGATATTTCCACCAGAATATTTGGGTTTAAGTTGTTTACTTGTTAATTTCTCATGAATTCTGTCATTATTGTCTCCATATCTATACTGTTAACATTGGCTACAGTTCAATAAGTATTTATTGTATAGTTATCATGCTAAATGTTTATATGGAAAAGGGATTACACAAACATGAATTAAACATTATCTGTCCCCAGTTATCAATGAGGTTACAATATAATGGGAGAAATCATGCACACAATTAACTTATGAATGGAGTAACCATATTGTAAACAGGATTTTGTAAAATAATTTACCAGCTATTGGTAAACTATGAATTTAATGGTATGTTTTTTTATGTTTATCATAATATTGAGGGGAAAGGGGGAGAAGACAAAAGATATTATTGACAATTCTTGCTACTAAACTTTCACATCCTCAGCTAGGGTGGGTCTACATAGCAACCAGTTCTCGTCATATAAAAGTTGAAAACAACTGTGAAGGCATATATCAAAAAGAGAAAACATACAAGAGATATTGAGACAATTATTGGAAAAAGAACAGGGACAAATAGCCAAACTAGTGGAAACACATGAACTGTGAACCAATGGCTGAAGAGCCCCCATGGAATAGGATCAGGCCCTTTGGATAAGTGAGACAGTTGATTAGCTTGAACTGTTTGGGAGGCCCCCAGGCAGTGGAGCCAGGACCTGTACTTGGTGCATGGGCTGGCTTTTTGGAGCCTGGGGCCTATGCTGGGACATTTTGCTCAGCCTTGGTTGTAGGGAGGAGGGGACTGGACCTGCCTGAGTTTATCAAGCTGGACTGACTCCCCAGGAGAGACCTTGCCTTGGAGGAGGTGGGAATGGGGGGCAGATTGGGCGGGGGAGGGCTGAGGGGTGGAAGGAGGGAGGACAGGGGAATCCTTGGCAGATATGTGAAATTAAGTTAATTATAAAATAAAAATATTTAAAATTAAAAATGAGAAAACATAATATTGAATACATAAATTTAACTATACACAAAGAATAAAAATATAAATAGTTTTTAGAAAAATCAAGGTTTCTTCTAGTTTTAAAAAGTTGCTGGAGAAATCAAATAGTAATTCTGAAATCCCAATTTGTATTTAAAACTTTGTCTAATAATGATGTAAAAATAAATCTTACTGGTCACATGCATATTAATACAAATCTTACTTATTCCAAAAAAGCCTTATCTGACTTCAAATTTCAGTCATCACCTCTTCCAATGAGCTGCTATAAACTTCATTATGTGAATTATTCATTTAGTGCCTAATGATAATGCCTATATAGTTGTCTTGTGTTTTTGAAAAAGATTTACTACAGTCTATCCCTACATGAATTGATTGCAATCTTCTGGATAACAACAAAGGCATCTTAAAATACTTTGTAAGAATTAACTCCTAGTGCATTGCCACTCAGATTTTGAGTAGATATTCAATAAACATTTATTCAAAGACTGAAACTTCTCTAATTCAGATTGAAGGACCATATTAACAGCTAATTAATATGTCTAAAATATTTGAGATTGCACAATGTTTTTTTTCTACTCAAATACTTTTATTATGGACAAGATATAAAGTGGTTAGTTTTGGCTTCCTAAATATAAAAATCAGTGTTTCTGGGAACTTTCAATAATGCCAAAATAACCTAATTTAGTAGTGCAATCCTGCAAATACAAGGGGAAGAGGGAGGGAAAGTAATGTCTTTGTAACACTGATGACAAAAGAGGGGCTTACATGCAATTAGTTAGTTATGCATCACTAGTGAAGCACAATGTGATAGATGTTGTTGCAGTTCTCATTACAAATGAAATACAGGAGTACTCTTTGTGTAAAGTTGGCTACATAATCATTTATAGAGGAATATGTTTTGAATTTTGGAATATCTATTTTTTTCTCATTTGATTCTAACAAGAGCCATACCACAGTATGGTTTCTGAGTACTGTTTTTGATGTTTTGTGTATAAAATAGAGATAGAAAAAGGAGTGCAACACAATAAACTTTAGGTTCTGCATAGCAATTGTGGATGCTTCAAACAAGTCTTTTAAAATAAATGGGTCAAGTAGAGTGTACAGATTCAGAATTATCTAAAAGCAGAATTATCAAAATGACTAAGATGTTATTTTCTCCTTTAAAGTTTTAACTTCTCCACAGAGTTGAATTGTGTTCTGATAGACATTGCTCATAAGTGAGGTAAACACTTGAAAATTTTAAAGGATAAACACACACATTTCTTATTTATATTTGTTACCACAAGAAATATTTCTACTTAGGCACCATTTTTAAAACAGAGTAATTCTAGAAATAGTTTTGAAGTAATACAGTAAGTCAGAGTAAAATTGCTTTCATTTTGTACCTTTGATAAAAATACTAATCAATTACTGAGGAAAATGGCAACAATTAAAGAATATTTTAGAATAATCTATACAATTATCTTTAGTCTAAGCCAGAACTACTAATTAGGTTTCCTGAATCTTGTGAATTTCAAAATGGACGTATCTCTTGGTTTCTCACTGTTTTTTTTTTTTTGCTAATGTAATAAAAAGTAAGGAACAAGTCCATATTGATACTTAGAAAAATTTGAGTATATTACACCTAAATATCTTGTTCAAAACCTCTTATTAATTGGATCAAAGTATGTGCAGCCAAGTAAGAAAATAATTAATGAATTAAGTCCTATAAAACTTTGAAATATATATTTACATATATGTACATGTATATCTATGACTGTACTCAAGCGCTTTTACAACATCTAAAAATCTTCTAATGTAATTTAATGATTTATTTATAATTCCATGTGTCATGCCAAAAGTAACCATTGTGAGAAAAATGAGGAAACATTACAATATTTGTGTGAAGAATAAGAAATAAGAAAAATACTAGATTTTGAAGTCAAAGCATATGTATTTTATCACATACATAACTAGATACAAAATTCATATCTTTGCATTTTGTTAATCCAAAACAGTAATACAACTTCCAAATTACTTTGATATAAATTCTAATCCTGATTCATAGTGTCACTTTTCATTTCTTTGTACATATTCCATGATGCTTGACTATCATGGGAGTTTTAAAAAAATGTGATTTGTTGTGATCTGATTGGTTTCATTCATCAGAACAGCTTATTCTTTACTTAATTCATCCCTAAATTCTTGATAGCCAATTACTAAAGTATTATTTCTATATCTATTTCAGCAAAAGTTATGTAGCTAAGGAACCAGGAACAGTAGCTATATTAAGACTGGAAAATAACCCAGATTCCTGTAGCAATAAGTTCTGATTTCTAGGTACTCCATCCTAACAACTTCATCAGAGAAAGGGAGAAAATTTTAACACAAATATTACTGAATTTTATTTTTCATATGATTATATATCTCACACAGGTCCCCATGTCCTCGTGGAGTTGATGTATGAGAAGAAACTCATCATAGTTACTTATTGGAATTTTAAGGTTTTAGATTTACAAAATGTCCTGAGTAGTTTTATATCAACTTGGCACAAGCTAAAGTCATGTGAGAGGAGAAAACCTCAATTAAGAAAATGTCTCCATAAGATCTGTCTGTAGGCAAGCCTGTAAGGTATTTTCTTAATTAGTGATTGATGGAGGAAGGCCCAGCCCATTGGGAGTAGTTCCACCCCTGGTGTATTGGAACTAGGTTCTATAAGAATGCAGGCTGAGCAAGCTTAAGTTCTTGTCCTGACTTCCTTTGATGATGAATTGTGATGTGTAAGTGTAAGCCAAATAAATCCTTTCTTCACCAAGTTGCTTTTAGTTATGGTATTTTATTACAGCAATAGTAACCCTAACTAGGATACTTAATAATCTGGTTATCTCCTCTAGGCTTCTGAGTGGGTAAAAATAACCATGATATTTTTATTGTTTCCTTAGTAGAAAAATATTAGTGACTTAGCTTTCTGGTCTATTATCTGTTATATCTGTAGAGGTTTTTATTCTATTGATCATTGGAGATCATTGGAGAAAATAATGGTTACTTATATCCAAGAAAGCAAAATATCCATATTCATGCATTTATTTTTCATTTTCTTAAGCCGTAATTAGCTATTATCTATTTTATGATAGGAACTTTTCTAGGTCTTAAAGATATAAACAACAACAGTGCCCCTAAAGATATTACACTAAAGTAAGATAAGCAAGTTATCAAGCAAACAGATGAAAAAAATAAGAGTTGGAGGGCTCTGTGTTAGAAAGGACGTAAAAGGAAGACCTGCTTGAGGAGGTTTCATTTAATTAAGAGTCTTATAGAAGATAGGTGTCATATTAAAAATACCCTATGTCCTAGTTCACAGTAACTGTCAACTTGTCACGGCATATAATGGACTAAAATATTTCTGAAGGGACAGCTAGCAATGGAGAAAAAGATAAGCTAGAAATGCTTTGTATTGTGCTGAGGAAGGAACAGGATGGAAGGGTGGAATCAATGGCTCAGTTTGGCTGTGTTAAGTTTGGGTGCCAACTCAATATGAAGGGGAGATGCCAATGTGTATTGAATTTGGAGTTTGAGAACTAGTGGAGATATATTAGACATCTCACTTGATCGTTATCAATGTAGAAATTAAATTTATAGCCATGGGGCTTTAAAAGATCATTTACAAAATGTATAGGCAGAAGACATTTATCACGCTGTATTTCACTCTATCACTTCAGTTGTTACTGCTTTATTTTTCACTATATTTCCATTTTTCTGGTTTCTGCATCTCCTGTTTAAGAATTCAATTTCCTGACATCTTGATAAATCTATCTTTCTTAAATTTTCTCAAAAAACTCAGGCTATTATTATGAATTCTCATTCATATAGACCCACCTAACAGAGCACTAGGTTTTCACTTGTGGGCTCATTCAAATGCTTTCTTTCTATTTACTGTCAGTGTTCCCCAAACTTTCACCCACATCTTTTGCATGTCGAGTCAGCTTCATAAGCCCTACAATAGGAGTTCTGATTTACACAGCAATAAAGATTCTTTGGCAGTAGATATCCAATAACTATTTACTGTATGGAAGCATGAGTATATGAAACGAAAGGCTAAGTGAGCAGGCAGCCATATGGTCCATTAAGTCTCTTGATGGCTGGATTCATCTTGTAACAATAACATTATTTTAATTATAGGCTTGATAATTTCTGGGAACTCTGTAACATATAAAATCACCCCCAATGAATCATCACTTATAAATGCATTGTGATTTTTTTCATATAATATGGAATAAACATTAATGTGGGCAATAAAATCTCATTGTACGAAGTGGAAGCAAGTTGCCATCTGTACTGCTGTAAAATTTTCCATATACTGTCTACAGAGTACAAAACTGACACATATCAATGCTTTTTTTCTTCCCCAATGACACTTCGTAACAGACAACTCAGAAGTGGCCAATTTGAGTCCATTAGCTGAGGCATATAATGTCAAAGATAAAAGATTCTTCAAGTACAAAAAAAGTTTTGTTAATAGAGGTTTTCTGGTTGTAATATTACATTTTGCACCTACGTGTAAATAGAACATAGGTATGCAAAAACCATGGGGCTCTATTCCCACTGCACTTCTGTCTTATTAAATAGAGTGGTAATTGATTAAATTAGTTGATCCATTAGGTAAAATTAGGCTAAGAGCATTATATATTTATCTGTGAACAAAATTTTGGAAGGAGTCATAATTGAAATCTACACTTATAGGTATTCCGCAGAAAGTAGAATTCATAAATAGACAAACACACCAGAATGAACTGAAAATAATCTTCAGATATAATTTTCATTAAATTGTAAAATGTTAGAGCTGGAAGAGATTATGGAAATTGCCTTCTGAGTCAAAATGAGTCTCCAAGGTAATTTTATTTTTTACATAGAAGAACAGAGTATATATGACTTTGGATTTTCACACTCTGGACTCTTTATGGTATACTATATTTCTTCAGCACTGAAAAAGAAATTACTATTTGAGATGAATTTAGAGAGTGCTATTTTTGTAAATGCTAAGAAATTTAATTTCTTAGCTGTAGACAACAAATACCCATATGATCAATCCTTATTAACAAGCATTGCTCAACAGATGGTATTTGCTTCATATAGTAGGTGGTATACCCTATTTACTAAATTATGTGCAAACTGCTAAAGGATTGCAATTTGAATGAATAGTTACACATTGAAAAACGGCATGGATGCTTTTTTAAATGAGACATGGCATGTGGGTATAAATTTAATGCCTTCCTTATAGTTTTTTTTTTTTTTTAGAGGATTTCAATTATTTCTTTCTTGTTTTGATTTTATCAATGTATCAATATGCACTTATGGATTTTAAGATAGCCAATGTGAATTTATTCACTGTTGTTACTTTTCTTGATGATATTGAAATTCCCTCAATGTGACCAGTAGGGAGCCTCTTTAATATGACTCAGAATTTTTTGAACTTGAAGTAGAATTCTCTTGTTTATTTTATTGTTGTAAAAAACACTAATTTCTATTGTATGAGTTATTTAGAATAGTTAAACACTGAAGCAGAAAATGGATTGGTGTTCACCAGCTGCTTGAGCAAGGGAGTTATTCTTTAGGGCATATTAATCTATATAAAATTAATAAATCATTGATATCCATTTTTCTTGTGCCTATAGTTAACAACATTGTATTTTGCCAGCAAAAATCTGTTCAAATGAGGGATTTCATTTTAGAGGTTGGTATTCCTTTATGTTTGTTAACCAGTACACAAAGGAGAGAGAAAGAACAATAGAATGGGAGACAAATGAACATGAACTACAAAATGATAGTACAGTTGCCTGTAGCAACACCCTAATTACATTAAGGCAAACGCAAGAGACAACTATTCAACAATTACTGGAGAGTCTCATGGAAGCATTACAGTGACATATAATAAATACCATTTTTAGACTGGTGACCTTGATTTTTAAGAACCCCACCCTGAGTTGTGTTTACTTTTCTACTGCTATTTTGCTCTCTGGCATTATCTACCCACCAAATAATCTACATTGAGATCTCTTTTCACTGCAAACAATATTTTGTTTTGTTTTTTATTTTTCTTCTCTCATATATTACATCCTGACCTCAGTTTCCCTTCCCACCTCTCCTCCCAGCCCCTCCCTCCACCTCCCCTCTCACCCAGGCAAACAATGTTTATATAATTTCTCTCTCTCTCTCTCTCTCTCTCTCTCTCTCTCTCTCTCTCTCTCTCTGCTGCATTCATAGGATTTTGACCCAGGACCCTGTGCAACTGTCCTTTCATTGAGCTAAGTCATTAGGACAATTTTAATCATTTCCTGAGGAGTGTGCAGCCTAGCCTTGTAATTGTTCTGTCTCATCCTGCTATGTGACTGGATTTCAAGTATACACTACCATGCCTAGCTAAAATAAAAATTGTATCCTCTTATAGATACTTTTAGCAGTATGTGTTAGTTTGTATAAATTAATCATATAATAGATTTGATCATATGAATTTTGTCTGTAACCCTTTCTTACCTTCTCCTTTGCCATTTCATATCTCTAATAGTCCATTTACTTTCAAGTCATTTCCTTGCTTAAAGTTCATAAATGACCAGAAATATGATACATATCTTTGTAGATTTGCCTTATTCTGTTATTCTTATTATGAATTCCAGTCACACCCATTTTTCCTATAAATGAGAAAATTATATTTTTATTGGCTAAATAAAATTTTAGCTGTAAACTAATAACTACCATCAAGGTCCTTACTTTCCTTAAGATATCTTTTAATCACCTTATCATGCACAGTTGAAGGTACTTTTTGTTACTTCCTTAATCTTTCTCTGTATCTCCTGCGACACAGAATGACCAAGCTCTGTAATTTCTTCTTTTAAAACTCAGTGTTGGGACGCAGGTAGGCCTGTGGCCACGGCCCACAGAGGTAGACGGGCGCGGCGGCAGCGGCCAACAGGGACATTCAGGCCCGGCAGCAGCCGGCAGAGACATTCAGGCCCAGTGGCAGCCCACAGAGGTAGACAGGCCCGGCGGCAGCTGACAGGGACA